>NC_139510.1:3168332-3609722 GCF_008360975.1 Lichenostomus cassidix
TGTTGCAACGTGGAGTGTTAGGATTCCATGTGCTCCTTTGTCCCTCTGCTTTGTATACCATTGGTTCATTTTGAAATATGCTCTGCTGTACCCCGAAATCTATTGGTGGGTTCCCTATGCCTGTCTTCCCTTCAGACTCCCTGGGACTGGCTCTGGGGGAGACAGTCCCTCCCCTTCCTTTCCCTTTATAAGGCGATGTCCAGATCACCTCATGGTCTCTGCATCTCTGGGCTGCTAGCATCTCCTCCCTGCCTTGTCTCCCTTCCCCTTTCTCCTTCCCTGCACCCCTTTTCCCGTCACCCCAAATAAACATCCCTAGTAGAACAGAGATGGAGTCCAGTTCTTTCCTTTGTCTCACGATATTCCTGCTGAATTGACGTGGTTGGAAGACTGCCGCCATGCCGCAGAACCTCGGGGGCTGCCCGCCCCGAATCCGGTGGGATTTACAAGAACCAGAGACCTGGTCCGGGGGGGGCCGCCGGCCTGTGCTGCCCTCCCGGACCGCGTTACAACAAATGGTGCCGAGACCCTGGAAAAATTCCATCGAATCAGCTTGCTTTGCTGTGAAAGAACTGTTTCGCCGCTTTCCCGCCGCTCCTCGCCACTGCTGCATGCCGCTGGATTCCTGCCGTGCTGAAGCCTCAAGCCGCTGACGCGGGTTTGCCTGTGGTGGCGACCGACTGCCCCGGGAAGCGGAGCCCCTGGGGTGGCCCAGCGCCGCGTGCGGGGTCGGGCGGCCACGGGGGCCGCAGCGGGGCCGGGCTGCTCTCCCGCTGCTGCTGCCACCGCCGAAACCACTGTGCCGGAGCTGCCGCCACCGAGCCGCGGGCGCTGGGTGCCCGCCGCCGCTGCCTTCCCCGTCCCGCGGCCCCGGGGGGCCCAGGGCGGGGCGGGGCGGGACCCGGCGCTAATCCGCAACCCGCAGAAGACAGGGGCTGCCGACCACCGCCAGCCCCGCCGGCGAAACGCCGCCCGGTGCGGCACGCGCGGCCCCGGACCCACGCGGCGAGGCAAAACCACGCCGCGGCGAGACCACGCGGCGCCCGCCATTTTGGTGGTGAGAGCCACGTGGCGGCAGACATCTTAGATCGCCGCACGGCAGGACGGTGGGCGGGGCCGCGCCTGGACCGATGCGGCGGCGAGAGCTGCTCCACTGTTCCACACCGGGATTTTTCACATCTGCTGCCTCCGAGGAACTGCGACTTCAGTGGTGGGAGTCTTTTAACCCCCCAGGAGAGACTTTCATAAGAAAGTCCCTGCAATTCCCAGGAATCTCTGCCGAAGCTGGATTTAGTTGCTGACGAGATAAGGCTCAACATAGAGACTGGAGAACCGGGTCATAGAGACCGTAGGCGCTAGGTGAGAGCGCGGGCCGGACTGTGAACCGCGGGGAACCAGGGTTGACCCGTTCTGCCTGTGGAGAGGGCCACGGAGCTGGGCAGATTTGCTGATTTTGCTAGTAATTTTGAGTTGGGTGACCAGCTAAGGCTGTAAGGGACCCCCTTATTCTTTTCGCGTCAAATTTTAGTTAAGGATTTTATTTTAATGAGAGTACATGTCGCGTTTTTATTTTCCCAGGGTTTTAAGCAGTCAGCAAATCTCCCTTATTTCCCAGCTAATTATTTTTTGTGTTTTCCATTAGCAGTTAGGCAGAGGTGAGCTTTGAAGGGCAGGTACCGTGGGGAAGTGGGAACCCCCTAGGTATCTCCTCCTCAAAAAGGAACGAACTTCTATCCCCTCCTTTTGAGTTAAAATATTTTATTTCAACCTTTGGGGGGCTGCAAGGTGATCCCTTATCAGTCCCAATCCTGACCCTCGTTTTTAACTTTCCTTTTCCCACTTTCCTTCTCCCTCTAACCCTGATAAGAGGTAGCTTGCCAGCCGCATCCCGTCCAAATGACGCCGGGTTGCTACCGTTCTCCCGGGCGCCTCGCCAGCTCCCCCTTTTCCCTTGCTAAAGTGAGACTGATCAACTCATCCTGGCCCGTACCCTAAGCCCTCATACCTTACCCTCCTTTCCTACCCCCTCTTTCCCTAAACAGCCTCATAACACCAGGGCTCACTTTCAAGATGGCAGAGGCCATGCTTCCGAGACCTTCTTCTACCCAGCATGCTCAGTCCTTCCCGGCTGTGCAGGCTCCGCCCCTTCTCTCGTCAGCACGCTCCGCCCCCTTACATCACAGGGCGGAGAAGTGTGGGAAAATCCCACCCCTAGGTTCCCACACCAAAACCGGAGGTGCTGGGGAGGGGGAGCACAGCCGGCCTGGCCTCAAGGGCTGGCAAGAAGAATGATGGGTGGATGAGAAATGCTTTTGTAAATTATAAGTAGCCAGTGTTTTCCATCAGACACTGATAGCTGTTCAAAAATTAATAATTGTGTTTGAGTTGTATTTCCCAAGCAAAAGGACCTTTCCCTATTGGCTCAAGCAGCAGTCTGTGTTCCAATCAGCAACAGAAGCAACAGCCATCCAAGAACTGCTGTCCAGCTTTGCCAATTTGCTGCAAAGACATTCCAACTAGAAGAAACTCACCAGCAGCCAAGGGAAATGCATACCAACATATATAGACTCTGACTGGTTTTTTTATTTTGAAATCCCCTTAAGCAATCCTATGGGTTCAAACCAATAGATTTAACTGTATGTAATTTAGATTGTATCTCAACAACTGTTTCATTTTTCTTTTATAAATGTAGAAACGGGGAATTGTTGCAACGTGGAGTGTTAGGATCCCATATGCTCCTTTGTCCCTCTGCTTTGTATACCATTGGTTCATTTTGAAATATGCTCTGCTGTACCCCGAAATCTATTGGTGGGTTCCCTATGCCTGTCTTCCCTTCAGACTCCCTGGGACTGGCTCTGGGGGAGACAGTCCCTCCCCTTCCTTTCCCTTTATAAGGCGATGTCCAGATCACCTCGTGGTCTCTGCATCTCTGGGCTGCTAGCATCTCCTCCCTGCCTTGTCTCCCTTCCCCTTTCTCCTTCCCTGCACCCCTTTTCCCGTCACCCCAAATAAACATCCCTAGTAGAACAGAGATGGAGTCCGGTTCTTTCCTTTGTCTCACGATATTCCTGCTGAATTGACGTGGTTGGAAGACTGCCGCCATGCCGCAGAACCTCGGGGGCCGCCCGCCCCGTATCCAGTGGGATTTACAAGAACCAGAGACCTGGTCCGGGGGGGCCGCCGGCCTGTGCTGCCCTCCCGGACCGCGTTACAACACTCCTCCTGCCACAATTCCCCTACCTGATTTATTGCTGCAATCTCATTCACCTCTGATATTAATAGAGGGAGATATTCCCATGTTGTTGGATATGCCTGTCAATTGTCAGCCTAAGAAACCCCTTCAGTATGTACAACCTCCGATACTCCCCCTGCATCCAAACTGATGATCTTTTGGTCCTTATGGGAGAGGACAGAGCACAGGAGGCAGATGCAGTCCCAATCCTTCTCCTTGTATTGTGCTTCCTGCTTCTTCTCCTCTTGGGGAGCAGGAGCATCCATAAACTTCGGCACTATGTTGCAGAGGTGGGAGTTGGGCTGCAGCTCCCCGGAGGGGGAATGGCAGAGCAGGCACCGGATGGCACCAGAGTGCCTGCTTGATGCAGTACCTGCAGAAGCTCTCAAGCATTTGTGATTGGCTGTTTGATCCATGTTAATTACCTGTAATCAACTGCATTATGAAATAAATGATTCCACAAGCTGAAATTTTAGCAGCATAATATTGGACATTTATTAGGAGAGCAAAGGCAAACAGCACTGGGTGCTTAGCAATTTTGCCACAGGCACGATTCTATTCATTTTACTGTGAACTTAAGTACCTTCTCCAACTGTTACATATTCATTAAGCCCAGAAGATTATTTTCACTTCACTCAATTCCCCCCTCTCTGATCCCTGCCCCCTTCCGCCAGCATGACGTCGTCTTGGGTCCTCTGGATTGTGTCAGAATTGAAGGCAGAAATGCCCCTCCAATGTCTCCTTAGTTCCAACCTAATTTGTAGTTGACAGCTTCTCTGGGAGGTGTGAGTTGAGATAACAGACTTCCTGGGATGCATGTGGTTTATCTTCTTTGTTTCTTTAAGATGTCTTGATCTCCGGCTCTGCGGTTTATCAACTTAAAAGACATGTATTACCATGTATTTCTTACTATGTTTTCTAGCTTATTACAACTATTTTGAAGTTACAATTCACTCTAACCTTGTTTCTACTTAACTATATTTTATCTTAGAACTATTTTACACAGTACATTATCACTTGTAAATGTTAAATTCATATATGCGAAAGCCAACATTTATCATTCACTCATTTATCACAATTAAATACCTGTAGTTCATTATGTAAATTAAGCCTCCTGTTTCAAGCTCTTCCTTCAGCCCAGCCACAGCCTCTGCCTGGGCCATGGTTGCAGCCTCAGCGGGTTCCACCCCCCTCCTTCCCCATCGTCCCCACTTCTTTCTCACCGTACTTCACCCAGCTGCCAAAAAAGGCGGTGGCGGGGGGAAGGGGGGGGCAGGCAGGCCTGTCCAGGGGCCCCCTCCAGGGCCTCACAGCTCAATCTGTGAATGTTTTTTTCAAAGTACCTTTTAATTAGTGAAATTGAGTTGTATTTCAAATTGGTTTCCAATTTCCACAAAGAGAAAGCATTGCAGCAGAATAAAGGAAAAATAACAATAGTACTAAGAAATTGGATGATAAGAAAGTTGGGCAGGGAAACCAAATGAAATACCATCTGTGTTGAAAGCAACCATAGAACCCTCATTAACTTGGGTGAAATTTCCTTAGTAAGACTTGCTGGGGTGCCTTATTTCAGTAACATTGGAGGAGCAAACAGAAGTTGGCTAAAAATCAAATCAAAATGTTTCTGGCCTGGGTAACCTGATGCCCTCTTCCTGCTCCCCCCATCACCCCCTCTTCTCGCTATTACTACTTAGCCTAAGATATTCCACAGGTTTTCTATTTTTGCTGGATTTCACTAGGACAGAATATTTCTCCTGGAGAGCCCATATTTTGTATACTTTGTCCCTTTTTTCTGAGGTTACAGATAACAACAATTTTCAATCCAAACTTCTGAAAGGAAAACACACTATATAACTTAAAGTTGAAGGATTATCTTTTACAGGAACCACATTTTTTCTGAAGCTGTCCCAGAATAAAAGATTTTTCTTCTGCCTGCAGACTACTACCATCATCATTGGAATCACAAACCTATGAATAGAGGGTGACCCTAATAACATTATTGGTAAAACCATAGGGTAAAAATTATGTTCTCTCTACGCAGCCTAGATGTTAAAAAAAACTTGAACATCTTGGCACCAAGCCAGCGAGGTATTTGGACGATGGATGGGACTCCAGCTGTGCCAACAGAACACCACAGTTGTTTAGGTAGGCTAGCGGCCTTGAAAGGGATAAACTACTTAAGGCGAACCAAATACTACAAAATAATTACAAGCAGCACACATAATTCCTTTTAATAGTCCCAGGAATACACCTATTTTTTGTGATCCCATAAAGAATCAGCAAAGTAGCATTTATTCCATGATTTTCACCAGCATCAATCAAGGCATTTATCTGCTCACTTGAAAGAAAACCCTCACTTCCCCGTGTATGTTATCTGCAGAGGCTATTCCGGAATTAGATATAATTAGTTCACGAATCTCCACTGTAAAAACAGACAGAATAGTGTGGGAGATACTGTTGGGACTGCTCGGATGCCTCCTGCATGAAGCAGTGATTGGTCAGCGAGACCCATGGACACTGCATGGTGATTGGATGGGAAGGCACATGATTGACAATGCACGCAGCCAATCCGTGCCTAGCCCACCTAAATGGAGAGTATAAGAAGGCTTTGTTTCTTGCAAATAAAGAGATTTCTTTAAGACCATCCAAGGAGACTGTGCACCGTTGTTCCCCAATGCTACAAATGGCGAGCCAGAAACAGGGAATTATGTAAGGCAGTGAAAGGAAGTAGACTACACTGGTAGCATTCTCCCTGCTAGACTAGGGATTAACTGACAAAAGGAAGGCCCAGAAAAGGAACCAAACACATGCGCCCACACCTAACAGGTAAACAGCAGGGAAGAATGGGAGGGAAAATATCCCTGGAACAAAGGTGGAGCCTAGACCTGATGAGGGGGCTTCTGCATCGGCAGCATAGAGACATCTCCAATGCTAAGTTTGGTGCCTTGCAGGGCTGCGTGCCCATGCATGTTAAAACCTGGCAGGCAATGGGACAGAGACTCTTTTAAATTACCAGAAATGGAAAATTTGAAGCTTGTAGCCATCTCTCTACATGAGCAATGGTGATGGCGGCTCTTAAAGAAAAGCGTGCCGAAACTGAAAAGCGCAACAATGAGCAAAGTGCACCAATAACCGTCATTTTGAATTTGAAAACTATGTGAACTGCCATTTTGTGGATTCAGAAACAGATTCCCTTAAGCCATCCACCCCACCTGTGCATAGTTTCTATGATACCGAAATTAGTCCATCCCCCACAGTTCTGCTTGATTATGATCTTGACCCACTCGATCCTTTTGACTTGGGATCCTCAGATGCAGAACTGGAAGTGGACCCCCTGCATGGTGGTGGTGCATGGCACTGGCAGGAGACAGATCTATGTTTCCCATGAAATAATGGCGTTGGAGGACAGCGCTGGCAGTGATGCCTAAAAGCAGGCTACCTGAAACAGAGGCCAAGACAGATTAGGAGTATAAAAAGCAGACAAATTTATTCAAGGCCTTCAAGATACATTTAGGCAAGGAAAATCCGCCTCGAGGGACTACACCCAAAATGGACGGCGGGTCACTGTGGCAGGACATTCCGCCCCCCCCTCCTTCTGCTCGATGGTGGAAGATAGATAACTCTGGTGGGGTCAACAGCCTGGCAAGGGTTATCTCTTAGCGCCCAAAAGTCTAAGACCTCTAACCTTAATTCATATTTTGGAGTGAATAGAGGATGTGAAAAGAGAAACAAAACTATACATGCTGACCAAACAGACACACTTTTATCCTATAAAAGTCTCACAAATTTTCACAAAGGTAGAAGCTTTTCTACATGAACACCAGAGCGTGAGAAAGCCTCTCCCCAGAGTCTGGATGCAACTTTGTGGTAACTTCCTGCTGGATTGGGGGAGGATTCTGATGTATCCCAGCACCAAAATTGGATTTTGGTAAGATCATTGGTTTCCTAAATTGTATTCTTTGCCAGCAATAATAACAACAATAATAAGTACCTTTTGCATGTTGCATTTTAGCTATTTGTGATTTTCACATTTTGGGCAATAAATAATTTATTTAAATAAATAATTTATTTTATTTAAATAAATAATTCAGCTATTTGTAGTTTTCCCATTTTGGGCAATAAATAATTCGTTTAGCTATTTGTAGTTTTCCTATTTTGTGTAATACATCATTATTTAGATATAATTAGTTTTCCTATGTTGTGTAATACATAAGTTTACTTAAACTCTCTGTTTAGCTCCATGTTCCGTTCACTCTTGTGTTTAATAAACAATAATCCATTTTATATTAGACCTAAATTGGCCGTCATTAACGAACTTGCGAACGAGACTGGGTCTGGGGGTGAGAAAGGAGTGGTCAAATAGATAACCCAAATCTATTTACACTTCAACTATCCTTATTTCTTTGATCTTTTGCCCCTTCCACCAGCACGGCGCCTGTCCAGGGCTGAAGGCTGATAACAGTTCTGGCCTTGTGGATTCCCTTAATCTTATCAAGATTAAAAGGGGGAAAAAGGAATCCTTTTGAAATTGAGCATAAGAAATTGCTAATAATATTAATGACTTATGAGAAGTAATTTGTATAACCACTCTTATCCTGGGGAATGTAATGAATATTCATGAATTTTACCTATAACACTGTGCCTTTGGAGGTACTGAGGTGTGTGTGTTTGGTGGAGAAAATTCCCCCACACCTGATGCATCGAATAAAGCAAATACCCACTTCTCTGACTTGGTCTCTGAAGTGTCTCTGGGCTCGATTGGGGCAAATCGGGGGTGCTGGTCGCTCTAAATAGGTTAACTGCCAGTTATCACAGGCCTAGGCAGTTGGCATAAATCTATCAACCCTCTGTCTCCATTCATAACATTTTTGGCGCAGCGAGCAGAGTTGATGGCAGATGATTTGAGAATTGAGAGTAGGGAGCTAACACATTATTTACAGAGGCACAATATTCATATTGAAAGCAATGATCCCTGGCCCACAGATAACCAGTTTCAATGGGGAAAGAAAAAGGAGAAAATAGATGAAAAACAGAGATCACTGAAAGACACCAAAGGAAAGGGAATTATTTGTCATGTACTTGCCCTGTGTTTAAACTCTGCTAGGGGATGGAGAGAACGAATAATAAAAGAAAATGAGAAATTGATGAATGAAATACAGATTAAAACTTGCACAACTACCCCTGTAAGGCAAATATAACCAGGCAAAACAGGGGCTAAAAGAATCCAAGAAAAATGCAAAAAAGTTTGAGGAAAAATTTGAATTAACAATATTGCATATTCCCAAAAGTATGGATGTTTGAAAAATTAAAAAGTACGGCCAAGCTGCATGCCATCTGCGACATCATCTCACTACATGGATAATATTTTGTTTGCAGCTCACAACCAGTCTGTTTTGTGTTAAAGTTTTGTGTAAAGATACCTAGGCTCTTTCTATAGTTGCTAGTACCACCTCAGTGCATTAATTCCTACAGGAGTGTGGGAACCACTTGGAAATTATATGCATGCCTTATTAACTGGACATTCTTCCGCCACTAAATTGGGGCTTTTTGTGTTACCCAGTGTTATTGATTTGGATTGTGAGGGTGAAATACAGATTATGCTGTGGACCCCTGTGTCACCTTGCTTTGTACCTGCAGGTCAGCATTTAGCAAAACCCCTGGTGGTGAGGGTAAACGTGGCACAGGTAGTTTTGGCAGCATAGGCCAGCCACAAAATTTTTGGACAAGTTCTATCACAACAGCTTAGCCGACCCTGGTATGAAGCATAGATGGCAGAAAATTTAAAGATCTTGTTGATACCAGAGCAGATGTCTCCATCATAAAAAGCAACGAATGGCCTATTGATTGGCCCACAATTAACCCCACCTTGACCCTAATTGGGGTAGGAGGAATGCAGCGCCCTAGACAGAGTACACACCTCTGGCTTGTTGTTGTCCCCGACGGGCAAACTGCTCAGATCGCACCATTTATTGCTGTCATACCATGTACATTATGGGGAAGGGATGTTTTAGGACAATTTGGAACCACCATAAAGATAGATTCAGCCTAACACACCTGTATTATGCATCCTGGACTTCCATCACCTGCAATGATTCCCCTCAATTTGCCTTGATATGAAACAAATTCACAAGCTGACATTTTTAGAAATATGATATTGAACATTTATTAGGAGAACAAAGGCATACTGCTCCGGGCTGGCATGGCAAGTTTGTCTTTGCCAGCCACGCACCCTATTCACCTTTATGTGTACTTAAGTACTTTCTGTAACTGTTACATATTCATTAAGTCCCGAAAAAAACTATTTACACTTCAACCACCCCTCTTTCTTCTATCTTTGCCCCCTTTCGCCAGCACGGCTCCAGGCTCCATCTTGGGTCCTCTGATTTGCCTCAGGGCTGAAGGCAGAAATCCCCTCTCAATGTTTCTTCAGCTCTAATTTAATTTGTGGCTGACAGCTTTTCAGGGGGATGTGAATGGAGATAACAGACTTCCTGGGATGCATGAGGTTTATTTCTTTTTATTTCTTTAGGGCGTCTTGATCTCTGGCCTTGTGGCTTATCAGCTTAAAAGACATTTATTACCATATATTTCTTACCACGTTTTCTAACATATTACAACCACTTTGAAGTTATAATTCACTCTAACTTTGTTTCAACTTAACTATATTTTATCTTAGTGCTACTTTGCACAGTACATTATCACTTGTTAAATTCATATATGCAAAAGCCAACATTCACTATTCACTCATTTATCACAGCCTCTAGTAGTTATAGATCTGAAAGACTTTTTTTTACCATACCTTTGTACCCTGAAGTTTCAATCTTTTACTGTTTTATTTCAGTATTTTATAAGGATCATTTACAAATGTTAGCATGGTTGTTTCTAAAAGGCAGGGAGCTGCTACAGACACTCCATAACCAACAAAAACATCTCCTGGGGGATGCCTCAAGTGCAGATTTTAAGTCAATAATACAGAAACTGCTAATACTGTAAATGATTCTGCATTTGTTTAGAGAGCTCTTTTATCCCCTTTTTATTTACAGAGGTTAACACTTATTCTCATTTTCTAATGGTGTCTTGGGGTGAGGTTATGATAATCCTGTATTCCCTATCATCTGCTTTCTGCCCAGAAATGGATTTTTGTAGCTTTCAAAAGTGCATTCAGCAGCCGGGAGAAGCTCTGCCCACGCGGGATTTTTTTTAAACTCTCCCCCAGGTTTCTCAGCCTTGGAGTGCAGGGGCAGGGGGGGGAGCGGCTTCTTGCTTCCAGCTGCTGCTGCTGCTGCTGCTAGCTGCTTGGGCTGTTGGCTAAGGAGAAACTTTTCCCTGGGACTATGAGAGCAACATCCTGGTTGGCTTCTGCTTTCCTTCTCTTCTTGGACTGTTTGGCTTGCTTGTTCGTCTGACATCAGAAGACCCCTGTGGAGACGGTTGGTGGGACCATGCAGGGAGCCGCCAGAGCGATTTCACCCGGCCCTCCAGACCATTGACGGGGGGAGTTAAGCCCAGGAAAGAAGGGACTCTAAATCCACCAGCTGTCTTTGCAGGTTCAATACCTAATAGTTCCTTTTCCCCTTTTTCCCATGTCTTGTTGGCATTTTGTTTTGTTTTGTTAATTAAACAGGTTTTTTTCACTTTCGTCCAAGAAATTCTTTTCATGGTAGGGGGAGGAAGTGCCTAAACCCTTTTCCTTTTTTGGGGGGGACATTCATTCAGAGTGCTCTCTCCAAAATTTGTCTCTAACACGAGACAAACGGCAACCGCACACACCGGAGAGAAGGCCCGTGATGTCACTCGGCACTGGATAACCTGCTTTGCCTCTTTAGGTAAACTTAAATTTCTACAACAGTGGGGTTAAAAACAAAGGAAGGGGGAGTCAGGGAGCCCACATGACAGGTTATGTTCGCAATTTTTTAACATGGGACAGAGGTTATGCTTATGTCTCCACAGGTCACCATGTGACATGGGTTCCATCACAGTGTGTATGAATTGATATTGTTCATGTTGGTGTTTTTGAAAGGTTGTTGCTTTATTATTTGTTCAGGTTTTTTCTAAATGACCTTGGCTTTGGGGTATGGTTTGTGTTTTCATTGAATAAACAAAAAAGGGGGAGATGTGGGAGATACGGTTGGATCTGCTTGGACTCCTCCTGCATGAGGCAGTGATTGGACAGCGAGACGTGTGGACACTGCATGGTGATTGGATGGGAAGGCGCGTGACTGACAATACGTGCAGCCAATCCATGCCTAGCCTGCCTAAATGGAGAGTATAAGAAGGCTTTTTTTCTTGTAAATAAAGAGATTTCTTTAAGACCATCCAAGGAGATCATGTGCCTTTGTTCCCCAATGCTACAGAATAGTGCCAGCTTTACCAGTTTGCTAGTACAGCTTTAATCAGACAATTTATATGTGAATGTTTTCTTATGAAGAAACGTGTGCCAGCATTTCAAACGGGTACAGCTGTTCAGTGCTTCCAGTGTATTTCTTCTTCCTTAACACTTATAGATTGAAATTGACCTTGATATCAAAACAGTTTCAATACAGTGATGGGCCAGAAAAGTGACTAAAAGTGACACCATCTCATAAAATAGACTTGCCCAGTGAATAGTGTTCTCCACTCAGTAACTGAGTTTCTATAATTCCTTATTCTTATGGCAGAATGAAAACAATGCCATAGATAGTAGCGCACTCCTTCAAAATTAACTGTAACTGTGCCTTTGTAGCTACTTGTATACATGCCTCAGTCTTATTTATCCACTGAACTCACAAAGTTACATGTGCAAAAATCATGGCCGCATTATATAGTTATGTCCTCACTCTTTTGTCCTTAAGTATTTATATCTCAAATCTATTGTAATAACAATCACAGAGAGCTGTCTTACCATCTGCGAACTGAGCAAGTTTTAAATATAATTTTCCAAGACGCACAATGTTATAATTTTTCTGAATCAGGCTGCACTTTGCAAATCCTGCAGACTTATGCTTCTATTAGAAAACTATTGACCGAGAGACAGGCATTTTCAATAATGTTTATAGTTACCATAAGTTATCCTCAAAACTGATTTATATACAATCATGACATATTTTCCACACCTTTATAATCTCTCCAGTAAATCCTGCAGAAATGTAACCCTCTAGAGTTCCATGTTGCTGCTATTTCACTTATGACTCAGGTGTTTGCTTGCATATTGTTCATTGATGTTTAACTGTTGTACGACAAATTTTCAGTAGCTTTCTTGTAACGATGGAGTCAAAATGAGTTAAATTCCATTGTATCTGAAACTTTTAAAGGAACACTCTCAACTTTGAATCTAGTTTTGTGAAATTTAAGTGATGTTAAGGTTAAGTTTTGTTGCTTTTAAGCTCTATAAAGTTTAGGTTAAGTCTGTTAAATTTAGGTGTTGTTCAGTTTAAGGTATATTAACTTTAAGTTCTGTTGATTTTAAGTTGTTACATTTAAGTGATGCTGAATTTAATTACCTTTAAGTTCTGTTACAATATGCTCATTTAAATTTAAAAAGTTAAAGTTTTTCTGTTATAGAGATAACATGGACCCAACTGAAACAATTATGATGGACAATTGGTAAGCAACTGTTTATGAACATAAGGTAATAGGTTGTAAAAATGTATGAAGATACAGATTATTAGATCCTTAATATCATCACAAATTCTACGGGTGTAAATGTTCTACATTGGTTAATGAAGATAACTATTCATAACAATCTTTGCAGTTTTATTTTCCATAGGTCACACAGAAGAATTAGTAACAATTCCAAATTATGGATATTATTAATTGAAAGATGCTTAGTGCTTTCTTTCTTGCTTTTATTTTTCTTTATTGTTGTAAATGCATAGGTATGTGGAAAAATATAATATCATTTTTTTCAGAACAGTTACTGTTGTTGAATTAATGATTCTGAATATGTTGTTAATGTAATAATGTGAATAGACAGAGCTTTTATAGAGGGAATTAGCCATAAGATATTATTTGATGTTATACATATGCATTCCTTTAGTTATTTGCAGTTTGTTCATGGAACCATTGATTACTTAGCTAAAATTAAATGACAACACCAGCTGCTTTAGAAACTTTCACATAACCTTGTGTAGCTATCTGCACAACATGTATCATTTAAAGAAACTTTCCCACCGGATTTTACTAGAGGCTTGTTTGTCGGATATTTTAGGGGAACCCTCCCAGTCAAGACCTAGGCTCTGGCCAAACCCTGGCCCTGGCTGGTCGGGAAGTATACCATCAAACCCAGTTGGTTTTGTGCTAAATATGTGATTGAGTCACTTTGACTTGCTGATTTGGGCTTATAAAAGCTGGACCCCCTTTTGGGGTAAACTTGGAAGCCTTACCCGGGAAAGATTCTCCAGGTCCTCAGTGTAAAATGGGGCTCCTCAGCAATTGCACACTCTGGGTGATGGCAAAGTATTTAGGCAGTTGATGATGTATCTTTCTAAATCACTATCTTTTTTTTTTTTGTGTGTGCTAATGATTACATGTATTGCCTTGCTTATTTTTGCTTGGTGCTAAAGCTGAGCATGTAATCAGCTTCTTGTTTTATTACATATACTGTTTTACTTTTGTGTTGTTTTAATGTTCATAGCAAGAGAAGCGCATGTTATTTAAACAAAAAAGGAGCAAAGGGGATGCATGTGTTCTAATTGCCAACAAGAAGGACCTTTACACCTTTATTACAAGATTCAATAACTTGCACTTTTTCTTTTGCTGATTTCTTAGGGAAAACCTCATTTCATGTACCATCTCACAAATTCCCTCAGGCTCTAAACTCTTTCCCACTAAGTGTTAACTCCCTTTGTCATCTTAGCCCCAATTCCAATTCCAAATACTGTAACTGTGTTAATTGTTCATTGTTCTATTGACTTATTTTCAGACCTTTTAGATGCCACCACATACACCGGTGAATCTGCAAAGGATGTTTATTGCACTTGCGACAAAGGGTCAGCCACAGAAAATTCACACTGATAATGGCCCTCCTTATCAATCTAATTCTGTTGCTATGTTTTTACAGACTTGGGGTGTTCACCACTCCTTTGGAATCGCCCACAACCCCTCCTCTCAGGGGCTTGTGGGACGGACAAATCCCGTACTCCTACATCAGCGTGCAGAACTATGGATTCCTGTGAATCTTACACAGGAATGGGAAGGAGAATCAGGAGTTGCATATCAAAAACGCTTGTTTTTAAAGGAGTCCAAACAAAGAGATTTATTGCTTGACTTATTGCCTACTATTGCTATTGCTGCCTTAACAGAATCGGTAAGAACAGCTCATGTAGTTCTGTAATGAGTAACTTCCCAGAGGAGCTACAAATGCAAGCAGCAATTGATTAGCAAATACTGTCACATTTAGATGCCCTTGAGGCTGCTTTGCTATGGGTAAGAGAAAAACTCAATGCTCTAAATACTCGCTCACACCTTCACCATGATTAGCAACACTGATGCTAATGTGTGTAACCCCTGTAGAATGGAACAGCTCTGAAACTTCTGGGGATAAGGTGAAGGCCCATTTAAAAGGGGCATTTTCTATAAATATGGATAAAAACATAAATGCATTAAGAGATAGTGTCATGGTTTGACCCTGGCCAAATACCAGGCACCTATGACATCTGCTCTCTCCGCTCTCCCCTACCACAGCTGGGCAGAGGTGAGGAAAATAGTTAACACACTAAGGGCTCAGGAGTTGAGATAAGGAACTAGGAGAAGATTCCCTGAGGGCAAAACAGGTTGAAACTTAAAGTTGCAAAGTGATTTATTGCTAACAGTGTCAGAGGAGGATAAATGAGAAGTAAAATAAAGCCCTTAAAGACACCGTTTCTCTGCTCACCCCCCTCCCTCCTTCCCACCAGCAGCACAGGGGGATAGGGTATGGGGGTTTGGTCAGTCCATCACCGAGATCTTCTTCCGCTGCTCAGGGAGAGGAGTCATCCTCTGCGTTGCCATGGGGTCCTTCCCACAGGAGACAGCTCCCTGTTAACTCCTCCAGCATGGGTCCAAATCTCACGAGCAGCAGCCCGCCCGAAACTGTCGCAAGGTGAGCCTCCTCCCATGGCCAGACAATCCTCCCAAAACTGCTGTGAAGTGGGCCCCTTGTCCACGGGGTGCAGACCTCAGAGGTCAGGCTGTTCCATCTCGGGAGCAAGGCCTCTCTCTCCACTGGGACTCCCACTGAATCACAGCCTCCTCCAGGCATCCACCCCCTCTGGTGTGGGCACCTCCCCATAGGCTGCAAGTGGATCTCTGCATCCCCCGTGGACCCCATGGGCTGCAGGGGGACAATCTGCTTCACCATGGTCCTCACCATGGCCAGCAGAGTATTTTCGGCTCTGGTGCCTGGAGCACTTCCTCCCCCACCTTCTCCACTGACCTTGGTGTCTCCATGTTGTTTTCCCCTCACATATTCTTACCTCCTCCTTCTCTGGCTAAAAAGAAGTGGGTGCTCACATGGTTTTGATTTCTTCTCAAATATTTTATCACAGAGGTGTAACCAACCTCTCTAATTGGCCCAGGCTTGGCCAGCGGCACATCCATCTTCAGAGCCATCAGAGATTGGCTCTGCTGGACATGGTGAAAACTTCCAGAACCTTCACACGGAACACAAAGGAGCCATCTTTGTGGTCCCTCCCACTAGCAAAAAGTGGGCCAAGCAAAACCAACACAGATAGCATTAGAAAACAATCTCAAAAGTTTCAAACCATGTCTGCACAGAGCCTCTGCGATACACTCACCAACAGCTTTACCTGGCTCAACCCAAAAACATGGCTTGAGGGACCGAATTTATGCATATGGCTATTTGACACTTTGGGGATAGGTCTTTTTCTTACTCTTGTTATAGGACTTCTTTGCCTCTGGAAATTGTTCCGAGTCTGCAAAAAGGCACAAGCAAACGTGATGGCTGCATTTGTGATCGACGACTCCTTAAACACAGAAGAGGGAGATGTAGAAGCAGTGGCTTAATGCAGTCATCCTGACCTTGATAGCAACTCTGCTCCCCTGGGAAGGCACATATCAAAGGATTGACTCTAGCCATAAAAACCTGTGCGTGGATGCCTTTCTTCCCACCCAGAATGCTGGGTGGGGGTTGTGTATGTGTGATAAGAAAAGCAAAAAAGTCTGCTCTATGGGTGCTTGGTTTGGTGTGGCTGTTTTGTCTTTACTGCTTCTCTTTCCCAAAATTTGTACACAGAAGAAACATATAAATACCGAAGTGTGCAATAAAGATGAATCCTGCCAGAAGAGAGCAGAGGTTTGTGTTTGTTATTTTCCAAACTGCTGCTATACTAATTGCCTGACCTTATAAAATTGTATGAATCTAATTTAGGGCATGGTTTTTCGCCATATTGTGTACCTGAAGGCTTTCAAGTAAAGGTTTGCTTTTATATTATAATTTTAACATTGTTTTGGAAGGTTTTGTGTTATATTTCCAGGCATCATTAGAAAGATAAATTGGTGCCACTAGAATTGCCTTGTTAAGGTTTACAGTTTGACATGCTTCATGATCTCAGACCTAGGGGGAGGTTGTCATGTGGTAAGAGATTTTCTCAAACCCTTAGTGTTTGATTTGTCTGTCACTGCCCCAGGAAAGCTGGGACCCTTGTGCCCAACCAGTCTGCCAGTGTCCTATTATGGGGACCTGTCTTAGTTTAAGACAATTTACGGGGCAGAGACTCCAAAAGAAGTTATCTCCCCTTACTTTTCAACCTCTTCCCTCTACCAATAAGGAGAGAGAAATGCAAGAAGACTGTGAAAAACTAAGTTTCACTCTCCTGTTAGAATTTAAAAGGTTTAAGAAAGGACAATAGGGGACGAAGACAATAAAGCAAAGTAACAGCACTGGGTGCTTGGCAATTAGCCAAAAGCACATCATGGCCATAGATCAAGTCATATACATAGGTTGAGTATTGCATCAGCCAATGCATATTCATAGACAATTATGCATATTCAAACATTTCTTCAAACTAGTTTACATGTTCCAGGAACATTTTTGCATGGTCCCTCCTCTGGCCCGCCTTTTGTTGAGCTTGCATGTTACTTTTGTTAAGTCTTGTATCTCCCCTCTGTTCCATGGTTTCAGCAGGTGACGGTCACTGATAGAAATGTCAGAGGCAGGGATCCTTGTCACACCCGCTTTTTGGATGTTATCTAACTAAGCAAGGTGTTTAATTATTGTAGGTTAACTATAAGTATTCTAAAACAACTATCTTAGCTATTTCACCACTATATCGAAGTTAGTTGCAAAGAAAAATAAAGGTATTTAGTTATTATTATATAACAAAGCTACTTCTATAAGAATCAACACCATATGCATAGCATCCATCTCGACATTTGCGAAAAGCCAACACTATAATATGTATTTATCACAAAGATATAAGTGGAAAAAATAACAGTTTTCTGAAAGAAAACAAAGGTAACCACTAGATACAAAAGTACTGAGTCACATGGCAACCCCCCCCACCCCCCGCCAGACCACCCAGCCGAGAGAAAGAACAAAGGAAACAACACAGCAGCCAAGTCTGCGCAGTTCCAGAGCTCAATCCCCCCAAAATAAAAACAAAACCTGGAAAAACTATTTTTTGTCTAGAAGGAGTCAATGTTACTGTGAAAAACGAGGTTTCACTCCTGTTAAAATTTAAAAGTTTAATAAAGGACAATAGGGGACAAAGACAATAAAGCAAAGTAACAGCACTGGGTGCTTGGCAATTAGCCAGAAGCACCCTGTCACTGATGGAGATACTCTTTAAATACCTTTTCTATTACATCAGTCTAACACATATTCATAAGCAATTATACATATTCAAACTTTCCCCAAACTAGTTTGCATGTTCCAGGAACTGTCCCTCCTCTGGTCTGCTGATGCCTGATGGGTTTTTGTCCTTTTTCATTTTACTTTTATACTCTCTTTATATATATCCTTTTACCCTTCCCCATTCCTGTACTTTTTACTCCCTGTATCTTAACCCTACGTTTATCACCCTAGTACCCTTGCCCTGCTCAGAATTCTTTGGAGAAGACGAAACAAACCCCACAATCTCCAAAGCATGAGGCACCAACCTTGAACAGGGCCCCATCACTGAGACATGCTTTTGTAAACTAAGTTGTAACCTTTTTGGGGGGGAGGTAATTTTAATAAGGGAGCAATTACTTCATTTGTTAAACTTCTTATTGGAGACTTTTAGATAGGTATTCTAATCTAAGCTGTCCATAAATTGTATACGAGGGATATCGTCGGGGGCTTGTTCGTCGGTGTGCATCTGGGATCCTATTAAACCAAGGTAATACCCTTTTCCTATACTGTGTATCTGCATCTAAAAATTTTTTACTAGTGATTTAAGGCATCACCGCCTTTTAGAGCATGCGCTGTCCTCTTGGCTGTGGTTTTGGTCAGTAGTGTTATCACCCCCAGCTTGAGCTCTTGTGCCGTGGTCTCTGCAGATGACAGTTGCGGAGTTGAAATGTCAGTGGCAGGGGTCTTCATCACACTGTTCCTTGGATGTTATCCAACCAAGGAGGCGGTTCAGTTATTGTAAGTTAACCACAAGTATTCTAAAATAACCATATCGGCTATTTCACCACTATGTCCAAGTTTAGTTTGTAACAGAAATAAAGGCATTAGTTATTATTACACAACTATATCTTTATAACAAGAATACTTTTGTAAGAATTAAAGTTATACACATAGCATCCATTTAAATATTTGCAAAAAGCCAATATTATAATATGTATTTAACACATTTCCAAAAAATCTGGAAGAAACTTCCTGGCGGTTGCAGGGCAGACACCCCCCCTCCCCCCCAGCACGTGGAAACTCATGGAGAGCAGCTTGAATGCTGCTGAAATACTGACCCCTGTGAGGCAATGTTAGGCAGGGGCTCTCTTTCTCTGCGGCAAAAGGCAGTGTGCTGTGGCAGAGTGGAAAGCAGGCTCTCTCTCTCTCAACAAGTGGGAAAATAAAATCCCCAAGTGGCAAAGGTGTTGTTGTGAAATCTGCTCTGAAACAACTTGGATTGTGAAATGCATCTTCCCAGGTTTTGACTCGGAGACCTGCCTGAGGTAATTCCCTTGGGAGTCCAGAGAGAACAAAAGACAGTGTGTCGTGTCCATTTCCTGTTTTAAAGGGACACGCTTCCCCTCCCGCTTCCGTGAACCAGGGTAAAACACAGAAGCTCCACTTCCCATCTGCTGGGTCTTAAAAAGACAGTAGACAAATTATGCAGATTGACATAGAAAAAATATGGAATACATGGGTTTTGGGTCACCTGGGTCAGGACTCTTCACTGTTTTGCTGTGTCTTGGTTTGAAAGACAGGTGTCTGCCAAGAGAGGTTGAACCTTCCCCTAGAGCAGAGGATGTGATTTTCTTCCCCTCCTCCCTCCGAATTATTTAATTTTGGTAAATCAAGGGCTTTCAGGCAAAGGTATGGGAAAAAGGAGTATCAGTTCTTTACTAGTATCTATAAACAAACAATAACAATAATAGCAAACCACAACTAGAACCAGAAAAACAAAAAACCAGACAGCAAATAACGTGAGCTGCTGAGCCTTCTCCCGTGTGGTGCAATCACGGTTGCAAGCAGCAGGGGCGCTGTTGAGCTCCCGGCCGGCCAGGTCAGGTGTGATGACTCCCGAGCGGCTGCAGGTGGCGCTGTGGCGCAGGGTCAGGTCAGCGTCGGGGAAGCTGTACTGGCGGAACAGGCCGAGGAAACGCGGAGGGCAGCCAAGCAGCTCGGAACAGCGAGAAAAGCAGGGCAGCAGAAGCGGGCGCCGCTCTCTCTCTCTCTCTCTGGGGCGGGCAGCAGGGGCCGCGGGACTCTCCCGGCAGCAGCCACGAGGGAAACGCAGCCCGGGGTGGGGGGGGAAAACGTGCCCTTCCCCGTGGGAAGAAAGGTTGAATCAAAGCTCACCCAGCCAGGCGAAGAGATGAGAAAGTTGGATTTCCTCTGGTGGCAGCTGGAAAGCAGAGAGCCAGCAGCCTCTCCCCTCCGCGTCCGGACCTCGAGAGAGAGGTTCCCAGGGCTGGCTCTTCCCTTACCATGCCCCTCCCAAGCATACCTTTGTCTTTTACAAAAGACTTGATAGCCCTAAAACACCCAACCATTTGTTGCATAGTAACCGGAATGGGAAGAAATTCTCAACCCCCAACATAATCCACCCCGAATTTTTTCCCATTCCAACATGTTACATTGAGCTTAAACATTCAGATTATATACACACATGCATTACTCTAATCATATACATATATACATACAGATATGGATGCAGGCACAGTGTTATGGACAATTCAACCCCAACTAAGGTCTCCCTGAGGTATGCATCGTACTTCTCCATCCTTTTGCATCACCCACCAGGTACACCCTGGACCCTGAGCGAAAACAACCCCCCGGGTGGGTCTGTCTTTGCCTGAGGTAGAATCAATCCACACAGTTTTCCCTAGCATACCTCTCATGTGTACCACTGGAACTTTATCCCCGTCTGCTGTTTGCAGGGGTTCAGATTGGGCAGGGCCAGCTCGGTTGGTGGAACCTCGGGTGTTAACTAGCCAGGTGGCCTTGGCTAAATGCTGTTCCCAACCTTTAAAAGTCCCCCCGCCTAAAGCTTTCAGGGTGGTTTTTAGCAGACCATTGCATCGCTCCACTTTGCCAGCAGCAGGTGCATGATAAGGAATGTGGTACACCCACTCAATGCCATGTTCCCTAGCCCAGGTGTTTATGAGGCTATTTTTAAAATGAGTCCCATTGTCTGATTCAATTCTCTCGGGGGTACCATGCCTCCACAGGACGTGGTTTTCAAGGCCCAGGATGGTGCTACGGGCAGTGGCATGAGGCACAGGGTAGGTTTCCAGCCACCCCGTGGTGGCTTCTACCATTGTCAGCACGTAGCGCTTGCCATGGCGGGTTTGAGGCAGTGTGATATAATCAATCTGCCAGGCCTCTCCATACTTATATTTAGACCACCTTCCACCATACCACAGGGGTTTCACCCGCTTGGCTTGCTTGATGGCAGCACATGTCTCACAATTATGGATTACCTGGGAGACACAGTCCATGGTTAGATCCACCCCTCGGTCTCGTGCCCACTTATAGGTGGCATCTCTGCCCTGATGGCCTGAGGCATCATGGGCCCATCGGGCTAGGAACAGCTCCCCCTTGTGTTGCCAATCCAAATCTATTTCTGACACTTTTATCTTTGCAGCTTTATCCACCTGTTCGTTGTTTCCGTGTTCCTCATTAGCTCGGCTCTTGGGGACATGGGCATCTACATGACGGACTTTCACAGGTAGTTTCTCCACCCTAGCAGCAATGTCCCGCCATTCATCAGCAGCCCAGATTGGTCTTCCTCTACGCTGCCAGCTGGCTTTCTTCCACCTTTCCAACCAACCCCATAGAGCATTGGCTACCATCCATGAATCAGTGTAGAGGTAAAGCTTTGGCCACTTCTCTCTTTCAGCAATGTCCAGGGCCAGCTGAACGGCTTTGAGTTCGGCAAGTTGACTCGATCCCCCCTCTCCTTCTGTAGCCTCTGCGACCCGTCGTGTGGGGCTCCATACAGCTGCTTTCCACTTCCTATTTGCCCCCACAATACGACAGGAACCATCAGTGAACAGAGCGTAGCGTGTTTCATCTTGTGGCAGTTGGTTGTAAGGTGGAGCTTCCTCTGCGCGAGTCACTTGTTCCTGCTCCTCTTCATCCGTGAGGCCAAAGTCTTCACCTTCGGGCCAATTTGTAATTATTTCTAAGATCCCAGGGCGATTCGGGTTTCCAATACGGGCGCGCTGTGTGATGAGAGCAATCCATTTGCTCCACGTGGCATCGGTGGCATGGTGGGTAGAGGGAACCCTTCCCTTGAACATCCACCCCAGCACTGGCAGTCGGGGTGCAAGGAGAAGTTGTGCTTCCGTACCAATTACCTCGGAGGCGGCTTGGACTCCTTCATAGGCTGCTAGGATTTCCTTCTCAGTGGGAGTATAGTTGGCTTCGGACCCTCTGTAACTTCGGCTCCAGAATCCCAGTGGTCGTCCTCGAGTCTCGCCAGGCACCTTCTGCCAAAGGCTCCAGGACAGACCATTTCCCCCAGCTGCGGAGTAGAGCACATCCTTCACTTCTGGTCCTGTCCTGACTGGGCCAAGGGCTACTGCATGAGCGATCTCCTGCTTGATCTGAGCAAAGGCTTGTTGCTGTTCAGGGCCCCAGTGGAAATCGTTCTTCTTGCGTGTCACCAGGTAGAGAGGACTTACAATCTGGCTGTACTCGGGGATATGCATCCTCCAGAAACCTATGGCGCCTAGGAAGGCTTGTGTCTCCTTCTTGTTGGTTGGTGGGGACATCGCTGTGATCTTGTTGATGACTTCGGTAGGAATCTGACGTCGGCCATCTTGCCACTTCACTCCTAGGAACTGGATCTCTTGGGCAGGTCCTTTGACTTTGCTCTTCTTGATGGTGAAGCCGGCTTCCAGGAGAATTTGGATGATTTTCTCTCCTTTCTCAAATACTTCTTCCGCTGTGCTCCCCCACACAATGATGTCGTCGATGTACTGCAGATGTTCTGGAGCCTCACCCTTTTCCAGAGCAGCCTGGATCAGTCCATGGCAGATGGTAGGACTGTGCTTCCACCCCTGGGGCAGTCGGTTCCAGGTATACTGCACGCCCCTCCAGGTGAAAGCAAACTGAGGTCTGCACTCTGCTGCCAGAGGAATGGAGAAAAATGCATTTGCAATGTCAATCGTGGCATACCACTTTGCTGCCTTGGACTCTAGCTCATACTGGAGCTCCAGCATGTCTGGCACAGCAGCGCTCAGAGGTGGAGTCACCTCATTCAAGGCACGATAGTCCACAGTCAATCTCCATTCTCCGTCAGATTTGTGCACAGGCCAGATGGGGCTGTTAAAGGATGAATGGGCCTTGCTGACCACCCCTTGGCTCTCCAGCTCACGGATCATCTTGTGGATGGGAACCACAGCATCTCGATTAGTCCTGTATTGCCGGCGGTGCACTGTCGAGGTGGCAATTGGTACTTTTTGGTCCTCCACCTTCAACAGTCCGACTGCAGAAGGGTTCTCTGATAGACCAGGCAAGGTGTTCAATTGCCTCACGCCCTCTGCCTCGACAGCAGCTATTCCAAAAGCCCACTTGAGTCCTTTCGGGTCTTTGAAATAGCCGTTACAGAGGAAGTCTATGCCCAGAATACATGGAGCCTCTGGACCAGTCACAATGGGATGTTTTTGCCACTCCCTCCCCGTCAGGCTCACCTCGGCTTCAACCAGGGTCAACTGCTGTGATCCCCCCGTAACCCCAGCAATAGAAATAGATTCTGCTCCCGTAAGTCCCGATGGCATTAGGGTACACTGCGCACCTGTATCAACTAGCGCTTCATATTTTTGTGGCTCTGATGCGCCAGGCCATCGAATCCACACAGTCCAAAAAACACGGTTTTCCCGTACCTCTACCTGGCTAGAGGCAGGGCCCCTCTAGCACTGGTCATCATTCCCTTCCTGATCATACATTTCAGAGGTTCCTTCCAGGGGATCTGACCCATCATCTTCCTTTCTATTGTACCTAGCAGGTCGGCCACGGGAAGCTGAGGCTACCTTCGCTTTAGCAGAACCCCCTTGGCCAGCATTTCCCTCCTTAAGCTGACGCACCCGTGCTGCCAGGGCAGTAGTGGGCTTCCCATCCCACCTCCTCATGTCTTCCCCATGGTCATGCAGAAAAAACCACAACTCAGCTCGTGGGGTGTACCCTCTCTCTCTAGCTGGGGGGCGTCGGGCTCTGGTATCGGGGCCTGTGACTCTCACTGGTGCCACATTGATCCTCCTCATCTCGTCCCTAATTTCCTCCCTCAGGTCCTTCATCTCCTCTTTAATCTCCTTCCTGAGGTCTTTAACCACAGCAGAGACCTGAGCCTGCATTGGGTCACTGATCACACTTGCATAATACCTGAGCCTGTCAACTACTGAACCCACCGTCTCTCGATTGCCAGCAACATTAATAGTTGCAAGGTAAGGGGCATGATGGTCTGGCCCTCGCCTTATAAAGTTCCACATCATTGGCGTGGTGCACCTGACCTTATCAGGGTCATTTTCGTGCTGTCCATCCCCCCCAAAGAGCATCTCCATTATGGCTGCTTCTCTCAGCCGTTGGATCCCTTCCTCAATGGTCTTCCAGGACAATTTACGGTAGGGATCATGCATTTGGTCTTTGTCGTCAAACTTCTCTCTTACACCCATTAAAAGCCTCTCCCAGAGAGAAAGGGGCCCTGTCTCCCTCGCGAACACTTTGTCAACAGCCGGGTCTTGGGCCAAGGGTCCCAAATTCCTTGCTTCATTATTATCCAGCTGCACTCCTCGGCCCATAAGGTCCCAAACCCGAAGTAACCAGGTTAGGAAGGCTTCGTGTGTCCGTCTCTTAACATCATCTCGCAGCTTACGGAGAGTATCAAAGTTGAAGGACTCAGTGATGATTATGGGCTCGGATTCTACTGCTGGTTGTGAGGGCAATGGCTCCCCATCATCATTAACTGGGCGTACTGATTTGGTCTTATACTTTGTACGCACCAGAGGGGCAACTTTGGCTGGCTGTGGCTGCTCTTGGGATTCAGCTGGAACCTGGGTGGTTGTAACATCTGTGGGTTCCACTGCTGCACCATCAGACTCTTTCCCTTTGGGGCAAGGAGAGGGTTTTACACCTGCTAGGGAGATGTATTCCTTCAGCAGCTGGTGTATTCTGTGTATCATCTCCTCCACTAGCACCCCCACCCATTCTGGACGGTTTGTTTCTGAGGCAGGCTGTTGGACAGAGTCAGGCTGTGGGGTATCCCCAGGCTCTGCAACAGCCTTGGGCTCTGTGGCTGCATCCCTATTCCCTGGCACAGGTGTTGGAATGGTTACCCAGGGTATTTTCACCTTATCCCGGAATGCAAGGTAGGATAAACCTATCAGCCACAGCAAAACCAGGCACTGTATGATATCATAAGCATTTAGAGAATTTCCAAACCTTTCGAGCATTAGTTGAGTAGGCCCAAAATAATGAATAAAAGGTTGAGAGGAACCTTCTCCTGGTGTTATCTCCTCACAAAAGGTACCATTACCAAATAAACTCCAAAAAACATGTACTGACGGTGTCAAAACACTGTAGCTATGTGCCTGCCGTTAAAATGAACTGAAAGATCTAGAGGTTCTTCACCCTATTGGCCCATTGTGCAAACTGGATGACAGCCACAATAACCTTAGTTATAGGACCCATGTTTAGGTAGGGAGCTGCAAATGGGAAAAATGTGGTCACAATTATGTGCCAATCAAACCAGGGTATACTCAGCATAGTACCACTTAATGAGGTTTTCATGTTCACCACACTAGGATAGATCTCACAGGAACTGTTATTCTTTTTTCTTCCAATGCCCTCGTGCCCCACGTTGGGCGCCAAAATCTGTCTTGGTTTGAAAGACAGGTGTCTGCCAAGAGAGGTTGAACCTTCCCCTAGAGCAGAGGATGTGATTTTTTTCCCCTCTTCCCTCCGAATTATTTAATTTTGGTAAATCAAGGGCTTTCAGGCAAAGGTATGGGAAAAAGGAGTATCAGTTCTTTACTAGTATCTATAAACAAACAATAACAATAATAGCAAACCACAACTAGAACCAGAAAAAAACCAGACAGCAAATAACGTGAGCTGCTGAGCCTTCTCCCGTGTGGTGCAATCACGGTTGCAAGCAGCAGGGGCGCTGTTGAGCTCCCGGCCGGCCAGGTCAGGTGCGATGACTCCCGAGCGGCTGCAGGTGGCGCTGTGGCGCAGGGTCAGGTCAGCGTCGGGGAAGCTGTACTGGCGGAACAGGCCGAGGAAACGCGGAGGGCAGCCAAGCAGCTCGGAGCAGCGAGAAAAGCAGGGCAGCAGAAGCGGGCGCCGCTCTCTCTCTCTCTCTCTCTCTCTCTGGGGCGGGCAGCAGGGGCCGCGGGACTCTCCCGGCAGCAGCCACGAGGGAACGCAGCCCGGGGTGGGGGGGGGAAAACGTGCCCTTCCCCGTGGGAAGAAAGGTTGAATCAAAGCTCACCCAGCCAGGCGAAGAGAAGAGAAAGTTGGATTTCCTCTGGTGGCAGCTGGAAAGCAGAGAGCCAGCAGCCTCTCCCCTCCGCGTCCAGACCTCGAGAGAGAGGTTCCCAGGGCTGGCTCTTCCCTTACCATGCCCCTCCCAAGCATACCTTTGTCTTTTACAAAAGACTTGATAGCCCTAAAACACCCAACCATTTGTTGCATAGTAACCGGAATGGGAAGAAATTCTCAACCCCCAACATGCTGCTAGGCAAGGTCAGCACCAAAGACACAGAGATCAATTTAAGGAATAGTGTAATTTACTCTAATGCAAAACTGCAAAGAATTACAAAAGGATAAGCTAAGCAATGCACCACATCATTACTACAAAAAATTGCTGTCATGGTTTGACACTGGCCAAACACTAGGCACCCACAACAGCCACTCACTCTCCCCTGCCACAGCTGGGCAGAGAGAAAAAAAATTAAACTAAGGGGTCATGAGTTGAGTTAAGGACCAGGACAAAATACTCCAAGGGCAAAACAGGCTCAACTTAGGAGTACAAATGAAATTTATTATGAGCAAAATCACAGGAAGATAGGGAGAAGTAAAATAAGCCCTTGAAAACACCTTTCCCCCCCCCCCAAACACTCCCTCCTTCCCACAAACAACGCAGGGAGACAGGGCATGGGGGTTTTGGCCTCACATTGGGTGCCAAAATGACTATAGCAATGTCACCAAAACTGCGGGAAAAACAAAAATCCTCCAACAACATTTTTAATGTTAGAGAGACAAGGCATTACTTTATTTCTGGATAGGATGTTGTTCTGGCCAGGGTGTGCCACAGAAATAATTTAATCCATACATAGTATGTGTGGAGTTGCAGAGGAAGAGGCCCTCGAGATCCCACAAGAAACCGAAAAACCAGATGACGAGAAGTATTGATCAGCACAGGATTTGAAGCAGATAAGCTGGCTTCCTTTTCTCCCCGGGGAAGAATAAGCAAGCTGTCAAACCTGACAAGATGTATTGAGGAATTGTGAAAGACTGAGAAAACAACTAAGAGACAACTTTTCATGCTGAAAAGTATATATACTGTTTGGTTTTCTAATAAAGACAGAATTCATTATGCATACAGTGAGTCATTCTCATTCCATAAGCTACAGATGGAGCCCAATTTAACAGGGACTTCATTACGACTGAAGTACTCCAGTCTCCAGTGACATACCCTGACTGAACCAACCATGGGTGTGTTCAACAAGGAGGTTCTTTCATCTCCAGCTATAGAACAGGTTAGCCTTTTCGAGCGGTTGGGAAGCATGGGGCAAAGTGCAGCGAGATCCCAACAATTGCATAAAGACTGTTGCATATTACTAAGGAACAAGGATATAAAATCCCACCCTAAAGACTTATACAGCTACTTATACGGGTCAAACAATTTTGTCCCTGGTATCCACCTGATGGTTCCTATGACCTTGCTCATTGGCAAAAGATTGGGGAGTGCCTACAAAAGCGTCAGGTTACTCATCATGATATCCACCTCAATGATATAATTACTTGGCGTATGGTATATACTGCTCTGCAACAATTTAAAGAAGCAGATTGTGTTCTTGTGGATGCCCCGCCTGCACCTCAATCAGATACTGTTGTTATTGTTAATGAGACTTCACCTGAAAAGGACAACCCAGAAAGAGAGGATTCTCTTGATCCTGGTCCTATTGATCCTGAACAAAGATATGACTAGTATCCTCCCCAAGCTCCAGTACATGCTATGGCAGCAACTGGTCCTAGTGCAGAAGAAATTTTACAAACTGCAGGCAGAAAGGCTACGGCAAATCGATTACTGCCGTATGCCCATCATATTCCTTTACTGACTATGATGAGGACACACCGCTACCCGCAGGGCCTGAACCAGAAAGGTTTATACAGGAATGCCAAAGACAGGCTTTAAAAGAAGGTGACATTGAACTTTATCATGCTATGCCAGTTGTGTATCGAAATCAAAATCCGCAGCACAACCAATTGTCAGATTAAATGCTAAAGGAACAGAGGAACTCAGTGAAAGAAAATGGTTTACACTCCTCCTCTGCTATAACTTTAATAGATGCTATTGCCAAATCTCATACGATGTTACCCCGGATTGGAAATCTCTCTCTAAAACAGTTTTGACAGAGGGATAATACTCTGGTGGATGGAATCTGTAGATATGGCTCAAACTCGGGCATTGAATAATGCCAATCAGCAACCCCCAATCAAAATATCTGCCTCTCAACTCACATGTACCGGCATGTATGCCACGGCTTGGGCCCTATTGCAACTGGTCCCCCAGGCGTGGGAGCAAGCTACTGTTATTGCCTTGCGTGCACTGAGAAAAGTACCTGATACAAAAAAATTAGAGACTGGTTTCGCTGCCACCAGACAAGGCCCTCATGAACTAAATATTATCTTTATTGACTGATTGCAATCAGCCGTTAAGTGGCAAATTGAAATACAGGCGGCAGCTGATGCTGCCTTAAAATCCCTTGCTTATGAAAATGCTAACAATGACCGTAAAAAAGCCCTGGACATGATACATAATCACACTGATGTTGAAATTTCTGGTTATATCAAGACATGCACTAATATCAGTTCCAATCAATTCAAAGCAGAATTTATTGCTACTGCCTTAGCCCAACAGCTGCAAGTGGCCAGAGCAGCTGTTAAGTGCTTTGAATGTGAAGAAGAGGGCCACATTAGAAAACAGTGTCCAAAGGAACAAAAGGACAATATAAAACCCAATACACCTTGCCCTCGCTGCAAAAAGGGGCTCCACTGTGGAAACCAGTGCAGATCAAAGTTTGATAAGGACAGGAACCCTCTCCCAAAGCAGGGAAACTCAAAAGGGGACTTGAGGTCTGGTGCCCCCCAACCCAACGGGGCCCCACTCAATCAGATGCCAATGCAAGCACAAATCTTGCAAGGGGCACCCCCAGGAATGCCAGCTTGGACTTGGCCATCAGCATTACCACAGTCCTAAATGATACCTCTGTTCATCTGCTACCCACTGCTGTTTTCGGTCCACTACAATTCCAAACTCACGCTTTATTATTAGGTCACTCTTCAACCACCAGAACAAGATTGTTTATACTACCAGGAATCATTGATGCAGATTATAAAGGGAAAATCAAAATCATAGCTTGGACACCCAATCCTCCCTGTACAGTAGCACAAGGAAGCCAATTGGCACAATTAATACTGCTGCCAGCAATTCCCTGCTCAGCACTGATCCTACAACAGCAACGAAATGCAGAAGGATTTGGGAGCACAGGTACCCCGCAAATATTTTGGTCAAAAATCATAGGGGTACAACAGCCATTACTCACTTGTCAAATAGGTTCTAAGTCTTTTACAGGACTGGTCGATACTGGAGCTGATGTATCTATCATAGCACAAAAGGAATAGCCCTCCCAGTGGCCTCTGGTACCCTCTACAGCAATCGTCACAGAAGTCGGTGGACAGCAGGTACCTTGTCAGTCAACAAAAGACATGCAAGTCATCGATCCAGAGAGCAAGACTTCCACCTTGCGGCCGTATGTACTCCCGATCTCAAGCACTCTGTGGGGACAAGATCTGATGATGCAATGGGGTTTGGTCATTACAACACATTTTTAATAGGGGCCACTGATGAAAAGCCACTCCTCAAAGTGACTTGGCTCACAAGTGAACTTGTTTGGGTGAGCCAGCGGCCCCTCTCAAAAGAGAGGCTTCACCAGGCCCAGATTCTCATACAAGAGAAACTAAATTTGGGCCACATGGTCCTTTCCACCAGCCCATGGAATACACCTATTTTTGTTATCCCTAAGAAATCGGGAAAATGGAGGCTTTTACAGGATCTCAGGGCAATTAATGCGGCAATGTCACCTACGGGACCATTACAACCAGTAATACCTAACCCTACAATTATTCCAGAACACTGGGAATTAGCAATAATTGATTTAAAAGACTGTTTTTTCACAATTCTTTTACATCCAGATGATGCACCTAAGTTTGCCTTTTCTTTACCATCTGTCAATCTTGAGGCTCCCATATAATGATACCAGTGGGTCTTCAAGGTACCTCAAGGTATGAAAAACAGTCCAACTATCTGTCAATTCATCGTTTACTCAGCAATAGAAACAGTACAGCAAAAATATCCATCTGTTTTGCTGCATCACTATATGGACAATATTTTAATCGCTTCTGACAGTTCTTTACTGTTGAAAGACTGTCTTGCTGCTTTAAAAATAACACTTGCCAGCAGAGGCTTATGTGTAGCCACAGAAAAAATCCAAACAGAACCTCCTTAGAAATACTTGGGCTTTAAATTGCTAGAAACAACAGTCACCTCACAGCCAGTAACTTTAAAAACTGACATATGCACATTGAATGACTTGAAAAAATTACAGGACACTATTAATTGGATTCACCCTTTCCTGGGAATCACCACAAAGGAATTAGTCCCCTTATTTCAATTTTTAAAGGGAGACCCAGATCTTTCCTCCCCTAGGCAGTTAACAGACTGCCCGAGAAGCTTTGGCACATGTAAGCGACAAAAAAACAAATCTTTTGCCACACATCAGAACCCGAATTTGCCTTTGCAGCTGTTCCTAATTCTGCAATCTTTTCAAGCCTATGCTCTCATTGGTCAATATGATGAACATTGTCTCTGGCTATTAGAATAGATTTTTCTACCACACACCTTCACAAAAACAATAACCACTCAACTTGAGATGGTTATTTGATTGCTATCAATGGGACAGTTTCAATGCCAGACTCTGTCAGGATGTGATCCAGCAGTCATACATCTTCCTATCACTGCAACAGAATTAGAAAACCTATTCTGGGACTCACTGTCATTTCAAATTTTGTTGGCTGATTATAAGGAGAATTTTCTCATTCAATGCCCCGTCATACTCTGCTACAATCCTTCAAGGAACTCTCCTTCCAACTGCGGAGGCTGCAATCAAAGACACCTATCCCTGATGCAAAAACTATTTTCCCTGATGGGTCAGAAAAAACACGCAAAGCAGTGACCCTGTGGAAAAACAACATGGGGCAACGGGAAAATTCTATAACCTTTCAACCCAGATCCACCCAGATGGTCGAGCTGGCAGCTGTAGTACAGGCATTTCACCTCTTCTCAGAACAACCTATTAACATTGTTTGTGATTCTCTTTATATTACAGAAATCGTCGAGAGAATTGAGCAGTCCTTCCTGAAGGAAGTCTCTAACAAAAATCTTTTTGTGTTATTAACCACTTTGTATAACCTTTTACTTCACAGGTCTCATGAGTATTACATTCTGCACCTTAAGTCCCACACCACTCTGCCTGGACCTATAGTGAAAGGTAACACAAAAGCAGATGCTCTTACTATGACACCTAGGTACTGTACCACAAAAATTAGAGCAGACAAAACTTTCTCATGATTTCTATCACCAGAATGCCAGAGCACTAGCCAAACAATTTAATTTAACGCTACCACAAGCACGAGATATAGTGAATACTTGCTCATAATGTCAGCAAACTCTTTCTTTGCCCCAAGCATTAGGTACAAACCCAGAAGGGTTGAAATGAAACCTAATGACATTTGGCAAACAGATGTAACACACATATCGGGCTTTGAGACTTTTAAATATGTCCATGTTTCCATTGATACCCTTTCAAGTTTTATAGTAGCAACAGCTCACAAAGGAGAGAAATCCAGAGATGCTACCAGACACTAGCTACGTGCTTTTACCACAATGGGGGTTCCTCAACAGATAAAAACAGATAATGGACCCACATATACATCTCATAAAACACACAATTTTTCCACACTTGGGGTATCAAACATGTCACAGGTATTCCACATTCTCCAACCGGACAACCCATAGTAGAAAGGGCACATTATACATTGAAAAACATACTGCAAAAACAAAAAGGGGGAACCCAGTAGGTATGCTCCCTCAAGAGCAACTTGACAAGGCAACCTATGTTTTAAATTTTCTGAATGTCTCCACTAGAGATTATCTGACAGCACATCAGAGACACCTAGGTCAGACTGCTGATGGAGAATGAGTTCACTCAGAAGTTACGTGCAAAGATGTACATACCGGTCAGTGGAAAGGTCCAGTTCCACTGTTAGCTTGGGGGAGGGGTTATGACTGTGTTTCCCTATCTACAGGTCTGTATTGGCCCCCAGTGAGGTATATCAAACCAAGCCAAGGACGACAAAAATTAATTTTGTCATTTTTCTGCTGCTATACTGCCATCAAGCAGTGGAAGAAAGAATCTACTGGGCACACATTCTTGAACCACCAGTGTTCCAACCTCTGACCGAGTGGGATCCAGAGCCCCCCCTCAGGAACAATGGAATGGAATGGGTAGGAGGAACTTGGCTTCCTCCCCTAGATCAGGATGTTGTAGATACCGGTATTAGCAATGCTACTTATGTTACTGATTTACAGCCTATGTGCCTAATGTGGAATCAAATAAGTACCCTTTTACCCTTATCCTGTGCTAACTTTTCTATGCAACTACATTTAATATATGTACACTTGGAGACTGCAAAAAAGTTGACTGCTATTACATTACCAGCCATCCTGACTATCTAACAAATCTGTGGATGCCACCCCACCTTATTTCTCCAAATGTTGTTTTACACCCATTTCCAATATATGGCATTTGGAATGGACATCATGTATAGGACAATGGCCACAACAACAATTCTTACAGTATGGAAAAAGAATTTTTTGGGGTCCACATGGTATCTTTAGAGAAAGCGGGACTAATACAACCATCCTTCCAGACTCAAAAGGCAAACCACAGCATTGTTTGGCATGATGGAGGAATGGCTGGACCATTAATTCAATATTATTTAGACAATAATCAATCACGTGTTCATAAACATTTGTGGAAAAGGTTGTTACCTGCTTTAGGTAATAAGATATACCAGGTAAAAATGGATAAGAATGCCACAATTACCAATCTAACACTGCTACAGGATGAATAACTAATGACTTGTACTTCACACCTGTATGTTTTTGCTTTAGCTAACAATTTTTTGATAGATTATAGAAATGGTTTGTATTTTTTATCCTCTAACTCTTTTGTTTTTAAATCATGTGCAACCTATGATAATATGTGTAATTACTCTGTCCTCTTTTCACTTAAAAGAAGACCTGAAATCTGGGTACCTGTAGATTTAACTCAGACTTGGGAAGGACAAGATGGCATTTCACAATTATCTTGACTAGTCTGAAAAGAAATCTAAAAGAGTAAGAAACTAGTTCGCAAATTTCTGGGTTGGCTAATATTTGCAATTGTTTCTGCTGTAATAGTATTAACTGCAGCCTCTGTGGCTGTCGCGGCCTTGACAAATTCAATTCAAACTGCCCATACCGTGGGACAAGCTTCAACTAACATTACACAAGAATTACAAACACAAGAAAAAATTGATCAAGAAATAATGGCCAGATTAGATGCCTTAGAAAGTGCTCTTTTGTGGGTAGGCAAAAGAGTTTAGGCCCAAAAAACTCACCTATCCTTTCCCTGTGACTAGGAACACATTTATAATTCCCTGTGTGTAACACCTCTTCCGTGGAATGAAACAGAACAGAATTGGGAGACAGTAAAAACCCATCTCTTCAGAGCATTTGACAAAACCTTACAAGATATTCATTCACTTCACACTCAACTAAAAAATGAGCTCAGAGCTTTGCAAGCCCTGAAAGAACAAAAGGTGTTGTCAGACGTAAAAAATTATCTCTCTAGGTTGAATCCGAAAAATTAGTTCTCTGAAATAAATTTACGAGTTTGGGTTTTCATCGGACTAGGTTGTATGGTAGTAATATCCTTTTTAATTCTCTGTCTTGTCCTTTTCAACATAGTTAAAAATGTTAAAAATACGCAAAACCAAGTCATGGTTTCCTTAGCTTTATCTATGGCCTCAATAAAAACAGAAGGGGGAGGTGTGGAGTTGCAAAGGAAGAGGCCCCCAAAATTGCACGAGAAACCGAAAAACTGGATGACAAAAAGTATTGATCAGCACAGGACTTGAAGCAGATAAGCAGGCTTCCTGTTCTCCCCTGGGAAGAATAAGCAAGCTGTCAAGCCTGACAAGATGTATTAAGGAATTGTGAAAAGCTGAGAAAACAATTAAGAGACAAATTCTCACACTGAAAATTACATATATACTGTATGGGTTTCTAATAAAGTCAGAATTCATGTCGCATACAGAGAGTGATTCTCATTCCGTGCACTACAAGACTGGATGTTCAGAGAAGATCATTCCATGACACATGGTTTCTACAAGATTTTCTTCCAAACTTTATACAGTCAAAATTCATAGAGATGTATTGATTCAGTGTTCATTGGTCTAAAGTTGCATAGCCCTTAGTATTTGGTTTCCTATTGGATCTGAATTTCTTCACTGTGATAACAGCTGCAAGTTCCCCATACCCCTTTCTTAATGACTGTACTTCTCACCTATTGTCCTGCCTTCCTCACCCCACCTGGTCCTGGCCATGCCCTCCAGTTTTCCCTATTGGTTCCTGTACCCTAACTCCACCCATGTACCTCCCCTGTGCCCAGAAGTCCCTGGGCCAGTGTGCTGTCCCTGCCCCTCTCTGTTTCCCTATAAAACCCCTCACCCTCCGCCATCTTGCTGTCTATGCTCCACGTTGTGTCTATGCAGCACACGTCTATACACCACATGTGTCTGTGCATGTGAGGCCTTCACCCACGAGGCATCTCTGCCTCTGGGAGGTCGTTGGCCTCTGCTGCACCATGCGAATAAACATCTTCCATGGACACACTGCGTAGACCCTCCTTGCCTCCTTTATCATCGACGGTTGTGGAAGCAGACGAACCAGAGCAAGCCTTATGGCTCCCCAGCCAGTGAGAGCACAGTCTCCAGCTCTGGGACATAGGGTTTGGAGCACTGAAGCGCTGAACTGAGCTGGGTAGAGAAGCTCTTGGTAAGGTCTGCTATAACATCCCTTAAACCACAACATTTCACCTCTGATGTTAATTAGATCTTCACTCCTTGATTTTCTTATCAGTCCTTTCCGGACTAGATGTCTCCAACTCTGCCAGAGGCAGCAGCTGGGGTAGATATTCATGGTTGGCCATTGATGTTCTGTTGATGGTCTTTATGGTTTTGGGTATCTTTTGGGCTACTTGCAGTCTGCTGATATGTTAAGCTCATCTCTGTAGAGTGGTGCTACACCCCTTAAAAAAATTTAAAATTCCTTTCCCCAAGGCAAAGGTGAACAAACCTGACTAAAGTCATTTAAAATTTTTAAACTGATATGTTTTCCAACAGCAGGTTGACCTTGGCTGGGTGTCAGGTACCCACTAAACTGCTCTATCATCACTCCCCTGCCCAATGAGACGGGAGAGGATAAGATGGAGAGCAACCAGCAGGTGAAATAAGGCAGTTTTATTGCAGCAAAAGGAAATAAATAAATGAGAGTCTGAGTGCGCATAAGCTAAGAGAAAAAAAGTCAGTCTCTACTTCCCATCAGCAAGTGACAGTCAGACACCTCCTGGGAAGCAGGGCTTCAACACATGTAATGGTTCCTCTGGGAGGCAAACACTGAAGAATCACAAATGCCTGCCTTCCTTCTCTCTCCCTTAGCTTTATATATCTTAGCTGATGTCATATGGTATGGAATATCCCTTTGGTTGATTTGGGTCAGCAGGCCTGGTTGTGTCCCCTCACAGGATCTTGCCCACTCCCATCCCTTTGATGGGGGAAGGAATGTCAGAGGGACAGCACTGCTCAGCAGTAGCCAAAACACTGGTGTGTTATCAATACCTTTCCAGCTACCAATGCAAAGCACATCACTGTGTGGGCTGCTAAGGAAAAAATGAACTCTGTCTCAGTCAGACTCAATATACCTACACCTTCCTTGCTTTGCCTTGTATGCCCACCCCTCCCTTGTCTTGCTTTGCCCCGCCTATTTCCCCCTTGCCTTGACTTGAATTGCCTACACCTCCCTTCCATTGCCTTGCCTTTCATTGCTTGTAGTGGTGGAGGAAACCACCTCGGGAACTGCTGGGGAACCGAGTGGTCCCAGTACAGCAGGATTTCGCTGGTGGGAGACATCCTAGTCTGAGTACACCCCTTTGAGAACACGATGGTCCCTCCCCAGATTATGTAAATCCCCCTGGCTGTAACCTAACCCCTAACTCCATCCCTCCCTTCTCCCCATTGGTTGTGGTGTTCCCCTGCCTCCTCTCCCCTGACCTCAGATGATCCCTATATCTAGGGACACCTAGGGTCTCCTCTTCCTCTTTCACCCTGGAACCCTTCAGAATAAACCTCTGAAACATCCAGCTGAATGAGCGCTCTGAGTTCTTTGTCGTTGGTAATGCACGAGCTATCCAGCTCCCTGGGTGAGTGAGAATTTGTGCCTTACACCGGCTCGGGTGTGAGAAGGGTCTTTCTGTACAGCACCAGAGCAGTGCTGGCTGGAGTGATCTCTCTATAGCCTCAGAGACACTTTCGGTAAACACAGAGGCCTGTTCCACCCCTCCTCTACCCACTGTGTTAATTGCTTGCCTCTCACTTGTCTTGCCTTGCCTATCCACCCCTTCCTTGTCTTGTCTTGCCTATCACTCCCTCTCCTTGCCTTGCCTACCCCTCACTGGACTTTACTTGCAATCCTCTTCCCTGCCTTGTCTACAATTTCCTGGCCTTCCCTTGCCTACCACTGCCTTGCCTTGCCCTGCATCGCCTTTCCTTCCCTTGGCTTCCTTTTTCTTTGCCTCCCTTTCCTCGCATTTCATTTCCTAGCCTTGCCTTGCAAACCCCTCCCTTGCTGTGCCTTACATACCTTTACCTTACCTTGCCTGCCTGCTGTACTGCCCTTGCCTGTATTGCTGTATGTATACTTCATTGATGTTGCCTTTTACACCCCTCCATTGCCTTGCCTTGCCAACCCCTCCCTTCCCTGGTGTGGGAACAGTGCCAAACACCTGGCATCTTAACCAAGATTAGAACAAGAGAATATTGACCCTAGAGGCTCTGCTAATCTGTGCATGTGATTGAAGGTGCTGTGGGAAAACTATTATGGTGGAAACTTCACCATATGAGTGTGTGACTTACTGTGATTGAAAACAATCACATGCATGGAATGCTTGAGACATGTTTTGTGTGTTACAAAATTAATAGAGGCCCTAGGGACCAATCAGAAGGCAGTTGTTTATCTGTAATGAAATTAAAATAAAAGGGAGCTTACATGGGAAATAAAAGAGGAAAGAGAAAAAACAACACCTGCAGATCTAAAAACTATAACACTGCATCAGTGTCTTTTTCCATTGCTGACACATTTCTTTTTTATGTTGACATTTTTCTTTGCATTTGTTCTCATCCCAAACACGCTGGCTTTCTTTTGCCTACTCCTTTCTCATCTTTCCTTGCCTTACCTGACCCTTCATTGCCCTGCCTTGCTGTATTAGTTTGAAAACAAACCAGTGGGAGATCGCAAGTCAGGATTATAATTTAATAGGAATTTTTTTTTTAAAAAGTGCAATAATACAAGGAAAAAGCACTGACAAAGTCAGATATGACCTGACACCCAGTTAGGGTGGCAGTAGCAGTCCAAATGAAGTAGTTCAGTTGAAGTGGTGATCCTGTGAAAGGTCTGGTCTCCACCTGAAGATCCAGTAGTAGCTCTTGTCCTATGGGAACCCAGTAGACAGGACTGACTTAGGCAGTTCCAAAGCCAGGTTATATCCAGGTGGGAATGCTTGGCTCCTCCCTCCTGGGCGGAACATCTCACAATAGGATAAGTCCATGAGTCATGCAGTGGCTTCTTGATGGCCCATTGACTGTTATCAGGGGTGAGTCATAGCAGGAGATAACAGCTAATGCCCTACAGCTGGTGGTAATAGAATACTTAAATATATCTATATTGTAACCTAGGACACTTGCCTAACCCTACCAGGCCTTGCCTTGCTTATCCTTCCCTTGCCTCACCTTGTTTATGCCTCCCTTCCCTTGCCTAACCTTCCCTACCTCTCACTCTCCTTGCCTTGCCTTGCCTACCCCTGCCTTGCCTTGCCTTGTGTACCTGCACCCTTCCCTTGCCTTGCCTTCCACTCCCTTGCCTGTCCTTGCCTACCACTCCCTTTCCTTGCTTTGCCCACTCCTCCATTGTTATGCGTTGCTTATCCCCTCCCTTGCTTTGCTTGGCTTAAACATCCCTTGCCTTGCCTACTCATCCCTTCAATTGCCTTGCCCTGCCTTGCCTGTTACTCTCTTGCCTTGCCTTACCTACTGTAGTAGTTTGACCTCAGCTGGGTGCCAGCTGCCCACTAAGCCACTCTATCACTCCCCTTCCCAGTGAGACAGGGGAGAGAATAAGATGGAAAACAATCAGCAGGTTAGATAAGGCAGTTTATGAAGGCAAACAAAAAAAAAGCAAAACTTTGCGTGCATATAAGCAAAGGGAAATAAAGTTAATCTCTACTTCCCATCAGCGAGTGATCTTCAGACATTTCCTGGGAATCAGGGCTTCAGCAGGGTTAGTGGTTGCTCCGGAGGGCAAACCCGGTTCCTCTTCCTTCCCTTAGCTTTTATATCTGAGCTGATGTCATATGGTATGGAATATCCCTTTGGTTAATTTGGGTCAGCAGGCCTGGCTGTGTTCCCTCCCAGGATCTTGCCCACTCCCATCCCATTGATGGGGGGAAGGAATGTCAGAGGGATATCGCTGCTCAGTGGTAGCCAAAACACTGGTCTGTTATAAGCACCCTTCCAGCTACTAATGCAAAGCACACCACTGGGAGGGCTATGAGCTTTACCTCAGTCAGACCCAATACAATTGCCTATAGTGATTAAGAAAGATACATCATCAGTTACCCTAATAATTTACCTCTTCATCCAGATCCAGAAATATCAGCTGTGGGAAGCTGTCACAGTGAAGGACTGCAGAACCATGCTTGGTAACTGGGAAATCCTGCAGTGTGCCAGCCTTGAAGGCAATAAGGCTTCCAACTTCACTGTGAGAGTAGCCCAGCTTTTATACTGTTAAATAAACAAGTTGACATTGATGCCTTATCAGCTGGTGAAAATATGAAGCAGACACAGCAGTTAAGGGGAAAAGGGTATTACCCTGGTCGTAATGGGATCCTAGGTGCTCCCTCATCAAAGGTGGAAACACGCCGAGAAGCACACCGGGTACAATGCGTATAGCATTTTTATGAACCTCACAAATGAGCATATCTACCTAAAACACCCCAATAAGAAACTTAATAAATAAAGTAATTGTCCCCCTATTCTAATTACCCCCCCACCACCACCCCAAATGAGACTACAGTCTAGTTTACAAAAATATGTCCCAAGAAGAGGCTCTGTCCAAGGTTGGAGCCTCTAGTTCTGAGATAGTATGAATGTTTGGTCTTCCTGCCCTGCAAAACCCCCAAACTAAGCTAAATATCGGACTACAAGAGTTATAAACATGTGGGGCTAAGGTACAAGGAGTGTTTGTGAAGGGTACAAGGAGAGGGAAAGGGTATAAAAATGTATAAAAAGAAAAGACAAAAATCACCAGGCATCATTTCCCACCTTTTTTGAGACTAACAAGACTCTACCTTGTCTAGTTTCTACACTACACTAACCACAGCACTGGTTTACACAACCAGCTATAGCAAAGACAATAACTACAACTATTATAAATGCTTCTTTTACCCAGGCCTAATCTGGTAACCATGAAGTGAGGGTGTGGAAGATGTGGTCGAATTTCAGGGTGTAATTTCTGGAACCTACTTCATGAAGAATTTGAGTTCCCTTCCAAATCTCTTCCAAATCTCTTCCAAATCCTTCTTAATTCTTCAATGGCCAGTTATCACACCCATCTAGAGGCGTTAATTGGGTACAGATCCAGCAATTATTCATATTAAGAGCTCTGGATACATTTTGGATCACAGTGCTGTGCAACTCTTGGGCTGAGCCCTGAGTCATGGTTACCAATTGGGGAAACAACAGACACGTAAAGAACAATTTAAACCACATCATCTTGATTTGCATCAGTCTCTGTTTTTTCAATGGTCTCAGGGCCAGAAGCTTTCTTCATTCTGGAATAGTGGATCTACGGTCTTTTCTCAGCAACCTTTCCCAGAAGTGAGGGTGGTCAGCAAAACTTGGAATGGTCCCTTCCACTTAGCTTGGAAGGGGTCGCTGTCCCACCACTTGATGTATACCCAGTTTCCAGGCTGAAATGGGTGAGCAGGGGTGTCCAATCCTATAGGTTTGGACAGCATGATGAATCTCTGGAGCTTCTGCAAAGTGGAGCTTAAAGCCGTTAAGTATTTCTGTAAATCAATTTTACCCTTCATGTGAATTTCCCCTGGGATATGTGGAACCTGATATGGTCTGCCATATAAGATTTCATAGGGACTTATATTATCCCTCTGCCTTGGTTGTATGCGGACCCTCAGTAAGGCTATAGGCAAAGCCTGAACCCATGTCATAGATGTTTCTTGGCAGATCTTACCAACCTGGGCCTTGAGGGTTCCATTCATACGTTCAACCTTGCCACTTGCTTGGGGCCTGTATGGTGTATGCAGGTCTCAAGTAAGTCCCAGAATCTTGCTAACTTCCCCAACCACCGTTGCAACAAAATGTGGTCCCCTATCTGATGACATTCCCAAAGGAACCCCAAACCTTGGAATTATGTGGTTGAGCAAGGCTTTTAGTACCTCCTTTGCTGCATTGGTGCGACAGGGATAAGCTTCAGGCTATCCACCGAACATATCAACCAATACCAACACATATTTGTATCCCTCCTTATGTGGCACTTCAGCAAAATCTATTTGCCAGTAATCTCCTGGGAGATGCCCTCCCTGCCTTGGTCACTTCTAACACTACTCTTTTGGTTGTGTCAGGGTTGTTTTTGCAACAGGTTTCATACTTGCTTATTATAGACTGTACAATATCAGTCATCCCTCTCCCTATCACTACCTTCCTCAGATGTTTTAAAAGGTTTTCTGTTCCCCAGTGGGTACTCTCATGCTCCCTCTGTGCTATTTCTCGAAGGAGCGGGGCTAGGACTACAACCTGGCCTATTGGGGTAACAGCCAACCCACCTTTCTTAATCTCAGTCTTAAGAAACTTAATTCATTTGTCATCCTTCTGACCATATGTGGTGGTTTTGATTGGCCCAAAACATCAGTGAAGTGTTTTTAACATCTAGGAGAAATTTGGACCCCTCAGAAGCTGTTCTAGTAGGTCTAAGGAGGTGTCTGAGGGGTGGGGTGTGGCACAAAGATGGCTCCTGTGTGTCCTGAGTGCAAGTTCTAGAAGTTTTTACATCAAGTCCAGCAGAGCCAATCTCTGATGGCTCTGAAGGTGATGAACATGCTGCTGGCCAAGTTTGAGCCAATTAGAAGTGCTGGTTACGCCTCTGTAAAAACATATTAAAGAAAAATTCAAAACAAAGCAGGCGCACACTTCTTTCACTTCTTTGTAGTTGAAAGAAGAAGAGGTAGAAGTGAAAATATGTAGAGAGAGAACAGCATGGAGAGTGCCAAGGTCAGTGAAGAAGGTGGGGGAGGAGGTGCTCCAGTGCTGGAGCTAAAATCTCTGCGAGCCACAGTAAAGGCCATGGGGGGGCAGGAGGCCCCCCTGCAGCCCATGGAGTCCACAGGAGTGCAGAAATTCTGCCCACAGCCCACGCCAGAAGGGCAGGTAGATGCCTAGAAAAGACTGTGAACCAGTGAGAGTCTCATTTAAGAGTTAAAACTGCAAAGGCCTTGCAAGAGAGAGAAAGGCCTTGCTCCTGAAATGGAAGCAGCCTGGCCTCAGCTTGAGAAAGTCTGCACAGCACCCTATGGACAAAAAAACTCATGTTGCAGCAGAATTTCGGGCGAGATGTTTGTGGCAGGACAGACACCCCCCCCCTTCTCTCTCTCCCTGATTGCTAGCCGAGATCGATGGCTCAGATTAAGTCAATGGCTTAATCCTGACTATCAATGCTGGCGTCTGGAACTCAGAGCGAGACACTGAGAGAATGTGAGTAATTTTCAAGTGACCGCAAAATACACACTCTTTTCCCTATAAAACACCACGCAAAACTCAGTAAAATCAGAAGCTTTTGTACATGGATACTGGAGCGTGAGAAAAGTTTCTCCCCCAGCTTGGACGCGAGCTGTGCGGTTACTTCCCGTGGGATTGAGAGCGGATCTGGTGCATCCCCAGCTCCAAAAATTGGATTTGGTAAGAAGCATTCAGTTTCCTGAATTGTATTCCTCTTTGCTAGCTACAATAATATTAATAGGTACCTTTTCATTTTTAGCGCTGTATTGTTTTAATCTCCCTATTTTGGGCACACATATATATATGTTTGTTTTAGCTATGAATAGCTTTTCATGTGTTGTGTAGTAAAATTTGTCTAGTTCTTTGTTCCGTTCTCACCTGTGTCTAATAAACCATAATCTATTTTACATTAGACATAAATCGGCTGTCTTTATAAGAACTTACGAGTGAGACTGGGTTTTGGGGTGCTGGTCACTCTGAATAGGTTTGGTCACTAGTTGTCATAGGCCTAGGCAACTGGTAAAATCCATATACCCTCTGTTTCCACTCGTGACATTTTTTGGCGTAGTCGGCAGGATAGATGGCTAACGATTTGAGAACCGAGAGTAAGGAACTTACACAATATTTACGGAGGCACAATGTTCACATTGATACTGATGACCCCTGGCCCACAGAAAACTGGTTTCAGTGGGGAAACATAAAAGAAAAATTAGATGAAAAACGGGGTTCATTAAAAGATACCAAAGGAAAGGGCATTATTTGTCATGTACTCGCCCTATGTTTAAACTCTGCTTGGAGATGGAGAGAACAAATAATAAAAGAAAATGAAAAATTGATGAATGAAATACAAAGATTAAAATTGGCACAATTATCCCTGCAAGGCCAATATAACCAGGCAAAACAGGGGCTAAAAGAATCTAAAAAACATGCAAAAATGGTGGAGGAAAAATTGGAATTAACATTATTGCATGTTCCCAAATCTATGGATGTCAGAAAAATTAAAAAATTAATAACATCTCCTGAAAATTGGGATGGTGACATCTGGGAAAGCTCTGATGAAAATTATAATGACACCTTTGACTTAGAGTCAAATGAAAACACAGAACTTCCACCGTCTGAGGAAGAAGAAATTCCAGAATTTAAAATGAAACCCATAATAAAAACTGAGATATCTCAGAGCCCGCGAAGGCGAGGCCAGCAAACTACCACCAAAACAACCCCGTATGATGCCTTACAAATGACAAACATTAAAGAAAAATATTCAAGAAAGGCGGGGGAAAGTGAAACAGAATATTTATGGAGAGTTTGCCTCACAGGAGGAGATAATGTATTATTAGATGGCTCAGAGAGCTATGGGTTCTGGGGTCCAGGAGTATTTTTACACCTTGGACCACAACCTCCTGACGAGCCACACTCCATCACTAGCAGAGTGGCTTACTGGGCAGGAGGAACAAACCAAATGGACAGGGGAGAACCAACTGTACTCCCTATTCATACTCCAGACGAGGTTACAGTTGCAATTGCTAAAGCTGCTTGTATCCAAGCGATTCATGAAAGAGGGGGCAGAAACATCCCAATCTCTGCGGAGGTAGATCCTGAAAGGATGCTCCCCTTAATACGGGGAGCCCCATCAGACATAAAAAATCACTTGGTACAAAAACGAGATGAAATAAAAAACAATATAACATTCAACAGACAAAACCCACACGCACCGCAGAGACCTATACCTACATGGGCAGATCTCTCACACCATGTAACCTCCCATGCAAAAGAAATTGGGTGGAATTTAGAGTCAGTAATCGAACCCAAAAGAATTCCTGAACGGCGGGTGAAAGTAGTAAAACATAACCCCTCCGAGAAAAGGAATTATTATCAATCAGACTCTAATAAAGGAAAAAGAAACGAGTTATGGAGAAAAGCCCTCTCCCTGGGTATTCCAAAAGATTTAATCAGAGGGAAGCCAAATAGCTCCATTGCAAGCTTGATCCAATTCACAGAACAGATGAAATCACCACCACTTAGCAATTCAAACATCACACAAGAAGCAGAAACTGCACCTACACCCAACCCATTTGCACCTCAAAAAAACTGACAAGCGCTGGACCGTCAGGGCAGCCGAGCCAGCGCTCAGACACACCTAAAGAATCTAGCCCGCATGTGTATTTACCCGTAGGGCCCAAGAGGCAGCCTCTGAAATTCCTTATTGATACTGGAGCCCAAATCTCCTTAATCTCTTTAGCAGACGCTGAAAAACTAAACTTAAGTTTTAAAAAGAGGAAACAGATACTTCTAACTGGTTTTAATGGAGACAGTACCACAGCTCACTTAGCAAAAATCCGGTTGTGGTTACCTGGAGAAAAAAGAATGACAGCCCATATTTTTGCTATTGCTGATCATGAAGAGAGCATTTTAGGATATGATATCCTTCAAGGAAAAAAGTGGCAATTACAAGACGGTACTATCTGGTCTTTTGGTTCTGCAGAAACCTCACGCAGTAACCTTTTTGGAAAAAATAGAAAAATAAAACTTCTAAAAATGGCTCCAATATTACCTGTGTCTGCTGTAACTAATGTCAAACAATATCCCATACCTCTAGCAGCCAAAAAGGGAATAGATGCGGTAATCACAAACTTAGAACAAAGAAATATCATATACAGAACACATTCTCCTTTTAATTCCCCTGTCTGGCCAGTAAAAAAGCCAGATGGGAACTGGAGATTAACTGTTGATTATCGAAGGTTAAATTCTAATACGGGACCCCTAGCCGCAGCTGTTCCCAACATTGCAAACTTAACTTCCACACTGCAGGCTTCTGCTCACGAGTGGATGGCTGTGCTAGACATAAAAGACATGTTTTTCATGGTACCAATCCGTGAGGAAGACAAACCTAAGTTTGCATTCACGTGGGACGGAGTACAATATACGTTCAATCGACTGCCTCAAGGATATAAACACTCCCCCACTATAGCACACGATGCTTTAGCTGAGCTACTCCAACAAGTACACATACCAGAAGGAGTGCAAATGTATCAATATATCGATGATGTATTGGTAGGTGGTAAAGAAGAAACAGCAGTAAGGGTTGCTGCAGAAAACATATGGAATAAATTGAGCGAAGAGGGAATAGAAGTACCTATAACCAAATGTCAGGGACCTTCTAAAGAAGTAAAGTTTTTAGGAGTCTGGTGGGTTTCAGGCAGAGCTGTAATTCCGGAGGAAACTATTTCAAAATTAGACACCATACCTACTCCCACAACAAAAAAGGAACTGCAGCAGATAATGGGTACCTTGGGGTACTGGAGAAAGCATGTTCCTGGGTTTTCCATAATAGCTAGACCCTTATACACACTAATGAGAAAAAATCAAGCATGGGAATGGGATGATGTTCACCAACAAGCTCTGCAAACATTAATAAAAGAATTAAAAACCTACCAATCCCTTGGTCCAGTTCATCCCAGCGATCCTATTGTAGTTGAGTGGGGTTTTGCTGAACATGGAACTTACTGTAATTTATTTCAAAAGGGACCTGAAGGACCCAAACGTCCACTGGGATTTAGCTCGACATCATTTAAAGACACTGAAAAAAGATAGTCCAACTGGGAAAAAGGACTTTTATCTCTTACTAGAGCTCTGAAGCAAGTAGAGAGATTTCAGCAGCTGCAGCCTGTTAAAATTCAAGGACCTTTCAGCTTGCTAAGTAGTGTAACAAAAGGCTCTGCTCCGCCTGAGGGCATTGCACAAAGACCCACAGTACACAAATGGTTTGCATACCTCACAGGTATCACAGACCAAATGATTATCACTGAAGGACCGATAAAACATACGAAATTACAGATAGACATTCCCCCAGACACTCTGGCTCTGCAACAGCCGTTCAAAAGCAGCCCAATAACTGACGCTCCTGCGTTTTCCCCAGATTCTGAAGTAAAAGGTGTATGGTTTACTGACGCCTCAGCTAAACGAATTGATGGAATATGGAAGTACAGAGCAGTAGCTCTGAATGTTGAAACGGGAGAGGAAGTGATAGAAGAAGGTTTAGGAAGTGCACAAGTAGGAGAATTGAAAGCAGTGTTACTGGCAGTAAAGAGAAAGGCAGAGAAAGTGTATGTGGATTCTTACGCCGTCTGGGCTGAAGCCACACAATGGTTGTGTCAGTGGGAAGCGTTGAATTGGCAGGTAAATGGAAAGACAGTTTGGCAAAAGAAGGATTGGGAGTGGTTGTTAACAGAAGCTCAGAATCGAAAAATCCAAATAGGCTGGGTTAAAGCACATTCAAATGACCATACATTGCAATCGTTTTGGAACAACAAAGTAGATAATCTAACAAAAATAAAAAAGATAAAAAGTGATGAATTAGAGGACTCACAACACTGGTACAGATTAGCAGAATTTTTACATTGTAAATTAGATCACACGGGTGAAAGTGCTCTCTTTTTTGCAGCACAAAGTAGAGGATGGCCCATAACCAGACAAATGTGCAAAAATATCCTCACACAGTGTCCACAATGTCAGCTGAGACTCAAACAAAATCACCCAGATCAAGCACCACCCTTACACATCAAAGATAATAAGGCACTGTGGTCAACCTGGCAAATAGATTATATTGGACCTTTAAAACCATCTAATGGTTATAAGTACATATTAACAGGAGTTGAAGTTGTATCTGGACTAATAAAGGCCACAAAAACCAGACAAGCTAACACAGAAGCCACTATCTCAGGACTTAGTGAGTGGTTTTCTAGCCTTCCTGCTCCAGACTCTATACAGAGTGATAACGGATCACACTTTACCAGTACAGCAGTACAAGATTGGGCCAGGAAGGAAGGTATCAAGTGGATTTTTCACACACCTTATTATCCACAGGCAAACGGAATGGTGGAACGGGCCAATGGTTTACTGAAACGCTACCTTAAACCACAGAATTCTAACTGGGACAAACGGTTATCTTATGCTCTTTATCAGTTAAATAATAGATATGGAGTGATGGGTAGTCCAATCTCACGAGCTTTCTTAAGCCCTGTGTCTTTTCAGACAACTCCACATAAAAAGACTGAAACTTTTCAAAATAATCTAACAGTGGGCCAACAAGTTATGGTAAAACTACCCCAAACTGGAATTGTACCAATGATGCTGACAAGTGCTCGAGGGCCCATGGCTTGGGTAGCTACTGATTCTAATGGGCACCAGCATAGAATCAGCTCTCGATGGGTATTTCCCACATTTTAAAACTGCAACAAAGCTGATTTCGCTAAGGGCAAGACCCCGTTTGGCCACTGAAAACTCATAAAACCGTCCCTACACTGCCCCCATGTGACAGCAGTGAAAATAGCGACCTATTTCCAACTACAGGCCAACAGAGGGAATGACAACTCTCAAAGAAAATGTTAATCACTATTTAAATTCTGTTGTTTTAGTTTCTCTAATAACCTTAAATATTTAAGAATATCCCCACCAGATCTAAGGCTAAGCGTGTACTCCGGACGTGAGAAGAAAAGGAGAAAGAACTGCTTGCTACACGGCTGTGAAAACTTCAAAAAGTCCTGGACTCTTAAAGACAAACAACACCCATTCCACATAAACGGAAAACCGCATGGGACTGCACACCAACTAGTAAATGTGTTGTAATCAAAATGTTAATGATAATGTTGTTTATGTTTTTATGCCTGCAAGTGACTGTTTTTAGCAATGCTAAATGGCACACCAGCCACCCTGATAAAACTTTGCAATTAGTTATTGTGAAAGGGAAACCAGAGAAAAATGTTAATACTTCCATGGCTCACTCTAACCTAACACAAATAGAACAAATGCTATCTGACCCATGGAAAAGAAACACTCATCTCAAATTAGTACAAGCTGTAACTCTGATAGCCAATCGAAGTGATTGTTGGATCTGTTCTCAATTTCCTACTCACTCAGATGAAGGTACTCGAATGATGGGAATTCCCACACCAGGTATATTTTCCAATGGTATCCCTCCTGCCAAAATAATGCTCTTTCTGGGGGGAACTACAAGTCACACCATTATAGACCAACAAATCCTAACAATAGACATTGTAACTGTGGGAACTTCCTGTATTCACAGATGTCTAGAGGGACCAGGAGTAACTTCACACCAAAGAATGAAATTACCTGAATGTAACCGTGGTGTCAAAGTAGGAATTTATCCCGAGTGCCATTCATATCTGGACGTAACTAAAAAAGGCATTTTAACCACGCAATGGTGGCCTATTCCAGACAGCATGGGATACTATTGGCTTTGTGGAAACCAAGCTAGAAAAGCTCTACCCCCTATGTGGGAAGGAATATGCACCATCGGTACAGTTGTCCCAGAAATAGACATTATTGACAAATCAGAATTTCCCCGAGGACACCTAAGATCCTTTATTACAAGACACAAACGGAATTTAAATCCTTTGGTTGAGAGGCCTACTGGATTTCATAAATTTGTAAGAGGGTTTGTCCTAGGTTGCAATATTGATGTAGTTAAGTATTCTATTACCACCAGCTGTGGGCCATTAGCTGCTATCACCCACTCCGGATGACAGGCAATGGGCCATCCGTTAGCTATTATCACTTGCTAATGACCCACCCCCGCATGACAGGCAATGGGCCATCAGGGACCCACCGTGTGACTCATGGACTTATCTCATCCCATTGTGAGATGCTCTGCCGAGGAGGGAGGAGCCAGGTGTTCCCACCTGGATATAACCTGGCCCTGGAACTGCCTGAGCTAGCCCCTGTCTACTGGGTTCCCAGAGGACCAGAGCTACTACTGGATCTTCAGCTGGAGACTAGACCTTCACAGGATCACCACTTCAACTGGACTACTTCAGTTGGACTGCTACTACCACCCTAACAGGGTGTTAGGTTGTATCTGACTTTGTCAGTGCTTTTCCTTGTATTATTTCACTTATTTTTAATTTCAATCTTGACTTGTGATCTCCTACTGGTTTGTTTTCAAACCAACACATATTTTGGCGCCCAACGTGGGGCTCGACCTGGGGAAACTCAGAAAATCATATCACCATGATGCTCAGCCTGTCTATGTGGGTAATGTATCTTACCCTTTATATTTTCCCTCAAATGGGAAACTATCTACCCGTTGCATTGCTCCTGTTGCGACCAGGGAATGAGAATTGCTGTATTGCTTTATTATGCCTATTGCATGGTAACCTGTGAGGCGATGAATACCATTCGGAATATATACTCGACTTTGTCTGCCTGGCCTAACCTGAGCTGCTTCGTCTGGGACCTCCTCAGCAATCGCACCCACCCTCTGGGGCTAGGAGGAGAGAGTGGTTTCTTCCAGCATTTCAGGCCAGGCACAGCCATCTTTGACAACATTGAGTTCTTTCTGGATGCTAAGGATGGCATAATCTTCCTGTTAGTTCTGTTTTCTTTCTTCTCTGCGACCAGCACAGTGTACCTCATGCTGAAGAACAGAAAAATACTTTGTCTTCTTGAGGAGGAGAAACGAAGCAAATCAGCAGGCAAGAGGAAAAGAACCAAAAGAGCAGTCGACATCTCAACACAGACCATTGCCGAATCAGAACAGCCAAAGCCAGTAGCGGTTGCCCCCGTCCAGAAGAAGAAATCCAAGAGCAAGTCAGTCCGCACAGCGACTGATGAGGATGCGGCAGGACCATCTCACCAAGCAGAAGAGACAGAGCCAGAGATCATCACTCGCTCTCTATCCCTGGGGGAGCTGCGTGACCTACGGAGGGAATTCACCCGGCAGGCAAATGAGTCCATCTTGACCTGGCTGCTCCGTATCTGGGACGCCGCAGCTAATGACACTATTCTGGACGGAAGTGAGGCCAGACAACTGGGATCCCTGTCTCAGGATGTGGTCATTGACCAAGGGACTGGGAAAACCCAGGAAACTCTCAGCCTCTGGCGGCGATTGCTGCTGAGTGTACGGGACAGATACCTGTGCAAAGAAGACCTCCAGATGCACCAAAGGAAATGGAACACAATAGAACAAGGTATCCGATGCCTGAGGGAATTGGCCGTGCTAGAGATCATTTTCTCGGAAAACGAGAGATTCCCCAAGAGCCCAGATAATGTCCGGTGCACTTCACAAATGTGGCTAAGATTCGCGCGGCTCGGACCAGAGATATACTCTCGTTACCTGGCAACATTGCAGTGGAGGGAAGGCGAAGACCAGGTGGGCGTGTTAGCAAACAAACTGAGAATTTATGAGGACACTGTCACTGCCCCACTACGCACCCAGGTCTCATCGGTAGAAACAAACCTGGCCGAGCAAGTCCTGAGATTGATTGAAGAGAGCCATCAGAAACTAAGGAAAGAGCTCACAGAAAGATTTTTCCATGCCACACCAAAACCAACCCGAGTCTCTGCCATCAGGAGCAGACGTACTCCAGTCAGGGAAAGAAAACAAACTCCACGACGTGACCTCTGGTTTTTCCTTCAAGAGCATGGGGAAGACATGAGGAAGTGGGATAGGAAACCCACCTCCACCTTAGCAGCCCGGGTACGTGAACTGAAAAAGGAAACATCCACTTCAGGAGGCTCATCTAGGTACAACACTGCCCCAGTCTCTTGTGGACAGAACTCCAGACAGAATGGAAGTGATAATATGACTGATCCTCTTGAAGGGACCTCAGGAACACATTTACAGGAGAAGAACATCGTGCACCAAAAACAGGATTAGAGGAGCCCTGCCTCTAGCCAGGTAGAGGAAAGGGATAATCTGATCTATTGGACTGTGTGGATCCGATGGCCTGGCACGTCTGACCCACAAAGATACACGGCTTTGGTTGACACCGGCGCTCAGTGCACCCTGATGCCATCCAGGTATGTGGGGACCGAATCCATTTCCATTTCTGGGGTGACAGGAGGATCCCAGCAGCTGACTGTACTGGAAGCTGAAGTGAGTTTAACTGGGAATGAGTGGCAGAAACACCCCATTGTGACTGGTCCAGACGCCCCATGCATCCTTGGCATAGATTATCTCAGGAGTGGATATTTCAAGGACCCGAAGGGACATCGCTGGGCTTTTGGGATAGCAGCCGTAGAGACAGAAGACATAAGACAACTGAATAGCCTGCCCGGTCTCTCAGATAACCCGTCTGCTGTAGGACTACTGAGAATTGAAGAACAGCGGGTACCAATTGCTACAGCAACAGTGCATCGCCGGCAATACCGCACTGACAGAGACTCTGTGGCCCCCATCCATAAGATGATTCTGGATCTGGAGAGCCAAGGGGTGGTCAGCAAGGCTCACTCACCCTTTAACAGCCCTATATGGCCGGTGCGTAAGTCCAGTGAAGAATGGAGACTGACGGTGGATTACCGTGGCCTGAATGAAGTCACACCACCACTGAGTGCTGCTGTACCGGACATGTTGGAACTTCAATATGAGCTGGAATCCAAGGCAGCAAAGTGGTATGCGACCATTGATATTGCCAATGCCTTTTTCTCCATTCCTCTGGCAGCAGAGTGCAGGCCTCAGTTTGCTTTCACCTGGAGAGGTGTGCAGTACACATGGAACCGACTGCCCCAGGGGTGGAAGCACAGTCCCACCATCTGCCATGGACTGATCCAGGCTGCACTGGAAAAGGGTGAGGCTCCAGAACATCTGCAGTATATTGATGACATCATTGTGTGGGGGGACACAGCGACGGAAGTATTTGGGAAAGGAGAGAAAATCATCAAAATTCTCCTGGAAGCCGGTTTCGCCATCAAGAAGGGCAAAGTCAAGGGACCTGCCCGAGAGATCCAGTTCCTGGGAGTAAAGTGGCAAGACGGACGGCGTCAGATTCCTTCTGAGGTCATCAATAAGATCACCGCGATGTCTCCACCAACCAACAAAAAGGAGACGCAAGCTTTCCTAGGCGCCATAGGCTTTTGGAGAATGCACATCCCTGAGTACAGCCAGATCGTGAGTCCTCTCTACCTCATAACCCGCAAGAAGAACGATTTCCGCTGGGGCCCTGAACAGCAGCAAGCCTTCACCCAGATCAAACAGGAGATCGCTCATGCGGTAGCCCTGGGACCAGTCAGGACAGGACCAGAGGTAAAGAATGTGCTTTACTCTGCAGCTGGGAGCCATGGTCTGTCCTGGAGCCTTTGGCAGAAGGTGCCTGGCGAGACCCGAGGTCGACCACTGGGATTCTGGAGTCGAAGTTACAGAGGGTCTGAAGTCAACTACACTCCCACCGAGAAAGAAATCTTGGCAGCTTACGAAGGAGTCCAAGCTGCCTCAGAGGTGATCGGCACAGAAACACAACTTCTCCTTGCACCCCGACTGCCAGTACTGGGGTGGATGTTCAAGGGAAGGGTTCCCTCTACCCACCATGCCACTGATGCCACATGGAGCAAATGGATTGCCCTCATCACACAGCGCGCCCGTATTGGAAACCCGAATCGCCCTGGGATTCTGGAAATCATAACAAACTGGCCTGAAGGTGAGACTTTTAAATTATCTTCAGAAGAAGCAGAGGAGCAAGTAGCACGTGCCGAGGAAGCACCCCCGTATAACGAGCTGCCGGAGAGTGAAAGACGCTATGCCCTCTTCACGGATGGGTCCTGCCGAATTGTAGGCGCAGATCGGAAATGGAAAGCTGCAGTATGGAGCCCCACACGACAAGCTGTACAGGCTACCGAGGGACAAGGTGGATCGAGTCAGGTTGCAGAGCTTAAAGCCATCCAGCTGGCTTTGGATATTGCTGAACGAGAGAAATGGCCAAGGCTCTATCTCTACACCGACTCCTGGATGGTAGCCAATGCACTGTGGGGATGGTTAGATCGCTGGAGAAAGGCTAACTGGCAGCGCAGAGGAAAACCCATCTGGGCCGCTGAGATTTGGCAGGACATCGCTGCCCGGGCAGAAAAGCTGACCGTGAAAGTTCGACACGTGGATGCACATGTTCCTAAGAGTCGGGCTAATGAAGAGCATCGTAACAACGAGCAGGTGGACCGAGCTGCCAAGGTGGAAGTGTCACAGGTGGATCTGGACTGGCAGCACAAAGGAGAATTATTTCTAGCTCGTTGGGCCCATGATGCCTCTGGTCATCAAGGGAGAGATGCGACATACAGGTGGGCTCGTGATCGAGGGGTGGACTTGACCATGGACAACATCTCACAGGTCATCCACAGCTGTGAGACTTGCGCTGCAATCAAACAGGCCAAGCGGGTGAAGCCTCTGTGGTATGGTGGACGATGGTCAAAGTACAGGTATGGGGAAGTATGGCAAGTTGACTACATCACACTTCCCCAAACCCGCCAAGGAAAGCGCTACGTGTTAACCATGGTGGAAGCAACCACGGGATGGTTAGAGACCTACCCTGTGCCTCATGCTACTGCCCGGAACACCATCTTGGGTCTGGAAAAGCAAGTCCTGTGGAGACATGGTACCCCTGAGAGAATCGAGTCTGACAACGGAACCCATTTCAAGAATGGCCTCATAAGCACCTGGGCTAGAGAACACGGAATTGAATGGATTTACCATATCCCCTATCATGCACCAGCTGCCGGGAAAGTTGAACGGTGCAACGGACTACTTAAGACAACTTTGAAGGCACTTGGCGGGGGAACCTTCAAAAATTGGGAACTGAACTTAGCAAAGGCCACCTGGGTGGTTAACACAAGGGGTTCTATCAATCGAGCCGGTCCTGCCGAATCCGAACCTTTGCACACAGTGGATGGAGATAAAGTCCCTGTGGTACACGTAAGAGGTTTTTAGGAAAGACTGTTTGGATTAGTCCCACCTCAGGGAAAGGCAAACCCATCCGTGGAGTGGTTTTTGCCCAAGGACCTGGTTATACTTGGTGGGTGATGCAGGCAGATGGAGAAACCCGTTGTGTCCCACAAGGAGACCTTATCTTAAGTGAGAACTGTGTAGCTGGTAATAGAATAAGGGGTGGATAATGTCCTAGGTTGCAATATTGATGTAGTTAAGTATTCTATTACCACCAGCTGTGGGCCATTAGCTGCTATCACCCACTCTGGATGACAGGCAATGGGCCATCCGTTAGCTATTATCAGCTGTTAACGACCCACCCCGCATGACAGGCAATGGGCCATCAGGGACCCACCGTGTGACTCATGGACTTATCTCATCCCATAGTGAGATGCTCTGCCGAGGAGGGAGGAGCCAGGTGTTCCCACCTGGATATAACCTGGCCTTGGAACTGCCTGAGCTAGCCCTGTCTACTGGGTTCCCAGAGGACCAGAGCTATTACTGGATCTTCAGCTGGAGACTAGACCTTCACAGGATCACCGCTTCAACTGGACTACTTCAGTTGGACTGCTACTACCACCCTTACAGGGTGTTAGGTTGTATCTGACTTTGTCAGTGCTTTTCCTTGTATTATTTCACTTATTTTTAATTTCAATCTTGACTTGTGATCTCCTACTGGTTTGTTTTCAAACCAACACAGGGTTCTTACCATGGATAGGAATACCTGAATTAGAAAAGGCAATAGTAAATATATCTGGAGTTATTGAACAAATAGAAAACCGGACAAATGATGCAATCAGTGCCTTACAACAAGAAGTCACCAGCCTCTCAAAAGTGGTTAAGCAGAACCGAATGGCTTTAGACTTGATATTAGCCTCCAAAGGTGGAGTATGCACAGTCATCAACACAAGCTGCTGTGTATATGTAGATCAAACCCTCAGAATACAAACTGATCTAGAGGAAATTAGGAAAAACACTAAAATTTTACATGAAATCCAGAAAGATCAAGGACCAGATTTATTTGATTGGATAACTTCATGGATCCCAAATTTAAGTGCAATCATGAGGAAACTAATTGGTGTAATAATTGTAGTTGTAACATTAATGATTGGAATCTGGATCATACTTCAAATTTGCAAAATTGGAATCAACAAAATAAGTAAATCCAATAATAATCGACGTCTCTAAAAAGAAGAAATCCCAAATTTAGCTTTGTTCACTCAGTGCTATTGAAGTACTAAATGATTTGGCAGATCTAAGTGATGTTTATGTATATACTTTATAATTTTTCCACATGTATTACTTTATGTCTTTACCTTGATTGTCACAGTAGGAAAAGGAGATTGTATCCTAAATATAACCTAATCAATTTATAATCAAACCTAGTATATATATATATTTCTGTATCTACCTCTCTATGTGTATTTGTTTACATTTTTATAGAATTGTCTAACATTTTATATGCTAACACTAAACTCCATTGGGAAACGAAGACTGAACTGGAGAGCACAAAAAGAGCGAAAGACTCACCAACCATACACTGGACTCATTCAGCTGCTACAACCAAGAAGCTACCTTCACAGACTCTTTGTTCCTGATCTTCCCAAAATCTCAATACTCAAGGGGTGGAAAACAACCTACCCTACATGGACTAATGCTTGTTAAATTGCCTCCAAATACTATGGACATTCTGAAGTTAATGTCATATTTACTAATCCCTTAGTTGTTACTACTAATGTTTCTTTTATATGTATATTTTGCTACATAATCTACTACATGAGCCCATAAACTGAAGCAACAGCAAATGCTTCCTATTAACATAGTCAATTTTCCATTAGAGAATAATACAATTTTGGAAACGCAATGTATACCAAAAAAATTCAACAATAATACATAAATTAAAAAGGCGTGGGTGTGTTTTATAGCATGAAGGCAAGAGACACCTGCACTGTCACTTCATGATACAAGAGTTGTGTCTTTGGGTCACAGGGGTGGATTGTGGCAGGACAGACACCCCCCCCCCCCCTTCTCTCTCTCCCTGATTGCTAGCCGAGATCGATGGCTCAGATTAAGTCAATGGCTTAATCCTGACTATCAATGCTGGCGTCTGGAACTCAGAGCGAGACACTGAGAGAATGTGAGTAATTTTCAAGTGACCGCAAAATACACACTCTTTTCCCTATAAAACACCACGCAAAACTCAGTAAAATCAGAAGCTTTTGTACATGGATACTGGAGCGTGAGAAAAGTTTCTCCCCCAGCTTGGACGCGAGCTGTGCGGTTACTTCCCGTGGGATTGAGAGCGGATCTGGTGCATCCCCAGCTCCAAAAATTGGATTTGGTAAGAAGCATTCAGTTTCCTGAATTGTATTCCTCTTTGCTAGCTACAATAATATTAATAGGTACCTTTTCATTTTTAGCGCTGTATTGTTTTAATCTCCCTATTTTGGGCACACATATATATATGTTTGTTTTAGCTATGAATAGCTTTTCATGTGTTGTGTAGTAAAATTTGTCTAGTTCTTTGTTCCGTTCTCACCTGTGTCTAATAAACCATAATCTATTTTACATTAGACATAAATCGGCTGTCTTTATAAGAACTTACGAGTGAGACTGGGTTTTGGGGTGCTGGTCACTCTGAATAGGTTTGGTCACTAGTTGTCATAGGCCTAGGCAACTGGTAAAATCCATATACCCTCTGTTTCCACTCGTGACAATGTTGCTCGTGAGATTAGACCCACGCCAAAAAAGTTCTCAGAAGACTGTCTCTCGTAAGAAAGACCCCTGGCTAAATAGAAAACCTCTTTTCCTGATTAGACTAACCAAAAAACCCCTCAACCTGCCCCCTGTCTGTGTTGCTAGTTTAGAAAGAAGGAAGGGGGGTAAGTGAATGCAGAGACTGCTTCTTAAGAGAGTGAGAGTGAGAGCAGAAAACTGTCTAGAGAGAGAGAGAGAAACGAGTAAAGAGTATTTGTAGTAGAAAAATTCTAGCGATAAATAAATTTGAGAATCTGCTCTGTAGACTGAAAAGAGACCCCACACCCTGCCCCTCCCCACCTAACTTGTAGATTGTAAAAAAAGAAAGGGGGTGAATACTATAGGTTCGCAAGAGGGAAGGGAGAGTGAACAAAATGATGTATGAAAAGTTTATTTTTGCCTTGCATTTATCCTCCAATTCTGTTAAGTAATTAAATCACCTTTTGCAACTTTAAACTTAAAGCCTGTTTGCCCTTTTTCGTGCGTCCTCCTGGCAAGGGTCCTGTCTCAAACCCACGACACCATATTTTTGAATAAAACCTTTCAGATCTACTTCTTTCTGTGGCACTACCGCAAGTATGCCTTTTTCTGCTATCCCTCTTGCTATTTCATCAACAAAGCAATTTCCCACTTCAGGAGTTGTCTTCCCTTTTCCATGACTTCTGAAATGCATGACAGCTACTTCTGTAGGCTTCCAGATGCTCTGCAGGAGTGCAAGGATTTGTTTTGCATGTTTAATGCCACTACCTTGAGCAGTCAGCAGGCTACGTTCCTTCCAAATAGCTCCCTGGGCATGAACAACACTGAAGGCATATTTGGAATCAGTCCATATGTTTACCTTCTTTCTCTTGCTCTGTTCTAGAGCTCTGGTCAGTGCAATCGGCTCAGCTTTCTGTGATGATACATCTGAAAGCAAGGCTTTTGCCTCAATTACTTCATCTATGGTGGTCACTGCGTAGCCTGTCATCCGCTTACCATTTCTTACGAAACTGTTCCCATCAGTAAAAAGTTCCCAATCTGGCTTCTCCAGAGGCACATCCTTCAGGTCTTGTTTACTGGAATAGGTCTCCTCTATTGTCTGTAAACAGTCATGCTCAGGCACACTGTCACTTAACATAGATGACAGTAATATTGCAGGGTTTACAACAGATGTTGTTTTTAGGGTAACATTGTCCTGTTCCAACAACACAGATTGGTGTTTAAGCATTCTGCTAGGGGATAGCCAGTGTGCCCTCTTCTGCTCCAGCACAGAGATCACGGTGTGGGGTACATACACGAAAATGTGCTGCCCAAGGGTGAATTTATGAGCTTCCTGTGTTAGGATGACAGTTGCTGCCACAGCTTTCAGACACCTAGGCCATCCTTGGCTAACATTGTCTAGCTGTTTTGAAAAATAGCCTACATCTCTTTGCTGATCCCCAAGGTGCTGTGCCAGTATCCCCAGAGCAACATTTTGTCGCTCGTATGTAAAAAGTTCAAAGGACTTAGTTAGGTCTGGCAGCCCCAGAGCTGGAGCGGACATCAAGGAATGTTTTAGCTGTTTAAATGCAACCCTTGCTTTCTCTGTCTAGTTGATGGTTCTTTTTTCAGCTGCCTTAAGGGCTTCATACAGAGGTTTTACTTGTTTTTTCCAGTCCTCTAGTTCCTTTGACAGCTGATGTCTGAATATAGTTGCACTTTTCTTGAACCTTTGGGGTAGCACTGTCCAGGTGAGTTGAGTCTTCCTTCTTGTCTCAGGATTTTCCCGCTCAAAAGCAGAGTTCTTGACTACTTTTACTTATAGGAATATAAGAAAAGGCATCCTTGAGATGTAAAACTGTGAACCACCCTAGTTCATTTACCAGTGTGGTCAGAGGTGTGTAGGGGTTTGGTACAACTGAATCTATGTCCTCTGTGATTTTGTTAATTGCCCTTAAATATTGCACTAATCTGTAACTTATCATCAGCTTTCTTTACTGGCAGGATGGGTGTGTTGTACTTAGACTCACATTCCACCAGCAACCCAAATTTGAGAAATTTTTCAATTACAGGTGCTAGTCCCCTACAACTTTCTAATTTCAGAGGGTACTGCTTCTGCTTTACCAATGTTGCCCCTGCTTTGAGTGCAATACTTATGGGTTCAGCTCTTTTGGATCTCCCTGGAAAATCACCGGTCCATACTATTGGGATGACAGCATCTTCAACTTGTTTGGGAATTTCTCCACAACACTCCTGTATGAGAATAGTAGCTGTTTCGACAAATTTAAATTAAGGAATTATAACTTTCACTCCCTCCTCTTTGGAAAATTTAATTTCTGCTTCCAATTTCTCCAATAAATCTCTGCCCAATAATGGCTTTGGGGAATTTGGCATATATAAGAATTGGTGAGTCAACCAGTGTTTCCCCAGTTTGAATTTTAAAGGTTGGAAGAAAGGCTTTGTTTCACTTACCCCTGTGGCACTGATCACATCTACAGTATCTTGACTCAGTTTCCCCTTTAAATTATTTAACACAGACCACTGCTGTAATTCTCTGAGGGAGAACGGTGCTTTCATATAAATCACTCTTTGATTTCCAACAGCCTGCCTCAAAGGTACTTCTAGGACAGGCTTTTTCTTCCCTGGTTCAGCTTTCTTAGATCTGGTGCATTTAGCTACCGGACTGGCGGCCTTTATGGCTTCCCAGGCTATCTTTCCCCTTTTCTTCCCAGTAAGCCTGCTGACTGCTGTGGCTGTGGCCCCAGTCTCCTCTTCTTTGGAGCTATCTGCACTGGACCACTGGACTCGTCCAGCTGACTTTTGATTAGGGCTATTTCTCCCTCAGCCCTGCCACTGACTGTGCGTCGGAGCCCCCCCCTTTCCCCAGCCTGGGAGGGCCCGGGGGCAGTGGCAGACGCACTTCCTTCTCTGCCTGGACCCGCCCCTACACCTCCCCTGCTCCCTCCCTCAGGGCGGTTCCAGGAGGGCGGCAGCGGAAGGGGCGGTGGCCAGCCGTCCCTCACCCCTGCCCCACCATGGCAGGGGGGAAGGGAGCCGGGGACGGAGGCGGCGGCCACGTATCCCCCAGCACCGCATTGGCCAGGGGGATGGGGGAGGGAGGGCAGCGGCGGCAGTGGGGGAGGGAGCCAGCCTCCCCCCACCCCCACCAATCCAGCTGGCCACTGTAGCAGCAAAGAGTGTTATATTTCCCCCCGCAAGGCAGGCACTCACAAATCCGCCTCTGTCTTTATCTCTTCAGCTCTGGTTAGAGGCTGCTTTTCTCTATCTTTTTCCTTTTGTCTCCTTTATAAAACCATCTCAAAACAGCCCTTTTTAGTTTGTTTGTACGCCTCCTCCCGATTCAGGAATATAGAAAACAATTCTGCATACCTCAACTCATCAAACCTGCCCTGGGCCCGAAGTTCTACTAGTAATTCTGTGATTAATTTGTTTTCCAAACTACCAAAATGGGATGTGTTGGTTTGAAAACAAACCAGTGGGAGATCACAAGTCCAGACTGAAATTAAAAATAAGTGAAATAATACAAGGAAAAGCGCTGACAAAGTCAGATACAACCTAACACCCTGTTAGGGTGGTGGTAGCAGTCCAACTGAAGTAGTCCAGTTGAAGCGGTGATCCTGTGAAGGTCTAGTCTCCAGCTGAAGGTCCAGTGGTAGCTCTTGTCCTCTGGGAACCCAGTAGACAGGGCTAGCTCAGGCAGTTCCAAGGCCAGGTTATATCCAGGTGGGAACACCTGGCTCCTCCTTCCTGGGCAGAGCATCCCACAATGGGATGAGATAAGTCCATGAGTCACACGGTGGGTCCCTGATGGCCCATTGCCTGTCATCCAGAGTGGGTCATTAGCAGGTGATAGCAGCTAACGGCCCACAGCTGGTGGTAATAGAATACTTAACTACATCTATATTGCAACCTAGGACATTATCCACCCCTTATTCTATTATCATCTACAGAGTTCTCACTTAAGATAAGGTCTCCTTGTGGTACACAACGGGTTTCCCCATCTGCTTGCATCACCCACCAAGTATAACCAGGTCCTTGGGCAAAAACAACCCCACGGATGGGCTTGCCTTTGCCTGAGGTGGGACTAATCCAAACAGTCTTTCCTAAAAAACCTCTTATGTGTACCACAGGGACTTTATCTCCATCCACTGTGTGCAAAGGTTTGGACTGGGCAGGACCAGCTCGATTGATAGAACCTCTTGTGTTAACCATCCAGGTGGCCTTTGCTAAGTTCAGTTCCCAACTTTTTAAGGTTCCCCCGCCAAGTGCCTTCAAAGTGGTCTTAAGTAGTCCGTTGCACCGTTCAACTTTCCCAGCAGCTGGTGCATGATAGGGGATATGGTATAGCCATTCAATTCCATGTTCTCTAGCCCAGGTGCTTATGAGGCCATTCTTGAAATGGGTTCCATTGTCAGACTCGATTCTCTCAGGGGTACCATGTCTCCACAGGACTTGCTTTTCCAGACCCAAGATGGTGTTCCGGGCAGTAGCATGAGGCACAGGGGAGGTCTCTAACCATCCCGTGGTTGCTTCCACCATGGTCAACACGTAGCGCTTTCCTTGGCGGGTTTGGGGAAGTGTGATGTAGTCAACTTGCCATACTTCCCCATACCTGTACTTTGACCATCGTCCACCATACCACAGAGGCTTCACCCGTTTGGCCTGTTTGATTGCAGCGCAAGTCTCACAGTTGTGGATGACCTGTGAGATGTTGTCCATGGTCAAGTCCACCCCTCGGTCACGAGCCCACCTGTATGTTGCATCTCTCCCTTGATGACCAGAGGCATCATGGGCCCAACGAGCTAGAAATAATTCTCCTTTGTGCTGCCAGTCCAGATCCACCTGTGACACTTTCACCTTGGCAGCTCGGTCCACCTGCTCGTTGTTACGATGCTCTTCATTAGCCCGACTCTTAGGTACATGTGCATCCACGTGTCGAACTTTCACGGTCAGCTTTTCTGCCCGGGCGGCGATGTCCTGCCAAATCTCAGCGGCCCAGATGGGTTTTCCTCTGCGCTGCCAGTTGGCCTTTCTCCAGCGATCCAACCATCCCCATAGCACGTTGGCTACCATCCAGGAGTCAGTGTAGAGATAGAGCCTTGGCCATTTCTCTCGTTCGGCAATATCCAAAGCCAGTTGGATGGCTTTAAGCTCCGCGACCTGACTCGATCCACCTTGTCCCTCGGTAGCCTGTACAGCCTGTCGTGTGGGGCTCCATACTGCAGCTTTCCATTTCCGATCTGCGCCTACAATTCGGCAGGAACCATCGGTGAAGAGGGCATAGCGTCTTTCACTCTCCGGCAGCTCGTTATATGGGGGTGCTTCCTCGGCACGTGCTACTTGCTCCTCTGCTTCTTCTGAAGATAATTTAAAAGTCTCACCTTCAGGCCAGTTTGTTATAATTTCCAGAATCCCAGGGTGATTCGGGTTTCCAATACGGGTGCGCTGCGTGATGAGGGCAATCCATTTGCTCCACGTGGCATCAGTGGCATGGTGGGTAGAGGGAACCCTTCCCTTGAACATCCACCCCAGCACTGGCAGTCGGGGTGCAAGGAGAAGTTGTGTTTCTGTGCCGATCACCTCTGAGGCGGCTTGGACTCCTTCGTAAGCTGCCAAGATTTCTTTTTCGGTGGGAGTGTAGTTGACTTCAGACCCTCTGTAACTTCGACTCTAGAATCCCAGTGGTCGACCTCGGGTCTCACCAGGCACTTTCTGCCAAAGGCTCCAGGACAGACCATGGCTCCCGGCTGCAGAGTAAAGCACATTCTTTACCTCTGGTCCTGTCCTGACTGGTCCAAGGGCTACCGCATGAGCGATCTCCTGTTTGATCTGGGTGAAGGCTTGCTGCTGTTCAGGGCCCCAGTGGAAATCATTCTTCTTGCGGGTTATGAGGTAGAGAGGACTCACGATCTGGCTGTACTCAGGGATGTGCATTCTCCAAAAGCCTATGGCGCCTAGGAAAGCTTGCGTCTCCTTCTTGTTGGTTGGTGGAGACATCGCGGTGATCTTATTGATGACCTCAGAAGGAATCTGATGCCGTCCGTCTTGCCACTTTACTCCCAGGAACTGGATCTCTTGGGCAGGTCCCTTGACTTTACTCTTCTTGATGGCGAAACCGGCTTCCAGGAGAATTCTGATGATTTTCTCTCCTTTCCCAAATACTTCCGTTGCTGTGTCCCCACACACAATGATGTCATCAATATACTGCAGATGTTCTGGAGCCTCACCCTTTTCCAGTGCAGCCTGGATCAGTCCATGGCAGATGGTGGGACTGTGCTTCCACCCCTGGGGCAGTCGGTTCCACATGTACTGCACACCTCTCCAGGTGAAAGCAAACTGAGGCCTGCACTCTGCTGCCAGAGGAATGGAGAAAAAGGCATTGGCAATATCGATGGTCGCATACCACCTTGCTGCCTTGGATTCCAGCTCATACTGGAGTTCCAGCATGTCCGGTACAGCAGCACTCAGTGGTGGTGTGACTTCATTCAGGCCACGGTAATCCACTGTCAGTCTCCTTTCTTCACTGGACTTACGCACCGGCCATATAGGGCTGTTAAAGGGTGAGTGAGCCTTGCTGGCCACCTCTTGGCTCTCCAGTTACCGAGTCATCTTATGGATGGGGGCCACAGAGTCTCTGTCAGTGCGGTATTGCCGGCGGTGCACTGTTGCTGTAGCAATTGGTACCCGCTGTTCTTCAATTCTCAGTAGTCCTACAGTGTAGCAACGTGGGTTTTAGGATTCCATGTGCTCCTTTGTTCCTCTGCTCTGTATACCGTTGGTTCATTTTGAAATATGCTCTGCTGTACCTCAAAACCTATTGGTGTGTACTCTCCTGCCCATCTTCCCTTCGTCCTCCTGGGACTGGCTCAGAGAGAGCCAGCCCCCACCCCCTCTCCTTCCCCTTAAAAGGCAGAGCCTGGACCAGCTCGTGGTCTTTCCATCTCTGGGCTGCTAGCATCCCCTCCCTGCCTTGTGTCCCTTCCCCCTTCTCCTTCCCTGCACCCCTTTCCCCATTACCCCAAATAAACATCCCTAGTAGAACAGAGATGGAGTCCAGTTCTTTCCTAGTCTCCTATATTCCTGCTTGAATTGACGCGGTTAGAAGACTGCCGCTATGCCGCAGAACCTCGGGGGCCGCCCGCCCCAGATCTGGTGGGATTTACAAGAACCAGAGACCCGGTCCGGGGGGGCAGCCGGCCTGTGCCACCCTCCCGGACCGCGATACAACACTACAGCAGATGGGTTGTCTGAGAGACCAGGCAGGGTATTCAGTTTTCTTATGTCTTCTGTCTCTATGGCTGCTATCTCAAAAGCCTAGCGATGTCCCTTTGGGTCTTTGAAATATCCACTCCTGAGATAGTCTATGCCGAGGATGCATGGGGCGTCTGGATCAGTCACAATGGGGTGTTTCTGCCACTCATTCTCAGTTAAACTCACTTCAGCTTCTAGTACAGTCAGCTGCTGGGATCCTCCTGTCACCCCGGAAATAGAAATGGATTCGGTCCCCACATACCTGGATGGCATCAGGGTGCATTGAGCGCCGGTGTCAACCAAAGCCGTGTATCTTTGTGGGTCAGATGTGCCAGGCCATCGGATCCACACAGTCCAATAGATCCGGTTATCCCTTTCCTCTACCTGGCTAGAGGCAGGGCTCCTCTAATCCTGTTTTTGGTGCATGATGCGATCCTCCTGTAAATGTGTTCCCGAGGTCCCTTCAAGAGGATCAGTCATACTGTCATTTCCATTCTGTCTGGGGTTCTGTCCACAAGAGACTGGGGCAGTGTTGAACCTAGATGAGCCTCCTGAAGTGGATGTTTCTCTTTTCAATTCACGTACCTGGGCTGCTAAGGAGGAGGTGGGTTTCCTATCCCACTTTCTCATGTCTTCCCCATGCTCCTGTAGGAAAAACCAGAGGTCACGTCGTGGAGTTTGTTTTCTTTCCCTGGCTGGAGTACGTCTGCTCCTGATGGCAGACACTCTGGTTGGTTTCGGTGTGGCATGGAAAAATCCTTCTTTGAGCTCTTTCCTTAGTTTCTGGTGGCTCTCTTCAATCAAGCTCCGGACTTGCGCGGCCAGGTTTGTTTCTACCGATGAGACCTGGGTGCGTAGTGGAGCGGTGACAGTGTCCTCATAAATTCTCAGTTTGTTTGCTAACACGCCCACCTTGTCTTCACCTTCCCTCCACTGCAGTGTTGCCAGGTAACGAGAGTATATCTCTGGTCCGAGCCGTGCGAATCTTAGCCACATTTGTGATGTGCATTGGACATTATCTGGGCTCTTGGGGAATCTCTCGTTTTCTGAGAAAATGATCTCTAGCACGGCCAATTCCCTCAGGCATCAGATACCTTGTTCTATTGTGTTCCATTTTCTTTGGTGCATCTGGAGGTCTTCTTTGCACAGGTATCTGTCCCATACACTCAGCAGCAATCGCCGCCAGAGGCTGAGAGTTTCCTGGGTTCTCCCAATCCCCTGGTCAATAACCACACCCTGGGACAGGGATCCCAGTTGCCTGGCCTCACTTCCGTCCAGAATGGTGTCGTTAGCTGCGGCGTCCCAGATGCGGAGTAGCCAGGTCAGGATGGACTCATTCGCCTGCAGGGTGAATTCCCTCCGTAGGTCATGCAGCTCCCCCAGGGACAGAGAGCGAGTGATGATCTCCGGCTCTGTCTCTTCTGCTTGGTGAGATGGTCCTGCTGCATCCTCATCAGTCGCTATGCGGACTGATTTGCTCTTTGATTTCTTTTTCTGGACGGGGGCAACTGCTACGGGCTTCGGCTGTTCTGATTTGGTGATGGTCTGTGTTGAGACGTCGACTGCTCCTTTGGTTCTTTTCCTCTTTCCTGCTGATTTGCTTTGTTTCTCCTCCTCAAGAAGACAAAATATTGTTCTGATCTTCAGCATGAGGTACACGGTGCTGGTCAAAGAAAACAGAACTGACAAAAAGATTAAGCCATCCCCAGCATCCAGAGAGAACTCAATATTCTCAAAAACGGCTGTGCCTGACCTGAAAGGCTGGAAGAAACCGCTTTCTCCTCCTAACCCCAGAGGCTGGGTATGATTGCTGAGGAGGTCCCAGACGTAGCAGCTCAGATTAGGCCAGGCAGATAAAATTGAGTATACGTTCCGAATGGTATTCATTGCCTCACAGGTAATCATACAATAGGCATAATAAACCAATAGAGCAATTTTCATGCCATTCCCTGGTCGCAACATGACCAATACGACAAACAGATAGTTTCCCATTTGAGGAAAAATATAGAGAGCGAGATACAGCACCCATATAGATAAGCTGAGCATCATGGTGATAGGATTTCTGAGTTTCCCCAGGTCGAGCCCCACATTGGGCGCCAAAATATGTGTTGGTTTGAAAACAAACCAGTGGGAGATCACAAGTCCAGACTGAAATTAAAAATAAGTGAAATAATACAAGGAAAAGCGCTGACAAAGTCAGATACAACCTAACACCCTGTTAGGGTGGTGGTAGCAGTCCAACTGAAGTAGTCCAGTTGAAGCAGTGATCCTGTGAAGGTCTAGTCTCCAGCTGAAGGTCCAGTGGTAGCTCTTGTCCTCTGGGAACCCAGTAGACAGGGCTTGCTCAGGCAGTTCCAAGGCCAGGTTATATCCAGGTGGGAACACCTGGCTCCTCCCTCCTCGGCAGAGCATCTCACAATGGGATAAGTCCATGAGTCACACGGTGGGTCCCTGATGGCCCATTGCCTGTCATGCGGGGTGGGTCATTAGCAGGTGATAACAGGTAACGGATGGCCCATTGCCTGTCATCCAGAGTGGGTCATTAGCATGTGATAGCAGCTAACGGCCCACAGCTGGTGGTAATAGAAAACTACATCTATATTGCAACCTAGGACATGGGACCACTTCTCTCCCCCTCTCAGTTTTAAAACAGGCCACACCCATAACAATAGTCACGTCAGTTTTCCCATGTTCCCATGGGGTTCTCTTCCCCATTAGGATCTGCCAATGTTTTAGGATCAGGCCCGGTGGGGATTTTTGGATTAGCAGAAGATGCACCACCCATCTTTTGTTTATAAACAGAAAAGAAACAGCCAGAAAGAAAACTCTTAGCCCAGAGTCTGGCACGAGAATTGAACTGGCAATTCCCACGTCACTGCAGAGTAAAGAAAGCAAAAGAGCGAAAGAGTGCGCGAGCAAGACTTGACCCTGGCTGGTTTTGAACTGCCGCCCTCTGGCAGTTGAACTCAAGCCCCTAACCTGCGAGCCACCAGCTACCCTGAGCTGTTGTGTGACTCTCTGTGAGTGGTTAATGAGAAGTGTCCTTCTCTCCCCACAGCCTCCCTGTGGGAGCGGAGTCGGTTATTAACCCCTCTCCTTTTATGGCTGTGGTAGTTTTGATTGGCCCAAAATATCAGTAAAGTATTTTTAACATCTAGGAGAAATTTGGATCCCTCAGAAGCTCTTGTGGTAGGCTTGGGGAGGTGCCTGATGGGTGGGGAGTGGCACAAAGATGGTTTTTGTGTATCTTGAGTGAAAGTTCTGGAAGTTTTTCATCAAGTTCAGCAGAGCCAATCTCTGATAGCTCTGAGAGTGATGGACAAGCTGCCAGCCAAGTTTGGGCTAATTAGAGGTGCTAGTTATGCCTCTGTGAAAACATACTTAAGAAAAATTCAAAACAAGGTAGGCATGCACTTTTTTGTAGTGCGAGGAGGAGGAGGAGGTAGAAGTAAAAATATGTGAAGGGAGAACAGCATGGAGACGCTGTCAAGGTTGGAGATAGGACATTGCCAGGAGGACGCATGAAAAGAGGGCAACCAGTCTCTAAGCTTAAAGTCGCAAAAAAGGTGATTTAATTACCTAACAGAATTGGAGGATAAATGCAAGGCAAAAGTAAACTTTTCATACATTATTTTGTTCACTTCCCCCCTCCCTCTTACGAACCTATAGTATTCACCCCCTTTCCTCTTTTATAACCAACAAGCCCGGGTAGGGGGCAGGGTGTGGGGCATTCTCTCAGTCCACAGAGCAGGTTCTTAAATCTATTCATCACTACAATTCTTCCACTACAAATACTCTTTATCTCTACTTATCTCTCTCTCTCTCCAGACAGTTCTCCTGCTCTCACCCCCTACCCTCTTAAGAAGCAGTCCACTCACCCCCCTTCCCTCTTTCCAAACCAGCAACACAGACAGGGGGCAGGGTGAGAGGGGTTTTCTGGTCAGTCCAATTAGGGAGAGGGGATTCTCTACTTAGCCAGGGGTCCTTCCCACAAGCAACAGTCCTCTGGGAACTTCTTTGGTGTGGGTCCAATCTCACGAGCAACATCCCGCCCAAATTCTGCTGCTTTGTGAGTCTTTTTGTCCATAGGGTGCTGTGCAGACTCTCCCAAGCCGAGGCCAGGCTGCTTCCATGCCAGGAGCAAGGCCTTTCTCTCCTTTGCAAGGCCTTTGTAGTTTTAACTCTTAGATGAGACTCCCACTGGTTCACAGTCTTTTCCAGGCATCCACCTGCTCCTCTGGTGTGAGCTGTGGGTGGATTTCTGCACTCCTGTGGACTCCATGGGCTGCAGGGGAACCTCCTGCCCCCCCATGGCCTTCACCACGGCTAGCAGAGAGTTTTCAGCTCCGGCACTGGGAGCCCCCCCCTCCCCCACCTTCTTCACTGACCTTCGTGTCTCCATGCTGTTCTCCCTCACATATTTTCACCTCCACCTCCTCCTCCTCCAACTACAAAGAAGTGAAAGAAGTGCGTGCCTGCTTTGTTTTGATTTTTTCTTAAATATGTTTTCACAGAGGCATAACCAGCACCTCCAATTGGCCCTAACTTGGCCAGCAGCATGTCCATCACCTTCAGAGCCATCAGAGATTGGCTCTGCTGGACTTGATGTAAAAACTTCCAGAACTTGCACTCAGGACACACAGGAGCCATCTTGATGCCACTCCCCACCCCTCAGACACCTCTCCAGGCCGACCACAACAGCTTCTGAGGGGTCCAAATTTCTCCTAGATGTTAAAAATACTTTACTGATGTTTTGGGCCAATCAAAACAACAACAGTGAAGGTCAGTGAAGAAGGTGGGGGAGGAGGTGCTCCGGGTGCCGGAGCTGAAAACTCTCTGCTAGCCGTGGTGAAGGCCATGGGGGGAGCAGGAAGTTCCCTTGCAGCCCATGGAGTTTACAAGGATGCAGAAATCTACTCACAGCTCACGCCAGAAGAGCAGGTGGATGCTTGGAAAAGACTGTGAACCAGTGGGAGTCTCATCTAAAGAGTTAAAACTGCAAAGGCCTTGCAAGGGAGAGAAAGGCCTTGCTCCTGGGATGGAAGCAGCCTGGCCTCGGCTCAGGAGAGTCTGCACAGCACCTTATGGACAAAGAGACTCATGTTGCAGCAGAATTCGGGCGGGATGTTGCTTGTGAGATTGAACTCACGCCAAAGAAGTTCTCAGAAGACTGTCTCTCATGGGAGGGACCCCATGGCTAAGTAGAGAACCTTTCTCTCTGATAGACTGAGCAGAAAACACCCTTTATTTTGCTCTCTGACCGTGCTGTTGGTTTAGAAAGAGGGAGGGGGGGTGAGTGGAGAGATTGCTTCTTAAGAGGGAGGGGGTGAGAGCAGAGAAAAATCTGTCTGGAGAGAGAGAGAAATAAGTAGAGATAAAGAGTATTTGTAGTAGAAGAATTGTGGTGATGAATAGATTTATGGACCTGCTCTGTGGACTGAGAAAATACCCCACACCCTGCCCCCCTACCCAAGCTTGTTGGTTAAAAAAAGAGGAAAGGGGTTGAATAAAATGGGTTCGTAAGAGGGAGGGGGGTGAGTGAACAAAATAGTGTATGAAAAGTTTATTTTTGGCTTGCATTTATCCTCCAACTCTGTTAGGTAATTAAATCACTTTTTGCAACTTTAAGTTTAGAGCCTGTCTGCCCTTTTCTTCTGTGCGTCCTCCTACCAATGTCCTATCTCATTTAACTCATGAAATTAGTGTGTGTTTTTACAAGTTTTTTTCAGCAAGAGAGAGTCGAAGTGCCTGGCGTTTAGTCAAGGTCAAACCCCGACAATGGCCCCCCTTGGCCACGCTCCTGCCCTACCCCCTGGAGATCTCCCTTAAATGCTAGCTAGCAATAAAACCATTTCCATTTGATCTCACCTCTCACACTGTGTTTCTGGGTTAGATCTTTTGGAATATCCCTGGTTTTTACAATCCTGGATTGCCACTTCCCTCCCGTAGTGCCGGCGAGTGAGGGGTGCAGTAGGGTGTCTCTCGATCCAGAACTCAATTTCGGCGGTTCCTCACCTTCTGCCTGGCTCGCCAAGAACTGATGCCTTATTGGCTGGTGAAAATATGAAGCAGACACAGCAGTTAAGGGGAAAAGGGTATTACCCTGGCTTTAATAGGATCCTAGGTGCACACTCGTCAAAGGTGGAAACACGCCGAGAAGCACACCGGGTACAATGCGTATAGCATTTTTATGAACCTCACAAATGAGCATATCTACCTAAAACACCCCAATAAGAAACTTAATAAATAAAGTAATTGTCCCCCTATTCTAATTACCCCCCCACCACCACCCCAAATGAGACTACAGTCTAGTTTACAAAAATATGTCCCGAGAAGAGGCTCTGTCCAAGGTTGGAGCCTCTAGTTCTGAGATAGTATGAATGTTTGGTCTTCCTGCCCTGCAAAACCCCCAAACTAAGCTAAATATTAGACTACAAGAGTTATAAACATGTGGGGCTAAGGTACAAGGAGTGTTTGTGAAGGGTACAAGGAGAGGGAAAGGGTATAAAAATGTATAAAAAGAAAAGACAAAAATCACCAGGCATCAACATAACTTCTAGTGCAGGAACATCTGGTTTCTTTCTTCTGTCGGGTTTCTCCTAAAGCCTGGCCAGGGCTCAAGGAGGAACCAAGGGAGTTGTCTTTGTTCCTACAACCCCAAATAAGGCCACGTGTGGCCTTGCCTAGTTTCTGAATACAGAAAGTAAATACATGTTTCGCCAATGAGAGGATACATATATCATATTGCTAATAACACGTTAATGAATGGATATATTTAACATTTGGTCGTAAGGTTCATCTAGAGGTCAACTTTGGCTCAGGGCCTGTTGTTCAGGCCTTAGTACTTCAATCAGTCCTTTGACTCATAGATGAACAACCTTCATGACAATTGTTTCAATAATAGAATCTTAGATTTAGATATTAGGCGCAAAGGCACCCCCTCTTGTTCTTCAATTAAGTGCTGTTCAAGTTCATTACTCAGAGCTATAGTTCACATTCCTTTTAAAACATGCCTAATTAGTTGCTATTCTCTAACAAAGATTCTGGTTGACTAAGATACATCTTACAGACATAAGTAATATTTTAGTGACAAGGTTATTCATTCTTTTTCCTCAGTCTTATTTGGGTTGGGGACAATAATTCCATTGTCCACAGAGCTGACACCTTTTTAATTCTAGAATAATGCACCCATGGTCCTTTGCTATTCAGCTTAAACGTGGTATATGTGGTTAACAATACTTGGTAGGGTCCTTTCCACTTCAGTTGGAGAGGTGCCGAGTTTCAGTCCTTTAGGTACACCCAAGTCTCCTGGTTGGAATTTGTGCACTGGTGTGTAAGCCACTCAGTGTCGCATCAGTCTTCATTTTGAGCTATGTGGATAATAGCATTTTCCAAATGGACTGTTCTGGTAAACCGGTAGATTTAGTCACGCTGGATCTATAAAAAAATATTCTATAATATCTAGTTATTCTTGCATATAGCACTTGGTTGCAGAGACATATTCTCATCTTTCTTGCCCAGGTTTCATCATTAAAATGGTATTGTCTTTTCCCATAGCTATTACTTCATCTGGTTTAGGAGGGCCATTTGGCCTCTGAACCTATACTTTGTCTCCAATTTGAAGACTGGTGGATCCAAACCCTTTATCTCCACAAACAGTTGTTATTTGAGGTGGATCTCCTTTTCTCACAATTGTTTTTAAAACTGGCAATATCAATAATTGTGTACCCTGTCATGGGGTTGAATAATCAAATCTTGTTCACTATTCTTTAACAGAATTACTTTAATTTCTCCTTGATAATCTGCATCATGACTCCTCCTATGACATGAACACTTTTCAAGGCTGAGCTCCAGCAAGCAGCGATCAAACCAAAGTATCCTGGAGGAATCTGAATTCCTATTCCAGTATTGATAACTTTCATTTGCTTCTGATTTATCATAATTAATTCTAATGCATAAAGTTCCAGCCCTGCAGCCTCTGGAGCGGCCCTATAAGGGGCCATCGCACCCAGAATGATTTCCCAGTAAGTCAAAGTCTCACTTAATGGTTGTATTTGCAAATTGTGTGTAGTCATGCGCATCAAGGCAGTTTCCATTTCCCCAATGGGCCTATTGTTAAGGATATGTTGTGCATCTGTGAAATAGGTTTCTCCATCAGGACATGTTCACATCTCCTAATTTTTTCAATTGCTCTTTTAACAATCCATTCATCTGTTTAATCAATCCTTCTTGTGGATAGTATGGTATATGAAAAACCCACTGAATGGTTTTTCTGCTCAGCATATTGTTGAACAAATTTGTTTCTAAAATGACACCCATTTTTGTAGGGGAATTCCATAGTACAAAATTATTAGGTCTATAGTACAGATGGTACTATGGTGTGTAGCCTTCTTACAAGGATGGGCAATCAAATATTCAGAGTATGTATCTACAGTGGTACAGACATATTTACACACTCAGTCCCCAGTATAATCCATTTGCCAAATTTGTCCTGGCAATTTTCTTCTCCCCAATTGTCCTTTCAAATATTTGGCACCGGGCATTTCTGAGCGTGTTGGCACATGGGGCACTGGGAAATTATAGTTTTAATCATATCATATGACATTGTTATGCCACGTTCTTGAGCCCACCTGTAAGTGGCTTTTTCGCCAAGATGCCCACACTTTTGGTGTGCCCATTTCACCAAGCTTTCATGATCCTCCTTCTGAGGGAATTCCAATCCAGCCAGCTTGGGAAATCTTTGCCCGGTTGTCTGAAACAGAGTTATAAAGTTATTCTAAAGTGTCCACTTTACTATGAGCATCAACATGAAACACAGTCACCTTCGTCCTTGTGCTATTTGCCAAATATCCTTCCACAGTTCCTTTCCCCAGACTTCCTTAGAATGTATTTTCCAATCTTTGGCTACCCAAGTTGGTAGCCAAGTAGCTAACCCATTAGCTACTGACCAAGAATCTGTATACAATTGGCATTCTTCTAGATCTTCCTGGTTTAAAGTCATATAAGCAGCATATAATTCAGCATATTGGCTGCTTTTCTCTTCTGTTGTTTCCAGAAATTTCTCTGAATGGGGATGGTAAGCTACCACTTTCCAAAACCTCTTTCCTCCTACATATTTAGCTGAGCCATCAGTAAACCAAGCATGTTCCTATGTTCCTTTTCAAAGGGCATTAATTGATCTAAAAGTTTTCCCCATTGTACTGGGGATTCCTGTTCAACTGTACAATTGGGAATTATTTTCTGATCCCACATGGGGGCAGTAGCCACTCGCTCATGGAGAGCAGCTATTCTGTTAATGTCCACCTTGGCTCTATCCTGAATGTGCCATTTCTACTTTATGATGCTTGACTCCTGAGCATGTCCAATTTAATGGGTTTTTGGAGAACTTTTGACCCATTGCATGATAGAAATTTCAGGGCAAAGAGCCAGTTCATATCTGTCACACCCAGGACACTTAATGTGCGGGCTAAACCAAGGTTCTTTTGCTCTGGGTAGACACAAAGGAGGAATACTTACCAGATATCCTCAAGAGGTAAAAGTCACACAAAAGTTTACTGGCAAGCTATGGAAAATCAAGGAACTTTGGCAAATGATTTAGTACAACATAAAACACTTATCACAGCATAGACTTAGCACATTCAGCATAGAAACCTTTAAAACCATTCGATGTTACGTTACATGAAAAGAGAGTAAATAAGAAGAAAGGGAGAAAAACAGAACAACAGGAAAGATAGAAAAACAGCCATATAGCTACCAACTCCTGGGTTCCAGTGATGTAATGGATAGAAAACTCCAAGGTGAAGGCAGAGTTAGAGAACAACATGCTTGCTTGCCTTGTGGTCAGCCTTCTTAAAACCTTGGCCCATTGTGGGCCTTCCTCCCAGGTGGGACTTCCGGTCACTCGGCCACTCGGGCTGGGTTAGGCAACACTGCGGGGGGGGGCTGCCTCCAGTGTGCTATCTTGACAGACACTGTGGAGCTGGGGGGTATGGGGGGCAGGGCACTACCTTACCAGAGCAAGGCCTGACCCACCCCCCTACCACCCATTCCAAGCATCCCAAGATGTCTGGAAACAGATTACCCTTTCCAGTCCCTGACAACTTTCTATTGTAAGTTGCCCTGTCTCCACCAATGCTCAATAGCTCAATTGTTTCTCAAAAGGGGTATAATTGTTTCCTGCCTCTGGCAGCTCTCTTCTCCAAAAGCCCGAGGAAAACTTTTTCTTTCCCTGTTTTTTCCATAGGCTCCAATTGGCATGTGACCCGTTTACAGATACATTCAATTCCACTTCTCCTTTCTATATGAACCATAAATCTAAAACCCTTTGAATAGCCTGTTTTGATAGTTCAAAGGCAGCTTGCTGTTCATTTCCCCATTCAAACTCATATTTTTTCCTTGTTACTTTGTATAATGGGGTTAAAAAATTGTCCTAGATGTGGAATGTGTTGTCTCCAAAAACGATACAGTCCAATAAACCTTTGTGCTTCATTCTTATTACAAGGTGTTGCAAAATCCAAAATTTTCTGCCAAGCTTTGGGTAATATTTCCCTGTGCCCACAATGCCACCGAATTCCTAGAAATTTCACTGTTTGGGATGGTCCTTGGATTTTAGTAAGATGAATTTCTCAGCCTTTCTGTTTCATATGATCCACAACCGATTCCAGCAGCTGTTGAATTTCTTCCTCATTATTTCCTTGAATTAGGATGTCATCTACATAATGAACTACTTGCATATGAAGAAGCAGCTGTATCTTATCCAAATGCTCAGCTACTATTCAGTTTCTAGATATGAAAAGGTAAATACATTTTGCCAATTAACAATACTTCGTTAATGAGTGAATATTTTTAACATTTAGTTGGAAGGTTCAGCTAAAGGTCACCTTTGGCTCAGGGTCTCTTGTTCAGGCCTTAGAACTTCAGAGTAATAATGCATTTTTCTTTTGCCAAATGTGTTCAGACACCATTGTTACAAATGAGACGAGAGAGTTTAGACAAGTCCCTGCCTTTGTCTAGGTTTCTGGCAGTAGGCAGTAGTTTTACTGAGGCAGCCAGCACCCCAAAACCACTCTTGCTCGCAAGTTCTTAATAAATGGCCAACCAGGTCTATTACAACATGAATTATTTATTGAATAGACACAAGGAAAAAACAGACATGAGACTTTAACAGGCTTACTTACTACACAGGATAAACAAAAGCAACACTACTAGTAGGTTCATAAGACAGTGCACAATAATAAAGGTACTTATATTACAGCTAGCAAAAAATAGTATAGATTAGGAGCCAATGTCACCAATGAATGATGGTGATGTGCACAGTCTCCTAATTTCTCTCAATCCCAGGGAAGTATCTCGGAATGAATGTCTCCACTCCTAGGAGAACTCTCCACATACTCAGAGAGTATGTAAGAGATTTCTGATTTTATGAAAATTATAGTGGTCTTTTATAGTTTGTAAAAGTGCTTGTCTGTCAGTCACTAATTTTTGCTTATCCTTTCCCATGCATTCAATGCAGGATGTTTATTGCTGGCTAAGGATGTTTTCAGCCAAGATAACTCACCACAGGCAAGCTTATTCCGTTGATTTAGCCATGAGGGAAGTAGATAAGTCTCAGGGGTGAAAGGTCCTGTCACAACCATTAAATGCCAGAGTCTACAGAAGGGAAGGTGGGAATTCAAATGAACAGTCATATAACACAAGAGACATAACACCTACTGTCGCTGTTGAGCAGCTAGCAGAGTAATGAATGCATCGGTTCTCAGTGGCAAGAAGGAATGACCTTTATTGTTTTGATTTCATCACATTTATAGAGTTCTCAAAAGTCACCCAGATTGGTCAGTCAGAAGCCTTCCCCCAGGCCTGATTGGCCAGGCCTGCACTGCCCAAGTTCTGGGACACTGTTCCAAAACATCCAAACTTTATCTTTATTTACAAAACACAAGAAAACCTCTCATGGGAAAAACTGTGCTAGCCACAACCTACCAACTTCCACCTTTTCATGGGCAAATTAGAAAATACACATTTCAATGTGTGATTTAGTTACTCTCTATGGTATCTCCACCTGCATTCCTACTGGTTTGATGGTATTAAAATCTTTCATCTTTGTAACACACACACACACACACACAATCACTTTAAACCACAGATTATTCAGGTCCGGAATGTTTTAGCATATGGAACTATGTTAGTGAATTCTAGCCATCAGAAGGTTTGCAAATTTAGAAACCACATCAGATTCTGAACTACATTAGGAGACAAAGTAAAATATGTCTTCTCCACATTTTCTCTTTATTTTCACTAGACTCCTGCAAAGTGCTGTACATTAATTCAGAGTTTTTACTGAAAAGGAATAACTAGAAGGGAGCCTCCAAGCTCAGTTCCCAAACCCTCTCCTCTTTATTTTAAAATACATAAAAAGTGTTGCATTCACTTGCCAGCTGTGGTGCTAATGAGCGACACAAAGACCCCAGGCAGGTGCAAAGGAGAGACGTTTATTGGGAAAAAACCAGTCTTTTTAAGCAGTTAACTGGTTATCAGTTTACATAGTTTTAAGGCACAACAAGCCCAAGTCAACCAACCACCAAACACCATGAGGTGGACATGGGAATGTCACGCAACAGTCTCTCAGGTTCTCATGCAGCAATCTCTCAGGTTCTCACGTCCCTCTATTTTAGCTGAATCATTCTCCCATAGTTCCCTTATACTTAGCCTAAGTGACAAGGCCTTTTCCTTTACAAAGCCTTACCTATCGGTAACAAAAAAGTTTGAAATTAGCAATGCTAATGAGGTAAAACCTGTACATGCTTTACACGTATGACTAAAGTCACTCAAACTCCACCTAAATATTTAATAACATCAACTGTAACTTTACCTTTTCTCCTCCCTCAAAGAAAACAATATAAATATAGCTCAAGTGGGGAAGGAGGTCAGAGGAAATTCCACCTTTATATCCTAGGACAGTTGACGGGCTGTACCTATTTCCTCCCCAAAGAGACGCCTATTTGGTAAGACTCAAGCACTTGGGTATACCAAGTGCTTTTTTGGGAAATTCAGAAATTTAGCTTGTGTTTGCGATTGCACTTTTAGCGCTATATAGTCATTTCACAATTTAATGTATTTGTCCCTGGCCATATTATTTACAGTTTATGCATTCACCCGTGCTTCTGCAGACAGTGTATTTATTACCAGCAATCCAATAAGAACTTGCATTTCTGTTGCTTAATAGACCACACTCTTTTGCAGCTGGCTGTGAGAGTTACTAAACATGAACGGACTTCTAGTTTGGCCATGAGAGTTCATTGTGCGTGACCAGACTTACTCCCCAATTTAGTGCTCCCACTGACACTATCCAAACCACGCTGCTGCCTGCTCACTTGCCATCCTCCCCCCCCCCCCGCAGCAGTGTGGAGAGGAGAATTAGAGGCACAAAAGGTAAAGATCATGGTTTGAAATAAGAACAATTTACTGGAAACAGCAATGAGATCATAAAATGAACAGGAACATCAACAATATTAATAACAGAAATGTACAAAAGAGAGGGGGATTCACATGCAAAATGCTCACCCCAGAGCGTGACCTGACTGCATCCATGGTACCCTGACTACTCCCTCTGGCTCAGAATCAGGGTTAGCCCACCGCTCCCTCTGCCATGCTTACTCGACGAGAAGGAACCCCTTCTCCCTGGAAGATACTCCCTTCCCCCCACCCCAGCAATGACATGAGGTGGTATAGAATAACCTCTGGGTCACAGCCATGCCCCCTCCTGGCTACTGCAAAAATTAACCCTGTCCTAAGTGGAACCAGGACATTATACACAGCTTATTCTCTACCATAAATGTCATGCCTAGATCCTACACCTTCCAACTATATACATGTACATACGTATACATACAAGCATGAGTATCATTTCCATAGTCATTGGCCGTCACTCCAAGATATCTGTTGAGTTCATTTAGTCCATGACTATGGGTTCTATCCATCCTAGATGTCTTCCAGGGACAGGAAGGCTGTGGTGCTGTTGGCTGGTTGCAAGCTTCATCAGGAGATCATGACTGGTATATCTGGAGCAGTTCAAACTCATTGTCCATGGTAGTTCTGGCATACAGTGGCAGTGTCATTCAGCAACCAATATTATACAATTCAACATTACAGACTGTTCTCACCCAAAAATCAAATCCCCTTGATGTACACATTGTATTTCTCCATCCATCTGCATGACCCACCAAGTGCACCCGGGTCCTTGAGCAAAAACAATCCCATGAATGGGTTTGGTTTGCTTGAAGCAAGACTAATCCAAACTGTCTTCCCTAAAATATTTTTCATATGCACCTCGGGGAGTTTATTCCCTTCTACAGTATGTGTAGGTTTTGATTGGGCAGGGCCAGCTCGATTGGTAGAGCCTTTAGTGTTAACTAACCAGGTGGCCTTGGCTAAATGTAGATGCCAATGTTTGAAGGTCCCACCATCCATGACTTTCAGTGTGGTTTTTAACATTCCATTATACCGTTCAATTTTCCCAGAGGCTGGTGCATGATAGGGAATATGATATACCCACTCAATCCCATGCTCTCTGGCCCAAGTATCTATGAAGCTATTTTTTAAATGAGTCCTGTTGCCCAACTCAAGTCCTTCTGGGGTGCCATGTCTCCACAGGACTTGCTTTTCAAGGTCCAAAGTGGTGTTCCAGGCAGTGGCATGAGGCACAGGATACATCTCCAGCCATTCAGTGGTTGTTTCTACCACTGTAAGCACATAGAGCTCCACTTGGTGGGTTTCAAAGAGTGTGATGCAATCGATCTTCCAGGCCTCCCATATTTCTATTTTGAGCATCATCTCCCATACCACAGAGGCTTTACCCACTTGGCCTGCTTGATCGCAGCATGTTTCACAGTTATGGATAACCTGGGAGATGGTGTCCATGAGCCCATCTGTATGTTGCATCTCTTCCCTGATCACCTGAGGCATCATGGGCCCAGAGACAGAAATAGTTTGCCTTTATGTTGCCGGTCCAGATATACCTGAGACACTTTAATATAAGTACCTGTTGGGGTGGGTGATACCATCTCAGGAACTGCTGAGGAGCTGAGGAGTTCCAACACAGCAGAACCCCACTGGTGGAAGCCTTCTTAGTCCTCCCCCCTGGAGAACACGATGGTTCCTCCCCAAATTATGTAAATCCCCCCAGCTGTAACCTAACCCCTGATCCCATCCCTTCCTCCTCCCATTGGTTGTGGTGTTCCCCCCGCCTCCTCTCCCCTGACCCTCCAGCCGCCCCTTTAAATGTAGACGGCTGGGGTGTCTCGTTCTCTTTCACGCTGGAACCCTTCAGAATAAACTCTGGAACCTCCGGCTGACTGAGTGCTCTGAATTCTTTGTCTCTGGTAACGCACGAGTTATCCAACTCCGTGGGTGAGTGAGAATATGTGCCTTACACCGGCACGGGTGTGAGAAGGGCTTTTCTGTACAGCACCAGGCAGTGCTGGCTGGAGTGATCTCTCGATAGCCTAGAGACACTTTCGGTAAACGCAGAGGCCTGGTTCCACCCCTCCTCCCCCTCCGCGTTAAGTACCTTTACAGCCAACTTCTCTACCCGGGCAGCGATATCTTGCCACAATTCAGCAGCCCAGATGGGTTTCCCTCTGTGCTGCCAGTTGGCCTTTTTCCATCAGTCTAGCCACCCCCACTGAGCATTTGCCACCATCCATGAGTCAGTGTAGAGGTAGAGCTGTGGCCATTTTTCTTATTCAGGTATATCTAAAAGCCAGCTGGACAGCTTTCAGCTCCGTGACTTGACTTGATCCACTTTGTCCCTCAATAGCTTCTGGGACTCGCTGTAATGATAATGATAAATGGCACAACCTCACCTTGGCAGATGCAAGGAGAAAGCGTTTATGGCAAAAAAACAGGCCTTTTTATGCTGTAAGCCTTTTATCAGTTTACATTCTTGTGAAGCAAAACAAACATGCATTGGCTGCCTGCCACTGCAGGTGTCGATGTCCATGCATCCCTTCACCCAATCACCTTTTAGATCATGTGGTGTCCATGCATATCCCCAACCAATCACCATAAAAACCACAAGGTGAACACATGCTGGTTATATAACTTGTTTTTTAGGTTATGTAACTTGTTTTTTACCACTATGTTAGCTGAACCTTTCCCAGAGTGCTTTTCTGGTGAGCCAAAGTGACAGAGATGAACAGAAGTGAACAAGGATTCAACAAGGGTGACGAGGCCCTTATTCTGTAAGGTTTTTCTTATCTGCTACAACTCGCCACATAGGACTTCATACAGCAGCTTTCCATTTTTAATGTATCCCTATGACACAGCAGGAACCATCAGTGAAGAAAGCATATTGCTTTTTATTTTCAGGAAGCTGATTATATGGTGGGATCTCCTCGGCACATGGCACCTTTTCCTCCTCTTCTGATGATAATCTGAAATGTTTACCTTTGGGCCAGTTCATGATGACTTCCAAGATCTCTGGGTGATTAGGATTTCCTATTGAAGCTCACTGTGTGATCAGCTTGACCCACTTACTCCACATAACATCAGTGGCATGATGAGTGGAAGGGACTTTCCCTTTGAACATCCAGCCCAGCACTGGCAATCAGGGTGTCAGAAGGAGCGGTACTTCAGTGCCAATCATTTCTGAGACAGCTCGAACCCCTTCATAAGTTGCCAGGATCTCTTTTTAGGTAGGGTGTAGCCTTAGATCCATTGTATCCTTGACTCCAGATCCCCAGGGGTCGTTCTTGAATCTCCCTGGGTACTCTTTTCCAGAGACTCCAGGAAGGACCATTCTCCCCGGCTGAGGTGTAGAGCACATTTTTCGTGTCTCATCATTTCTGGACTAGCCTAAGAGCTATAGCATGAACAGTCTCCTGTTTAATTTGTTCCAAAGCTTATTTCCTCCAAAAATCCACAGCATCTAGGAAAGCCTGTGTTTCCTTTTTGCTGGTTGGTGGGAACATAAATGCTATTTTGTTGACCACATCCATTGGAATCTGATGACATCCATCTTGCCATTTTACTCCTAAAAACTGGATTTCCTAGGCAGGTCCCTTGACCTTACTTTGCTTTATTGCAAAATCAGCCTTCAGGAATATTTAGATTATCTTCTCCCCTTTCTCAAAAACTTCCTCTGCTGTGTTGCCCCACACAATGATGTTATCAATGTATTACAAGTGTTCTGGAGTCTCACCCTTTTCCAGTGCAGTCTGGATCAGTCCATGGTAAATGGTGGGGCTGTGTTTCCACCCCTAGGGCAGTCGGTTCCAATTGTACTGGATTCTCCTCCAGGTGAATGCAAACTGTGGCCTGCATTCTGTTTCCAAAGGAATGGAGAAAAATGCATTAGCAAAGTCAATGGTGGCACCACTTTGCTGCTTTGGGCTCCAGTTTATACTTGTGCTGGTTTGAAGGTAAACCAGCAGGAGGAATTATCCCCATACAAATACCTTGCGAGAGATTTCAAGTCAGAGCTACAATTTAATAGGAAAATTACAATAAAGACAATAGTACAGAAACTGACAAAGAATACTGCCTGACATCCTGTTGGTAAGGGTGGTGGTAGCAGTCCAGTTAAATGGTGGTTGCAGTCCTGTTGGAGTGATGGATGTAGTCTTGTTGAAGCAGTGGTCCTGTGGAAAGGTCTGGTTCTTCTCTGGAGTTCCAGTGGTGGTTGTCGAGAGCTCTTGTCCTCTGGGCGTCCAGTGGTGGTGTCATGGTGTCCCAAGCCCCAAATTATATTCATGTGGGAATGTTTGGTACCTCCCCCAGGGCAGGAAATTTCACAATGGGGAGATATAATTCTATGAATCATTCTGGGGAGTCCTTGACGGCCCATTAGCAGAGATGGCCCCCTTTAGGCTGGGTGTGCATTGGACAGCTGTTGCAAACGACCCACCATTAACAGTTCATCAGAAGGTGATATAGGTGGTGGTGAAATACATACTCTGGTTACACCTTACATTGTAACCCAAGACAATACTGAAGTTCCAACATGTCCGGCACAGCAGCACTCAGTGGTGGTGTAACTTCGTTCAGGGCACAATAGTCTACTGTCAGTCTCCACTCTCCATTGGACTTATGCACTGGCCATATAAGACTATTGAAGGGTGAACGAGTCTTGCTGACCACTCCCTGGCTCTCCAGTTCACAAATCATCTCATGGATAGGGGGCACGGCCTCTCAGTAGGTGGGATATTGCCAACAGTGCATTGTTGTGGTAGTGATCGGTACCTGTTGTTCTTTCACCCTCAGCAGTCCCAAAGGAGAAGGGACCTCTGAGAGACCAGGCAAGGTATTCAGCTGTTTAATTCCCTCTGTCTCCACAGCAGTTGTCCCAAAAGCACAGCAATGTCCTTTTGGGTCCTTGAAATACCCTCTCCTGAGGTAATCTATGCCAAGGATACATGGGGCCTCTCGACCAGTCACAATGGGCTGTTTTTGCTGTTTGTTCCTAGTCAGGCTCACTTCAGCTACCAGTGTAGTCAGCTGTTGGGATCCCCCCGTCACCCCAGAAATACAGATGGATTCTTCCCCTACATATCTGGATGGCATCAGGGTACATTGTGCGGTGGTGTCAACTAAAGCCTTATATTCTTGTGGATCTGATGTGGCAGGCCATTGGATCCACACAGTCCAATAGATCTGATTCTCCCTTTCCTCCACCTGGCTGGAAGCAGGGCCCCTCTAGTTCTGGTCATAGTACTCATTGCTCACTTCTAGTAAATATGAACTGAAGGTGCCTTCAAGAGCTTCAGAAGTAACATTAACCCTTCTATTCTGTCTTAGGACTTAACCACCAGAAACTGAAGAATTTCCTGTGGTGGTTGTCCTTCTTTTCAAATAACATACCTGTGCTGCTAGGGCAGAGGTGGGTTTTCCATTCAACTTCATGTCCTCTCCATGGCCATGCAGGTAAAGCCACAGGTTACCTCATTGTGTGTACCCTCTCTCTCGAGCAGGGGGGCACTTTCTCCCAATAGCAGAGACTGCTCCATACTTGGAGGGGCATGGGACATTTCCTCTCTAGTTTGCTCAAGTCTTTCAAATCTGTCTGCAGTCCTGGACAGTCTTTCCACAGCCGAGGCACAGGTTGGTAGGGAGGAAAAAAGATGATCTTCATATTGCTGGAGTTGGGTAGTCATCTGAAGCACTTTTTTTCCTCCTTCTTTCATTGACATCACTACCAATGAGTTGGCGTATGATGATGGCACACACTGGACAAACTTCCACCACATGGATTGTGTACTCTGGACCTCCTCTGGATCTGCAGGGGACTGCTCATTAATTGAATCCCTACAGATTACCTTCAGCACAGCTAAGTATGTCAGGTACTGAATACCTTTCTCCATGGTGTTCTACCTGCTTGGATGCACTCCTAGATCATCCTTGAGAGAATGAATATCTTTCCCTTCTGCTTGACAGAAGTCGCCTCCAAAGGCTGAGAGTTTCTGTCCTCTTCCCAATCCCCTTGTCAATGCCCACATCCTGGGACAGGTATCCCAGTTGCTTTGCTTCACTACCATAGTTTTATATCATGGGCTGTGCTGTCCCAGCATCGGAGCAGCCAGGTCACCAGGGGCTTACCAGACTCACCCGGAGATAGGGATTGGGTGATTATCTCTGGTCCTGCATCTTCCTCCTCTTCTGAGGGCCCTGCTTCCTCTTCATCTCCTCACTATGCAAACTGATTTTGTCTTGGATTTCTTCTTCTGTATGGGGTGACTGCTACTGGCATGGGTCGTTCCTCTGGTTCAGCTGCAGTTTGACCACGGTGCCTGTTGGTCTGCTTTCCTCCTCCTCCCCCTGAGGCTGCTGTCTAGCATAGGGCAGTGTCCGATTAATAGTAGCCAGGGCCTAGCACATTGCATAACTTCAGGCCTCTCTGGAACTGCCACAGCATTTTTTTTTCCAAATGTTCTGCCACTTTATCAGGGTCCTATAGTTGTTCAGAGGTGAACTTCCAAACCATTGGAGCAGAATACTCCTTTAAAAGCTGGCCCATTTTCTCCCACCTTCCATGGAACTCATGACTATCCCCCCTAGGGGCAGATCTCTGACTTTCCTAGAAATCTCTTGCCTCTAAACATGGTGTGGACTGCACTGAGGAGACCTGGCAGACTTGGCAACAAGAACATGCTTTCCTTTATATCCAAAGGGAATTCAAAGTTCTAAAAAGCTGTTATAACAGGCCCGAAGGAAGAAAAGGAGGTGAAAAGCTGGGGGAAATCATCCTCCCATCTTCTCCCCACAGATTGGGTGCAATTATTAATGGACTTGCAAATGTAGTGCCTGAGGTAAGGGTAGGAGAGTGTGTGAATTGATACATGCAAGTAACCAAGGCAACCACCAACCCACAGCTGAAAGGCAAAGAGTAGATTTATTTCATTACCTTGCTAACTGAAGGGTCCCGAGAAGACACTGCCAGGCTACAGGCACACAAATCAGGGAGGCAGACACCATTAGGCTTAGTCCAATCCTAGTGGGGCAGCAGGACCCACTGCCTGCCCCAGTATATCAAGGGGCCTCATGCACGAGTAGTTTATCACAGTGCTGTGGTTTTATGACCTCTGAGCTTTTTGATATCTCTCTCCCAGCAGGAGGCTCAAGCCTGTCTGTGAGAGATGCCTCATAAGTTTCTGATAGCTTTTATATTATCTCTACAGAAGTTCTGCTTCTCAAAACAGAAAGAGGAAAATCAGCAGTAAATATGTAGTTTCCCACATGGATATTTTTAGCCTCCCCAGCTACAAGGTCACTTTGAGCCATTCTATCATCCTCCTCGCTAAATCTCCAGTTTTTAACCCTTTCCTCCCAACGGAGAGCAACATTGAATGCACCTCCCAAATTACCCTCATTGCCCTTGATGTTATCATGTCATAAGCTGCTGTCATGCAGTGCAGCAACAAAGCAATCCTGATCCCTTTCCCTGCTCTAAAAAAGAGCACCATGATGGGCACATAGTGCATATATGGGAACATATACGGGCTTAGATACTACAACCACATGAACAGACAATGCAGCACTGTGACCAGTGGCTCTGCACCTAATACACAAATGCTTAGATCAAACTTATTTCCAACCAGCTCTGGGAAGATCTGTTGCTATCTCAACCCTTTGCACCCTATGCTGGGTGCCAAATAAAGCGGTCATGGTTTAGGAATGGTATTCCCCAATTTAGTGTTCCCACCGAAACACTCCACATGCCACTCAGTCACTCCCCCCTCCGCCTCCCCACTTTGTCGGGTTGGAGAGGAGAATTGGAGGCACAAAAGGTAAAGATCATGGGTTGATGCTGGCTGGATGCCAGGCACCCACCAAAGCTTCTCTCTCACTCCCCTCCGCAGCTGGACAGGGAAAGGAAAATATAACAAATGGTCCATGAGTTGAGATAAGGACCGGGAGAGATCACTCACCAAATACAGTCACAGGCAAAACAGGCTTGAAATAGAGATATGAATTGAATTTATTACCAACAAAATCAGAGCAGGAAAATGAAAAGTGAAACAAAACCTTAAAAACACCTCCCCCCCTCACCCCTCCCTCCTTACCAGCTCTACCTCTTCCCCCAGCAACTTAGGGAGAGAGAGAATGGGGGTTATGGTCAGATCATCACACGTTTCTCCTGCTACTCAGGGAGAGGAGACCTTCCCCTGCTCCAACATGAGGTGCCTCCCATGGGACGTAGTTCTCCATGAACTTCTCCAACACGAGTCCATCTCACAAGCAACAGTTCTCTGTGAACTGCTGCAATGTGAGTCTGCAGACACCAAGGTCAGTGCAGAAGGCGAGGGAGTAGGTGCTCCAGGCGCCAGAGCTGAGATTCCTCTGCAGCCCGTGGTGCAGATCATGGTGAGGCAGCTGTCCCCCTGCAGCCCATGGAGGACCAAGGGGATGCAGAGACCCACCAGCAGCCTCTGAAGGAGCCCATGCCAGAGCATGTGCATGCCCGAAAGGAGGCTGTGAACCCATGGGAAGCCCATGCTGGAGAAGGCTCCTGGCATGTACCTGCATACCCATGGAGAGAGGAGCCGATGCTGGAGCAGGTTTCCTGGCAGGACTTATGACCTCATGGGGGACCCACACTGGAGCAGCCTGTTTTTGAAGGACTGCACCCCATGAAAAAGCAACCCATGCTACAGCAGTTTGTGGCAAAATGTTGCCTGGGGGATGGACTCATATTGGAGAAGTTCGGGGAGAATTGTCTCCTGTGGGAAGGACCCCACAATGGAGTAGGGGAAGGATTCCTCTTCCTGACGAGGAAGCAGCGGCAGAAACAACGCATGGTGAACTGACTATAACCCCCATTGCCTGTCTCCCTGTGCTGCTGTGGGGTAGGAGGTAGAGCTAGGAAGGAGGGAGGGGTGGGGGGAAGGTCTTTTTAAGGGCTTATTTTACTTCTCATTATCCTGCTCTGATTTTGTTAGTAACAAATTCACTTCATATCCCTAAGTTGAGCCTGTTTTGCTCATGATGGTATTTGATGAGCGATCTCTCTCCCAGTTCTTATTTCAGCCCATGAACCCTTTGTTATATTTTCTCTTCCCTGTCCAGCTGCAGAGGGGAATGAGCAAGCAGTTTTTGTGGGTGCCTGGCATTTGGCCAATGTCAACCCATGACACCCATTCAACAACCAGCAGAATTGCATATTGGGCAGGAGGAATAAATATTATGGAGAGAGGGGAACCAGCCTCAATCCCCATGTGGCCAGTTAATGACATCTCTGCTGCTGTTACAAAAACTGCCTGTTTGTAGGCAATGCATAGGCATGCAGATGGAGACATGCCAATCTCCACGGAGGTGGATCCTAGTATGTTAAGACGTCTGTTGAGAGTAGCTCTAACTATGCAAAAAAATTATTTGGTGGGGAGACAAGATGAAATCAAGAGATGTAATGCATAATGAAGCTTTACAATATCTACAAGGTCTGAGGAGACGTATCCCTACATGGGCAGAATGCCTGCATGATATAGCAAACCATGCGAGAGAGATGGGCTGGGAAAATAATGAGAGAAGCGCAATTACTGAAATGGGGAAACCCCCTGAAAGATAGGTGAGGACAATTAAACATGACCCACCTGAAAGAAAAGAAAAACCTAATCCACCTGGTTTCCTCCGAGAGCAGAGGAATGGACTATGGAGAACTGCTCTGGCCTTGGGCATAGCTAGAGCTGCTTTAAGAAAACAACCTAACAATGGAATGGAAGAATTAATCAAAGCAGTTGAGAGTGGAGGGGAAAAGCAGCAAATTTAAACCCTCCACGGGGGAAAAAAATGCTTCCAATCCATTTACAACACAACAGGTAAAAACTCCTAGGCGCTGGGCAAACTTTGGGCCTTCTCACCCGGTGCATTCTTGAATATCAATGGTTTTCTGATAAGCAGGAGCCCCATATCTGTTTAGCTGTAGGAGCGAAGAGGCAACCTTTGAAATTGACACAGAAGCTCAAATCTCTTTAATCACCCCCAAGGATGCCAAAACCCAAAATGTAAGTTTAAAAAAATTGTTTAACTGGTTTTAATGGAAAAAATATTATCTGTTACATTGCCAAAGTCCATTTATGGTTACCTGGGGAAAAGCAAATGACTTCACATACATTTGCAATTGCAGATCATGAAGAAAACATTTTAGGATATGACATCCTTAAAGGAAAAGTTTGGCAATTACCCAACAGGGATGTTTGGTTCTTTGGACCCACAAACCTCCCTCCCAGTTATCTTTCTGGGAAAGATAGGAAAATCAATATTTTAAAAACAGCTCCAGTTTTACCTGCTTCTGCTGTAACTAATATCAAACAATACCCTATCCCTCTGTCTTTGTTTGAAAGACAGGTGTCTGTTAAGGAAGGTGGGAACCTCCCTTAGAATAGAGAATGTGACCCCCTTACCCTCTGAATTATTATAACTTTGAAATCAAGGGCTTTCAGGCAAAAATATGGGAAAAGGAAAAACAGCTCTTTACTAGTATCTATAACGAGGCAGACAAGCAACAACAGTAGCAACAAAAAATGAAACCAGAAAACTCGGTGGCAGCTTTCTCTGGGCTGCCAGGCACTTTCCCGTTTGGTGCACTTACAGTCACAGTCAGCAGGGGCGCTGTTGAGCTCCCAGCCGAGCAAGGCAGGTGCGATGACTCCCGCGCAGCTGCAGGGGGCGCTGAGGTCGGCTCCTTGTCTCACGTGGATAATGGCGGACAGGCCGGACAGTAAGATGGGGTGCAGGAAGCTCAAAAGCAGCAAACTGGAGCAGCAGGGATGGCCGGGCTAGCAAGCGAAAGGTGGCAGAAACTCCGCAGTTGTGGCAGAAGCCGCAGTTGTGGCAGAAGCTGCAGTGCGTTCCACCAGGCAGGGGCGCGGGGCAGTGACAGCCGGGCCCCTCCGCAGCAGCTGTGAATGCAGCCGGGGAGACGTGCATTCCGGGAGGGGGAAGAGGGCTGGAATACCATGCTTTTTCCCAAACGAAGGCTCACCCAGCAAGGAAGAGAAGGCAGTGCAGAGCCGGGCTTTCTGCGGTTGCGGCGAAAGGAAGACAGCAGCTTTACTGTTCCCCCTCTGGTGCCCAGCGAGCTAGTGAAGTTACCAGTGGCCATGTGCTCCCCTCACCACACCTTGGCTACATCTTTTGTCTCTTAAGTATCTAGTCGTTGGTTTCCTAGCAACAGAATGGAGAAAATCCCCCAACCTCCCACACCCTCCTGCAGCCAAAAAAAGGATAGATGAAGTAATTACAAATTTAGAACAAAGGGGCATTATATTTCAGACGCATTCTGCTTACAATTCTCTTTTTTGGCCGGTGAAAAAAGCAGGTGAGAGCTGATATGGGACCACTCACTGCACCTGTCCCAAAAATTGCAAACCTCGCTACTATACTGCAGGCATCTGCACATAAATGGATGGCAGTTTTGGATATAAAAGACACGGTTTTTATGGTCCCACTTCAGGCAGAAGATAAACCCAAATTTGCATTTACTTGGGAAGGAACACAATACATCTTCAATCACCTGCCCCAAGGGTATAAGCACTTACCCAGGATAGCACACAATACTTTAGCTGAACTCCTTCAACAAATAAAAATTCAGGAAGGAGTACAGATTTATCAGTATGTTTATAATGTGTTGTTAGGAGGTGAGAAAGAAAGTGCAGTAAGAACAACAGCACAGGACATAAGGAATAGATTAAATGAAGAGGGTATAGAAGTGCCTCCCAGGAAGGAGGGAGGAGTGTGGGGAAGGTATTCTTAAGATTATTTTACCTCTCATTTTCCTGCTCTGATTTTGATTCACAATAAATTCAGGTTATTTTCCCAATACAAGTCTGTTTTGCCTATGATGGTAACTGGTGAGTGATCTCTCCCAGCCTTTATCTCGACTCATGAATCTTTGTTATATTTTCTCTCCCCGTCCAGCTGAGAAGGGGAGTGATACAGCGGCTTTGGTGGGTGTCTGCCATCCAGCCAGGGTCAACCCACTACATATGTATATAAAATATAATCAAAAGAGGAATTTGAAATTTTTACATAAAATATTAAAAGTATAAATTTGTGTGGTGGTTTAACCTTGGCTGGATGCCAGGTACCCACCAAAGCCGCTTTATCACTACTGTAATATATGCAGGTATGATTCATGTCAAGAAATAAAACATCTCAAATTAGCCCTAGAAACAATTAGCAACAAAGACTGCTATGAGGAGTAAGGTTGTCCTTATAAGAAATAAACCGAGACTCAAAGATAGGATTTTCCTTATAGAGCATGGAAAGATACCAGACTGTATTGATACTTTTTAGAAAATGAAGTTTCTGTAGTTGAGTTATAGAAATTGTGCTGTAACTGCCTTTTAGCCCACCTGAGTTTGACCCCCCTTTTTCCTAGCTTTTGCTTGCTCTGTAGTTTTTAGAACCCCTAGTAACAGCAAAGACGCAAGCGCAAAAGGACCATCCTCTTTACGACCCCCAGCAACAGACCCCAGCAACAGCGAACGCAAGCGCAGAAGACAGAGCATGACGTAAAACTCAGGAATTCAGAGGAGTGGGAATTTCTGAGAAACGAAACTAAAAACTGTATAAAAAGGAGGAGTTTTAAACCGAAGGTGTGCTTTGTCTGTGGAGCAGAGACTCCTAGGCACATCCAGCGCTGCTTTGCTTATTGCCTCCAGCCTTATATTCTAAATTCTGAATTTTAATAATCATTGCTATTTTGTAATCTGCTTTATATAAAAATTTTGCTACTAAATTTTCGATTGACTCGTTTTCATTTATAACAATTTGGTGACCCCTACATGATGCAGGAAATTTAGCCTTGGGGCTTTTTACTTCTCAGGGCAAAGGGTGCCCTTACCCCATTTTTGGGTAGCCCCGGGGAGGACGAGCCCTGGTAGATATCCAGTAACACACGAAATGTAGAGGCAATAACCAAAGAAAAAGAGCTCCCTAAAAAAACTGCAGTAATTGGCTATACGAAATTCTTGTGCACGGAGACCCAAAAGGATTACAAAATTTGGCTAATTCTCTGAAGAACGAAGAAGAACTTCAGAACGTGAAGGAACGGGTACCCGGGCTCCTCTGGTGCAGAGTGGGTGGCCCGCCAGTATTCATGCATGGACCGTCAGAGAAAAGGTGCTGTAAGTAACCGGCGGGGGGCAGTGAGAGCCACAGTGGTCAGTAAAGTGAGGTAGGGATTAGAGGGATCTGGATCCACAGAGATATCTAGGAAAGGGAAGAATTCACAGAAAAGTCCTAGGAATCAAGTGGTTGGACCTAGGGCTCTGGTATTTCTTACCAATAGCTATGTGGAAAGTGAGGTAAGATACCGTTTAAGAGTGTCTGAGGTCTAGAGAGTTGTGCTCTCTCCAGAAAAAGAGAAGGAAGGATCCAAAGGGGGATCCTAAGGGAAAGAAAGCAAGTATTCCTTACCAAGAGCAACGGCTGTGTCACTCTCAAAGAAATCTCTGGGTGTCTGGAGCCTGGAGAGTTGACTGCGTCCTCTCCAGGACCCCCAGGCATTTGACGTGAGGGAGCCGGGGTCTTTCCAGGGCAGCCACCTGGGAAACCCAGAGTTTAATTAGGAAGTCTGTGTTTACAGAGCTCGAGGAAGTCTGTGTTTACTCAGTGCATGTGTTTGTGAAGCTCCACTGTTGTGTGCATGTCGGAAGAGTAACTGTTTGTGTGAGTGTTTGATTTTTCTTTTTGTGTGAGAGAGTGAGTTTGCAGTTATGTTAAAATTTTGTGTGTTTTGTCTTAACTATTTTTATTAATTATAGTTCAATTTAAATTGACTATATATAGTTATTTGATTTAGATTTGATTTGGTTTAATTTTAAATAATATTAATTGATTTCCTTTGGGTTGAGTTGCTCTAGTTCTGTTTAATTGTATTTGGTTAGTTTTAGTTATTTTACTAGATTTTTGTTAGTTTCAATTGGTTTTGGTTAGTTTGGCTTTGATTGGTTTTGGTTGGAGTTTAGGAAAAAAGAAATCAAAGAGGGAGTATCAGTTCCCCTAAACACCAGGGACTTTAGACAATTTAAAAAGGAAATGGAAAATTTATTAAATGATCTCATAAGGGTCTCAGAGGAAATAGATCAACTTTTGGACCCCAACATCTATGCGAGAGATGAAATGCAATTCATTTTAAAATTATTGCTTACAGCTGTTATAATAATAATTAAAACAGCTGAGAGGCGAAATTGGGACCAGCAACCTCAGCAGAACCCGGCTGCCGATCACGAAAGGCAAAATCAGAGGCCCAAAAAGAATAATCAAAATCCACAACATAAGCAAGAACAAAATATCAATAAACCTTTTAGTGAACATCAAGGAAAGGATGAAGGTCTTCAAATGTGTTCTGAAGAAACCCAGTTTGTAGCAAACTCCTGGAAAGACAGAAAGGAACTAAGAAAGTTGAGAGACTGGCTAGACGAGGGGTTAGATAAAGCACAGAAAGTTCACAGAGAGATGAGGAAGAGCAAAAGTCTAAAGATGGGAAGTTAGTTGTAGAAGTAAAGGGGGCTAAAAGAGAGGAAATTCCAGGGAGGCAAGGAGAACCGAAAAGACGAGATGAACCCACGAAAAGGGTATTGCAGAAGAAGCCAGGTCAGGAAATTGTATGCTACTATTGTAGAGAGAAGGGACATCGGAAGCAAAAATGTCTAAGAAGAAAACGTGATGAGAAGGCACTCAAAGAAAAATAGAGATGTCAAAAGGTATATTAGGGACAGGACCATCATATGAACCTCTGATATGAGCCCTTGATAAAATTAAAAATGAAGCCCTTAGGCAAAGGAAGTAAAGTTGTGTGTGTGTGCCAGCAAAATAGTTATGTGTGAGTGCTGGTGAAAGTCAAATTTGTTTTTGTGTGTGTCAAATTAGGGGTTTTTTTTTGTGTGTGTGTCAGTTTGTTTTTGTGGTGTTAGCAAAAGGCCGTGCGGAGGTGCTGAGAGAGAGCAGGTCTCTCCCCCGAACCCCCCCCCCCCCCCCCCGTGCGGGCGGCTGTTGGCGAGCTCCCTGCTCCCAGAGTGGGCAGTTGCAGCCCGCTCTCCTTTGGCTGAGGCCGCTTTTTCAGAGTGGTGGGCGGTGGCCAGGAATGAGGGAATCGCCAGTTTTGATTATTGAATTGTATTAGATTCAAATTGTATCTGGTTAAAATTTATTTCAGTTTAAATTTAATTGATTTTAAATTAGTTTGTTATTTGATTTTAACAGAATTTTGATTAGTTTTTGGACAAACTTTAAAGAAATTGTTAAATTAATTTATCCCATTTAGAATTACACAATGAATACTATATGTGGATGACTCGACTTGATACCAATGAGTAAATTAAAGATTTGAAAAGTATAATTAATTTATTAAATTGTTAAAGAGAAAAGGACTAAAAGTATTAAGAGTTTAAACTACAATTTACAGAAATTGATACAAAATATTTAAGCCATTGATTTTTATTCAGTTTAAGTTTATTTCAATTGAGGTTTTGTTGCTTTTAATTGATTTTAAGTTGTTTTGGTTAATTTTGGTTGGTTTTGGTATTAGTTTATATTGGCTAATTTTAATTAGTTTGCAATTTTTAAACTAAAATCTAGAGGTTTCATGTTATTAGCAAACAGGAATGATAAAAAGAAATTTTAGAGTTGATCACACCAACTAAAAACGTAAAGATATCATTCCACGCTTTGGTTTAATAAATACTATAAACTTTGATCAGGGCACTCATTTTACATCCAGAATAATAAAGAATTTAGCTGAAGCCTTAGAGACATGGTGGGACTACCACACCCCATAGCATCCACAAAACTAAAGCAGAGTGAAAAAAGAATGAAAAGTACCCTAAAGGCTCATCTTACTAAAAGGTTATGGGTCAAGTGCCTTCCTTTGGCTCTGTTGAATATCAGAAAGGGGCTACTAACTTAAAGCATTCCTCTGGAATTTATAATACCTAAAATAAAACCAGGTGACAAAGTGTTAACAAAAAAAAAAAATCCATGAAAAGAAACATCTCTAACCCCATGTTGTAAAAGACTTTTTCTAGTTCTTTAACTGCAGAGACAGCGAGTCAAACAGCAGAAAAAGATGGACACATGTATTCCGAGTAAAAAGACCAATTCAAACTAAAAACTAGATGGTTACCTCCGTTCCTAGAGAGCTGAAGTTACAACTCCAGAAGGAGAATTGGCATCGAGTCGCCGGGATCTCCTGTTTAGAGGATGAATGCCCTTGTTATTCCTTTGTTTGTATAATATCTTGTTATTCCTTCGTTTGTATAATATCTTGTTATTCCTTTGTTTGTATAGTTATTGCCACTTGCCTTTATTATTGCTTTAGTATGCATACCTTTATTTGTATAATTTGTCATTACTACACAGAGAAGTGGTATTACCATTGCAGAGGAGGCTACCCACCAAAAGGATTATGTAGAAGATGTATAAAAGAAAAACATTACATTGCTCAAAATATTTTAAAAGATGCAGTAAAATTAGGGATAATAGATTCCCCACAGAGGTGGGAACTATTTATCCAAAAAGTAAAAGATAAATTGGACAAAAAGGCTGAAATAATAAAAATAAAGTGCAAGTTGAGAAATCGGGTACCCTGTAACTCCCGGTAAAAGCAAAGGCTTGGGATGCTTTCAAGCTAAGGTGCATGAAATACAATCTACAGTACGGAGCCCCTGAAGACTATCCTTGCTGTTGAGAAGATGGATTACCCCGCCGCTGGAAGCAACCCAGTGGAGCGGAGGAGACAGAGGGATACTGAGTGGTGGGGCGTAACCATACTCGTAGTTATGCTAAGTCTCTTCAGACAAGGAGTACAGGGATCCCCATACTCACCTGCATATTCAAAATGCCTTCAACCCGTCTTCCGAGGGTACAGAAAAGGGTACGAACAAGTCCTGGCCTTTCACACCTGTATGAATGCAAAATGCTATGACCATAGGGAACTTCAACCCTGCTCCCTTTTGGGATATGATTTGTGGGTAGCATGAAATAAGCAATTTGTAACTACCCATGCCTGAATGAGAAATAGTTATGGTTATAGTAGCTTCCCCTGCCCCAGAGGAGAAGAATACATTTGTCTTACCAGATCAGGAATGTGGGGTTATTCGGATGGAGGGGGCATTCAAGACCAATATAAAGAGGACTTAGTTAAAAATGTTATTACTCACTTAAAAGCCCAACCTTGACCCTCAAAACCAGAGTCAAATTTATATACAGAATTAAGAGACACATTAGAAAACTCAGACTTGAAAAGACTTGAAACAGAGAACAAACCTATTCGTAAGCCTTATGCAAAACATAGCTAGAAAATTAAAGGTTACTTCCAGCTGAATTTGTGGAGGGCCCCAAATGGCTGAACAGTGGCCCTAGAGAGGTAAAAAATTAGAACCAATGTAATTATTAATTTGGAATAGAACGCATAGATCTAGTGAAAACAGACCTGACGGGTGGATCCTCAGCCATGAAGCAGTGGGGCAATACTGTATAACTAGAAAAAGAAATCAATTTGAAAAGAACCCCGGAAGCACCCCCTGTAAAATGGTATTAACCACTAACTTCACGAAAAGCATAGCGTATTGGTGGCCCAAACCTCCCCAAGTATGTTGGTTAGTGAATTGTACTAATGAAGTTATATGCTACAAAAATGAGACAAATGCCAATCCTTTTAAAAAGAGTGACTGATCTAAAAATATTTTGGGAAAAACCTAGAAATAATAAGATAGAGTGGAAAGCATCAGATGATTATATAAGATTTGTAGTAAGAAAGCATACACTAAACTGCCTAGCAATTAGAAGGCAACCTGTACCATAGGAATTATATAACCAGCATTTTTTCTGTTGCCCAAACATAAAAGGGACTCTTTAGCAAGACCTCTATATGAAACCCTAAGTGGGGAAAAACACAGCATCAAAATTGGAGGGACCCAAAAATGAGGTGATGAGGAATGGCCTCCGGAAAGAATAATTGAATATTATGATCCAGCAACTTGGGCCCAAGATGGCAGCTGGGGTTATCGGACCCCCATTTATATGCTAAACCGAATAATTTGACTACAGGCAGTTGTTGAAATTGTAAGTAACCAATCATCTGATGCCCTGAAATTAATTGCTAGACAGTTAACTCAAACTAGGGTAGCAGGATATTGAAATAGATTAGCACTAGATTACTTATTGGCAGAAGAAGGGGGAGTCTGTAGAAAGTGGAATACCTCAGAATGCTGTCTGCAAATAGATGACAATGGACAAGCAATTATGAAAATTGCAGATGAGATCACAAAACTCACACATGTATGCGTTCAGAAGTAGAATTCAATCTTGAACAGTGACTGGTGAGACCAATTATTTAGAGGAGTTTAGTAGAAAGGAAATAGAATCCTTTTACTGTGTAGCCTAACAAGACTGTTGTTTTTACCATGTTTAATTCCATGCCTTATCAGGATAATCCACTCTACAGTCCAGAGCATGCAAATAGCGGCTATGCCCATAGACCCAGAAAAGCAACCTTTGGGAAAACATCTAAACTAAGAACAGAAGAAACTTTAATATTACAAGCTGCAGTGCAAGCCACTAAAAAGGGAGTTTTAATTTTAAATTCTAAATTTTAACAAGACACGAATCAATGAATTATCAAGAAGAGAAGTGGGGAATTGTAATATATGCAGGTATGATTCATGTCAAGAAATAAAACATCTCAAATTAGCCCTAGAAACAATTAGCAACAAAGACTGCTATGAGGAGTAAGGTTGTCCTTATAAGAAATAAACCGAGACTCAAAGATAGGATTTTCCTTATAGAGCATGGAAAGATACCAGACTGTATTGATACTTTTTAGAAAATGAAGTTTCTGTAGTTGAGTTATAGAAATTGTGCTGTAACTGCCTTTTAGCCCACCTGAGTTTGACCCCCCTTTTTCCTAGCTTTTGCTTGCTCTGTAGTTTTTAGAACCCCTAGTAACAGCAAAGATGCAAGCGCAAAAGGACCATCCTCTTTACGACCCCCAGCAACAGCGAACACAAGCGCAGAAGACAGAGCATGACGTAAAATTCAGGAATTCAGAGGAGTGGGAATTTCTGAGAAACGAAACTAAAAACTGTATAAAAAGGAGGAGTTTTAAACCGAAGGTGTGCTTTGTCTGTGGAGCAGAGACTCCTAGGCACACCCAGCGCTGCTTTGCCTATTGCCTCCAGCCTTATATTCTAAATTCTGAATTTTAATAATCATTGCTATTTTGTAATCTGGTTTATATAAAAATTTTGCTACTAAATTTTCGATTGACTCGTTTTCATTTATAACACTACCCTCTTCAGCTGGACAGGGGAGAGAAAATTTATCAAAAAGTTCGTGAGTTTGAGGTGATTTAGGGTAAAATAGAAATTACTAATGTAAAAGAGCTAGAAGCTGGATAATAGTAATAATAATATTTTTAAACTGATTCAGAGAGCCAGAGATTGTATAATGATTTACTAAGATATGCCAGCTGCGATTCATTTATTATTTTCTTAATGAATATGTGCCTACTTGGTACCGGGGAGGATGAAGAAAGGAAAGCCAAGTAATTGAGAGAAACCACCAAGTGTAACCGAGCATCCTGCCCTTGGACCCCAGGACTGGTACGAGTTGGTTCTCAGGCTTGGACTAGGACCAAGGACCAAGGGAGCATGTGCAAGGGAACAGGGTGAACAGTTCATCATGATGAAGAGGAGGGAATCTGTCATAATTAATCATCGGGACCTTTCCCCACAATTAATTTGAAGACACTGCGCTTGCGCGAGCATATTTAAATGAACTTTGAACTCATTATAATACGAAGCGGGGATAGGTAATGAATATGTATAGGGGCTTTGTCTAACTTTATGCATATGTAATCTGTAACCTAATATAAACTTAGTGAAGTGCCGCTGAGGGTGTGCATGTCTTTCGAGGGGCTACCCCCCATGCACCCCAGCTGGAATAAACACATACCTACTTCATAACTATCTGAGTTGTGGAGTCAATTCCATGCTTCAGAGGGATGGATTAACTCCACAATTCAAATAGTTATGAAGTAGGTATGCGTTTATTACAGCTGGAGGTGCATGGGGCGTAGCCCCTCCAAAGGCATGCACACCGCAGCAGCACTTGGTTTATATTTATATTAGGTTAGAGATTACATATGGATTAAGTTACTGGATGCCTCTATACATATTCATTACCTATCCCCTCTTCGTATTATAATGAGCTCAAAGTTCATTTAAATATGCTCGTGCAGGCACAGTACCATTTGATTAATTGTGGGCAGGGGTCCTGGCGGTCGTGGAAAAAAGTTGGGAGAAAGTAACCAAAGTATTCTTCGGGATGAACTCTTCATCCTGTCTCCTTGCGCGTACTCCCTGTGTTCTTGGTCCATGTCCAAACCTCAGAGCTGACTTGAGCCAGTTCTGGGGTCCGAGAGCAAGATGTTCGGTCACAGCGACTAATTTTTATCAATTATTTGGCTTTTTTCTCTGTATCCTCCCTTTTGCTAGGCAGGCACAAAAATCATTAAACAAAGGATATATTATTTTCAGCAAGCAGCTTCCAGTAAATCGTTATCCAACCTGTAGCCTCCTAAATCAATTCAAGAAAATTATTATCCAACTTCTAGCCCCCTAAATCAAGTTGAGATAAGGACCGGGAGATTACTCACTGATTACTGCCACAGGCAAACAGCCTCGACTTTGGGAAATCAATTTAATTTATTACAAATCAAATCAGAGACAAATGAACCCAAATCTGAAAATACCTTTCTCCCCAGGCTTACCTTTATTCCTGATTGTCAGGAAAATTAATCCACAAACTCCGGAGGTTTATGTCCAAAAAGGAGGCAGAAGAGCCCTGTAACTATTCATGAATAAAGGGAGAGGTCATGGGCATTTCCCATGGGGTCTCTCAAATTGCTAGAGGGCACAGCCTTTTTTTATCTTGCTTTCCCAGTCGCAAGTTCCCTCTCCCTTTCCCCATTGGCTGAGGTACTTGAGAGGAACAGGCTTCCTGGAATACCTAATGCAGACCCCGCATAATATACATCCCCTTAAGGCAGACCCCCTTAATACACATCTCCCCTTTCTTCTTATGTCTCTGTTCTTGTAGTTTGTTAACACAGCCTTGGGTAAGTTAATTAGTTGAATTCCTATGGAAATCCTTCCCATTGTGTCTTCTATCTCTCAGTATTGGCCTTATCTTACCAGCAGACTCAGGTCTTATGAGCCATTTGTCTGTAAAGGCACTCCCTTATTCCTTTCACTGCTTCTCTACCTCCTCCCGCCAGACATGCAGGGAGATGGGAAATGGCGGGTTAGTCAGTTCATCTGTCATGGTTTAGGAATTATACTCCCCAATTCAGTACCCCCACCAAAACTCTCCAAACCACATGCTGCTCTGTCTTGCTCCCCCGCTTTCCCCCTCCCCCCTGCAGTGGGATGGAGAGGATAAATGGAGGCACAAAAGGTAAAGATCACAGATCGAGATAACAACAATTACTGGAAACAGCAATGAGATAAGAAAACAAACAGTAACAGCAACAATACTAATGACAGAAAGTACAAGAAAAACGATTCACAAGGAACACCCCCCCACACACAATTGACAATACCAGATGGCTCCCTATGCCATGTTTACTTGACCAGAAGGAACTCATTCCCCCTGGAAGAGAGTCCTTCTTTCCTCTGCCCCCAACAATGATATGAGGTTGTATACAATAACATCCAGGTCCTAGCCATGCCCACTCCTGGCTACTGCAAAAACTAACCCTGTCCTGGCCAGAACCAGGACATCATCAAATGTCATTTCTGTCACCACTTCCTCCTCAGGCAAAGGATTCCTTCCTCTGTTTCAGTGCGGGGTCCTTCTCACAGGAGAGTCTTCCATGAACTCCAATGTGAGTCCTCCCAATGGGGTACAATTCTTCATTAACTGCTCCAAAGTGGGTCACTTTTTCAGGGAGTGCAGTCTTTCAGGAGCAGGCTGCTCCAGCGTGGGTCCCCCAAAGAGTCACAAGTCATGCCAGGAAACCTGCTCCAGCATGGGCATCTCTTTTCACAGGTCCACAGCTCCTTCCAGGATGCTGCTTCTGTGTGGGCTTTACATGGGGTTACAGCCTCCTTCAGGTTTCTACTTGGCCCAATGTAAGGTCCTCCAAGGGCTTCTCCACTGTTCTCCCCCATGGACTGCAAGGGCACAGCTGCCTCACCATGGGCTGCATGGGAATCTCAGTTTTGGCATCTGGAGCACCTCCCCCCCCCCCCCCGCCCCCGCTTCACTAACCTTGGTTTCTGCAGAGTTGTTCTTCTCACACTTTCTCACTCCACAATTCTCTGCAATTACTTCTGCCCAATAACTTTTTTTCTTCTTCTTAAATATATCACAGATGCATTTCTGCCATCACTAAAGAGAGAAAAAGACAGAAAGAAAGAGAGAAAGAGAGAAAGAGTAAGAGAGAAAGAGGTAAGAAAGTGAGTAAGAGAGTAAGTGTAAGAGAGTAAGAGTGAAAAAGAGATAAAGATGGAAAAAGAAAATGAGAAAGAGAAAGAGAAAACAGAGAACGAGAAAGAGAGAGAGAAAGAAAGAAAAAGAAAGAAAGAAAGAAAGAAAGAAAGAAAGAAAGAAAGAAAGAAAGAAAGAAAGTAAGTAAGTGATTTAGGGGGGCTAGAAGTTACTAATTTAGGGGAACTAGAAGCTGGATAATAATTTTTTTGAACTGATTTAGAAGGCCAGAGATTGGATAATGATTTACTAAGATTTGCTTGCTGAAGGCAATGTATCATTTGCTTAATGATTTTGTGCCTACCTAGTAACAGGGAGGATATAAAGAAGAAAGCCAAATAATTGAGAAAAACTACTGAGTGTGACCGAACATCCTGCTCTCAGACCCCAGAACTGGTACAAGTTAGTTCTAAGGCTTGGACTTGGACCAAGAACCAAGGGAGCATGGGCAAGGGAACAGGGTGAAGAGTTCATCCTGAGGAAGACTACTAACTTAATCCCTCATTTATCTTCGGGACCCTCGCCCACAATTAATCTGTGACACTGCGCTTGCACAAACATATTTAAATGAACTTTGAACTCATTATAATATGAAGCGAGGATAGGTAATGAATATGTATAGGGCATTGTGTAACTTTATGCATATGTAACCTGTAATTTAATGTAAACCAAGTGAAGTGCTGCTGACGGTGTGCATGCCTTTGGAGGGGCTACCCCCCATGCACCCCAGCTGGAATAAATGCATACTACTTCATAACTATTTGAGTTGTGGAGTCAATCCGCACCTCAAAAGAAAGGAAGAACAGAGAAAGAGAAAGAGAAAGAGAAAGAGAAAGAGAAAGAGAAAGAGAAAGAGAAAGAGAGAAAGAGAGTAAGAGAGAGAGAAAGAAAGAAAGAAAGATTGTCGTAGTTCACCTCTTGTTGGAGGTTAGGATTTTTTCTTTTTTTTTTTCTTTCTCTTTGGGAATTTTCTTCAGTTTTGTCAGGGGTTGAGTACCTTTGGAATTTCTTCCCATTCCTGTTACTAAGCAACAAATAGTTGGGTGTTTTAGGGCTATCAAGTCTTTTGTAAAAGACAAAAGGTGTGCTTGGGAGGGGACGGTAAGGGAAGAGCCAGCCCTGGGAACACTCTCTTGTGGTTCGGACGCTGAGGGGAGAGGCTGCTCTCTTTGCTTTCCAGCTGCTGCCGGAGGAAATCCAACTGTGCCCTGTTTTTCTTTTCTCCTGGCTGGGTGAGCTTTGATTCAACTTTTCTTCCCACTGGGAAGGGCACGTTTCCCCGGGCTGTGTTTTCCCGCAGCTGCTGCCGGGAGAGTCCGACTGCCTCTGCTGCCTGCCCCTGCCCTCTGCCGCACGAGACTGCGGCGTCTGCTGTGACTGCAGAGGTCCCTGCTACCTCGCTGCTAGCTGGGAGGGAGCTGGCGCCCACCCCTGCCTCCCTGCTTTCTGCCGCTCCGAGCTGCCTGGCTGCCTGCTTTCTCAGCCTGCTCGCCATCATCCAGCTGCCTGAGGCTGACCTGACCCTGCGCCACAGCGCCACCTGCAGCCGCTCAGGAGTCATCACACCTACCCTGCCCGGCCGGGAGCTCAAATGCGCCACCTGCAGCCGCTCGGCAGTCATCGTACCTGCCCTGCCTGGCCGGGAGCTCAACAGCGCCCCTGCTGGCTGTGACCGTGATCACACCACACGGGAAAAGGTTCGGCAGTTCACAAGTCATCTGCTATTGGTTTCTGCTTCTAGTTGTGGTTGCTATTATTGTTATTGCTTGTTTATAATGTCTTGGATTGATGTTATGATAATCCTTTATCCCCTATCGTTGGCTTATATGCCCAAGAAAGAAAAAATGTGTAAAAATGTGTGGTCCTGTCTCTTTAACTACACCCAGCCGAAGAAAAAAACGCGGGTTGTTTTGAAAACATTTTCCCCAAGCCTCGCTCCGGAGGAAGATTCGTCGCCTGGCAGAAACTGCGTGCTGGACGAGGGTCAGAGTGAGCTCTGTTCCCGTTTTTTTTCCCATTTTTTCTTTTTCCTCGTTTGGACCCCTTCTCTTCGATCTGCTTTGCCACCCGGAAACCCAAGAGAGCCAGAGGACAGCAGAGCTCTCCAGGGAGCTCCAGCCGGCCCCAGAGTAGGGGGCGAGGAGGAGAGGGACTGCGTCTGAGAAAAGGACTTTTTAATCAGGTTGAATAACTCCTTTTCCCCTTAGTTTTCCCCTTCCCCCTGTGCCTTGCAGGGCACTCTGCGTGGTTTTGTCAAATAAATAGTTTTTTCTTCACTTCTGTTATAAATAGAGCCTCATTATCCAATCAGAGACGTAGATCCAATTAAAGAATTTATTAATTAAAAAAAGCAAGCGGATATCAGTCAAGACAGCGCTGGACGGGCAGAGGTTCAAGCATACCTCTATGCACGGCGCCCCGGCTTACAGAGAGCGAACTTTTATAATCCTTTGTAACTCACTCCCTCCGTATGCCTTGATTGGTGTCCCTTCATGAATCCTTGATTGGCTGCTGAGTCGTCTAGGCTGTCGTGCTCTGCGTTGAGTGGTTGTTACTGGGCCTCCTGGGATGGCCTCACCGTGGGGGTTGCACAGGACTCTTGGTAGGGGGAGGTTTTATGGCCCCTGAGTGAAATTCCTTTTGTATCTGTCCCGTGGGGGTTGGGCAAATGCCGCTTGCAAGCATCCTGTGGGGGTTGCAGAGCCACCAGCCCGCCCAAGTACATTGGTTTAAAGCAAGAATCGTTTCCATAACAGCAAAAAGAAAAATAAATGGAAAGGCAACCTAAGGCCTATCACCCTTTTCAAATAGTTCATGAACTAAACTGATTGTAATTTATCACAACTTCCATCTAAGAGGTTCTGTTGTGAGTGGGAGAGGGGTGTCGGAGCCCTTCGCTCTCAGAGGAGAGAGTCTTATCATTAACCCGGGACAATAGATACTAGTAAAGAACTGATATTCCTTTTTCCCCATACCTTTGCCTGAAAGCCCTTGATTTTTCAAAATTAAATAATTCGGAGGGAGGGGGAAAAAATCACATTCTCTGTCCTAGGGAGGGTTCAACCTCTCTTGGCAGACACCTGTCTTTCAAACCAAGACAAGTTTGTTGTTAAGGGGTGATGACGACTGGTACATAAGACAAAAAAAGTCACCAAAGTTGGGGGAAAAAGTGCAGCTGTCTACCCTCTTGCCGGAGGGCCTTTCTCTTGGGAAGGGCAGAGATACCACGAGATTTTTGCTGGGGGGTGAGGGACTGGGGTTGGCTCCTAGCTCTCTCTCGCTCTTGGGATCAGAGGGAATGGTCGAGCTGCTGCTTACCACTGGGAGAATTCACTGCCACCACCAGAGCCCAGCCGTGTACTGCCCCTTCTCTACTGTGGGTGAGCCTTTGCTCGGAAGAACAGCTGTTGAACTGGGACCTTATTAACACCCGATCTCAATGGAAAGAACACTCATCATCTATTTGGGTGCCTCAGGGGAAAACCTCCCCTCCCACTTCCTGGAGGGTGCGTATCCCCTGCTGCAGGCGGCAGCTGCTATGGACAAGCCTGGCTGCCGCTGCCCAGCCCTGCTGTTTTCTGCCGCTGCCTTGGGCTTTTTCGCTACACTCTAACCCAGCACCCCATGTCCGCCCAACTCTCGTAGCTCCTGCTAAGGCTGCCGAGTTTTCTGTTACATTTTGTGTGCCACCCTGGAGGTGTGCCTGCCTCTGCCGTTCCAGCTGCCACTCCAAGGTTCCTGCTACAGCCCATTTCACCATCCGGACCACCCGCCACTCCCATGTGAGAGAGACTCGGCTGAGCTCTCATCACAGCACCCCCTGCAGCCACGGGGGAATCATCACACCTAGCCTGTCCAGCTGGGAGCCCCACAGTGCTCCTGGCGGCTGTGACCATAACTACACCAAAGGGGAATGTGCTTGACAGCCAAGAGAAAGCTGTTACTGGGTTTCTGGTTTTGTTTGTTGTGATTCATCCCAATTAAACCTGGAGACACTTCAGAGACCAAGTCAGAGAAGTGGGTATTTGCTTTATTCAGTGCACTGGATGTGTGGAGAATTCTCTCCGCCAAACACACACACCTCAGTACCTCCAAAGGCACAGTGTTATAGGTAAAATTCATGAATATTCATTACATTCTCCAGGATAGGAGTGGTTATACAAATTACTTCTCATAAATCATTAATATTATTAGCGATTTCTTGTGCTCAATGGCAAAAAGATTCCTTTTGCCCCCTTTTATCTTGATAAGATTAAGGGAATCCACAAGGCCAGAACTGTTATCAGCCTTCAGCCCTGGACAGGCACCGTGCTGGTGGAAGGGGCAAAAGCTCAAAGAAACAAGTATGGTTGAAGTGCAAATAGATTTGGGTTTTCTATTTGACCACTCCTTTCTCAATCCCCCCTTTTCTTTTTGTAATTTGTAACTATTTACAAATCTTGTATGTCGTGAAAGTAAGTACTTTTCTCTATTTAATATCGAAATTTGTACTTTTGCAATTGAACATAAGCATCGCAATTCCAAGCACATAATATCATATAACAATAACTACTATTGCAGACAGTAAATAACAATGCAATAACATAAATAACTATTACATACATTTGTTTAAGCTAGGATTAACATAATTGCAACAGTTTGTATTTATAACTGTGCATACTCTTTCTCCTCTGGCATATAGCAAATCTATACTTAATTGTGAGATGCTCTTAATCTTGATTTGCTGTGCTCTTATGGCATCTGCAGTGGCATTCATTATGGTCTCTACAGTGGCAGAAAGATTCTTCTTTAGTTCACTTACTCCGGGCCAGGGTATAAACCACCTGGCAAAGCTGTGAAATCTGGTGGGTCTATCTATTAGTATAAAAGTTCGGAGTAAGCCCTGTTAGTTGAGGAACAACACTAATATGGAGAGATACCGGTCTTATCGCACAGCAACCTTGCCATCCTAAGGGCAAAACTTTATGGGCACTGTGTTCATATATTTAATATCAACTCTGCCCTGGGGGCACTGGCTAACTCTTGGGCTTTGGTCTTACCTTAGTTTGATTTTTATTTTACATATTAGCTTCCCTATAGGTCTAGAATTTTGAGCAGTCATTTTGAAGAAAAAGAAGAAAGACAGAATTTATAGAAATTCTAAGAGGAATGTTAATATTTTGGCTTTCTTGGGCCTTCCATCCCTCAGCGGGTTTCTCTGGAGTCAGGGATGGGGAGAATGGAACACTGCCTCTGCTGTGTGCATGGCTGGCCCCACTATAGGGCTGGGCTTGGAGCTCTGTGCAGCACTGCCTCTGCTGTGTCCATGACTGGACCTCACTGCAGGGCTGGGATGCTCTGGGGGTGAGGTAAGGGGCAGTTCACTGTCTCACCAGGGCAAGGCCTGACCTGCTCCCTCCCCACACACACCATACACAGGCATCCTGAAGTGTCTCAGAGACATTAATCTTTTCAGTTTTTGGCAGCCCACATCATGGCTCCAGACAGTGATCAGGACCACTGATAGCTTTTCTTGCTTGTAAAATGGGGTACTTTTCTTCCCCACTTGGTGGAATTTCTAGCAAACAGAGCAGAAAGGAAAGAGAAAAGCATCATATGAATGGTAACTGCTCTTTTAAATTTAAAATCATCTTTTAAATTGCAGAGCCCAAAGCCTGGCAGATTGGTCCATGACTTTCAGCGATTTTTCAAAGGCAGTATTTTTTTTTGTGGGTCTTAGCATTCTCAAACAAAGGACAAACAAATATGCATGTAACAGCAACAGTTAGAAATGTGACAATTACTAATATTTAGTAGAATAGCTAGCCATCCTTTTGAAACCTTTTCATTTTAAAATAAAATTATTTTGTTATTATTATACTTCAATTTCGCAAATTTAGATTTAAGTCTGTAAGCTAATGCGGCCATTGTTTCATGTGCATGCATTAAAAAGGATATAGCTTTCTCTTTTTCTGGCTTATTTACCTCTTTGCATCTAAAGCCATATTTGCTATTACAATTATTACAAGGTTTTTCTAGGATAGCTGACTGTGGATAACACTGTTCTGGAAATACTGTCTTGGTTTGAAAACAAACCAGTGGGAGATCACAAGTCAAGATTGAAATTAAAAATAAGTGAAATAATACAAGGAAAAACACTGACAAAGTCAGATACAACCTAACACCCTGTTAGGGTGGTAGTAGCAGTCCAACTGAAGTAGTCCAGTTGAAGTGGTGATCCTGTGAAGGTCTAGTCTCCAGCTGAAGATCCAGTGGTAGCTCTGGTCCTCTGGGAACCCAGTAGACAGGGCTAGCTCAGGCAGTTCCAAGGCCAGGTTATTCCAGGTGGGAACACCTGGCTCCTCCCTCCTTGGCAGAGCATCTCACAATGGGATGAGATAAGTCCATGAGTCACACGGTGGGTCCCTGATGGCCCATTGCCTGTCATCCGGAGTGGGTCATTAGCAGGTGATAGCAGCTAACGGCCCACAGCTGGTGGTAATAGAATACTTAACTACATCTATATTGCAACCTAGGACATTATCCACCCCTTATTCTATTACCATCTACAGAGTTCTCACTCAAGATAAGGTCTCCTTGTGGTACACAACGGGTTTCCCCATCTGCCTTCATCACCCACCAAGTATAACCAGGTCCTTGGGCAAAAACCACTCCACGGATGGGTTTGCCTTTGCCTGAGGTGGGACTAATCCAAACAGTCTTTCCTAAGAGACCTCTTACGTGTACCACAGGGACTTTATCTCCATCCACTGTGTGCAAGGGTTTGGACTGGGCAGGACCGGCTCGATTGATAGAACCCCTTGTGTTAACCATCCAGGTGGCCTTTGCTAAGTTCAGTTCCCAATTTTTGAAGGTTCCCCCGCCAAGTGCCTTCAAAGTTGTCTTAAGTAGTCCGTTGCACCTTTCAACTTTCCCGGCAGCTGGTGCATGATAGGGGATGTGGTATATCCATTCAATTCTGTGCTCTCTAGCCCAGGTGCTTATGAGGCCATTCTTGAAATGGGTTCCATTGTCAGACTCGATTCTCTCAGGGGTACCATGTCTCCACAGGACTTGCTTTTCCAGACCCAAGATGGTGTTCCGGGCAGTAGCATGAGGCACAGGGTAGGTCTCTAACCATCCCGTGGTTGCTTCCACCATGGTCAACACGTAGCGCTTTCCTTGGCGGATTTGGGGAAGTGTGATGTAGTCAACTTGCCATACTTCCTCATACCTGTACTTTGACCATCGTCCACCATACCACAGAGGCTTCACCCGCTTGGCCTGTTTGATTGCAGCGCAAGTCTCACAGCTGTGGATGACCTGTGAGATGTTGTCCATGGTCAAGTCCACCCCTCGGTCACGAGCCCACCTGTATGTCGCATCTCTCCCTTGATGACCAGAGGCATCATGGGCCCAACGAGCTAGAAATAATTCTCCTTTGTGCTGCCAGTCCAGATCCACCTGTGACACTTCCCCCTTGGCAGCTCGGTCCACCTGCTCGTTGTTACGATGCTCTTCATTAGCCCGACTCTTGGGTACATGTGCATCCACGTGTCGAACTTTCACGGTCAGCTTTTCTGCCCGGGCGGCGATGTCCTGCCAAATCTCAGCGGCCCAGATGGGTTTTCCTCTGCGCTGCCAGTTAAGCCTTTCTCCAGCGATCTAACCATCCCCACAGTGCATTGGCTACCATCCAGGAGTCGGTGTAGAGATAGAGCCTTGGCCATTTCTCTCGTTCAGCAATATCCAAAGCCAGTTGGATGGCTTTAAGCTCTGCGACCTGACTCGATCCGCCTTGTCCCTCGGTAGCCTGTACAGCTTGTCGTGTGGGGCTCCATACTGCAGCTTTCCATTTCCGATCTGCGCCTACAATTCGGCAGGAACCATCGGTGAAGAGGACATAGCGTCTTTCACTCTCCGGCAGCTCGTTATACGGGGGTGCTTCCTCGGCACGTGCTACTTGCTCCTCTGCTTCTTCTGAAGATAATTTAAAAGTCTCACCTTCAGGCCAGTTTGTTATAATTTCCAGAATCCCAGGGCGATTTGGGTTTCCAATACGGGCGCGCTGTGTGATGAGGGCAATCCATTTGCTCCACGTGGCATCAGTGGCATGGTGGGTAGAGGGAACCCTTCCCTTGAACATCCACCTCAGCACTGGCAGTCGGGGTGCAAGGAGAAGTTGTGTTTCTGTGCCGATCACCTCTGAGGCGGCTTGGACTCCTTCGTAAGCTGCCAAGATTTCTTTCTCGGTGGGAGTGTAGTTGACTTCAGACCCTCTGTAACTTCGACTCCAGAATCCCAGTGGTCGACCTCGGGTCTCACCAGGCACCTTGTGCCAAAGGCTCCAGGACAGACCATGGCTCCCGGCTGCAGAGTAAAGCACATTCTTTACCTCTGGTCCTGTCCTGACTGGTCCAAGGGCTACCGCATGAGCGATCTCCTGTTTGATCTGGGTGAAGGCTTGCTGCTGTTCAGGGCCCCAGTGGAAATCATTCTTCTTGTGGGTTATGAGGTAGAGAGGACTCACGATCTGGCTGTACTCAGGGATGTGCATTCTCCAAAAGCCTATGGCGCCTAGGAAAGCTTGCGTCTCCTTCTTGTTGGTTGGTGGAGACATCGCGATGATCATATTGATGACCTCAGAAGGAATCTGACGCCATCCGTCTTGCCACTTTACTCCCAGGAACTGGATCTCTCGGGCAGGTCCCTTGACTTTGCTCTTCTTGATGGCGAAACCGGCTTCCAGGAGAATTTTGATGATTTTCTCTCCTTTCCCAAATACTTCCATTGCTGTGTCCCCCCACACAATGATGTCATCAATATACTGCAGATGTTCTGGAGCCTCACCCTTTTCCAGTGCAGCCTGGATCAGTCCATGGCAGATGGTGGGACTGTGCTTCCACCCCTGGGGCAGTCGGCTCCATGTGTACTGCACACCTCTCCAGGTGAAAGCAAACTGAGGCCTGCACTCTGCTGCCAGAGGAATGGAGAAAAAGGCATTGGCAATATCAATGGTCGCATACCACTTTGCTGCCTTGGATTCCAGCTCATACTGAAGTTCCAACATGTCCGGTACAGCAGCACACAGTGGTGGTGTGACTTCATTCAGGCCACGGTAATCCACCGTCAGTCTCCATTCTTCACTGGACTTACGCACCGGCCATATAGGGCTGTTAAAGGGTGAGTGAGCCTTGCTGACCACCCCTTGGCTCTCCAGATCCCGAATCATCTTATGGATGGGGGCCACAGAGTCTCTGTCAGTGCGGTATTGCCGGCGGTGCACTGTTGCTGTAGCAATTGGTACCCGCTGTTCTTCAATTCTCAGTAGTCCTACAGCAGACGGATTATCTGAGAGACCAGGCAGGGTATTCAGTTGTCTTATGTCTTCTGTCTCTACGGCTGCTATCCCAAAAGCCCAGCGATGTCCCTTCGGGTCCTTGAAATATCCACTCCTGAGATAATCTATGCCGAGGATGCATGGGGCGTCTGGACCAGTCACAATGGGGTGTTTCTGCCACTCATTCCCAGTTAAACTCAATTCAGCTTCCAGTACAGTCAGCTGCTGGGATCCTCCTGTCACCCCAGAAATAGAAATGGATTCGGTCCCCACATACCTGGATGGCATCAGGGTGCACTGAGCGCCGGTGTCAACCAAAGCCGCGTATCTTTGTGGGTCAGACGTGCCAGGCCATCGGATCCACACAGTCCAATAGATCCGATTATCCCTTTCCTCTACCTGGCTAGAGGCAGGGCTCTTCTAATCCTGTTTTTGGTGCACTATGTTCTTCTCCCGCAAATGTGTTCCTGAGGTTCCTTCAAGAGGATCAGTCATATTATCACTTCCATTCTGTCTGGAGTTCTGTCCACAAGAGACTGGGGCAGTGTTGTACCTAGATGAGCCTCCTGAGGTGGACGTTTCTTTTTTTAATTCACGTACCCGGGCTGCTAAGGAGGAGGTGGGTTTCCTATCCCACTTTCTCATGTCTTCCCCATGCTCCTGCAGGAAAAACCAGAGGTCACGTCGTGGAGTTTGTCTTCTTTCCCTGGCTGGAGTACGTCTGCTCCTGATGGCAGACACTCTGGTTGGTTTCGGTGTGGCATGGAAAAATCCTTCTTTGAGCTCTTTCTTTAGTTTCTGGTGGCTCTCTTCAATTAAGCTCCGGACTTGCGCAGCCAGGTTTGTTTCTACCGATGAGACCTGGGTGCGTAGTGGAGCGGTGACAGTGTCCTCGTAAATTCTCAGTTTGTTTGCTAACACACCCACCTTGTCTTCACCTTCCCTCCACTGCAGTGTTGCCAAGTAACGAGAGTATATCTCTGGTCCGAGCCGCGCGAATCTTAGCCACATTTGTGAAGTGCACCGGACATTATCTGGGCTCTTGGGGAATCTCTCGTTGTCTGAGAAAATGATCTCTAGCACGGCCAATTCCCTCAGGCATCGGATACCTTGATCTATTGTGTTCCAATTCCTTTGGTGCATCTGGAGGTCTTCTTTACACAGGTATCTGTCCCGTACACTCAGCAGCAATTGCCGCCAGAGGCTGAGAGTTTCCTGGGTTTTCCCAATCCCCTGGTCAATGACCACATCCTGAGACAGGGATCCCAGTTGTCTGGCCTCACTTCCGTCCAGAATGGTGTCATTAGCAGCGGCATCCCAGATGCGGAGCAGCCAGGTTAAGATGGACTCGTTTGCCTGCCGGGTGAATTCCCTCCGTAGGTCACGCAGCTCCCCCAGGGATAGAGAGCAAGTGATGATCTCCGGCTCTGTCTCTTCTGCTGGGTGAGATGGTCCTGCCGCATCCTCGTCAGTCGCTATGCGGACTGATTTGCTCTTTGATTTCTTTTTCTGGACGGGGGCAACTGCTACAGGCTTCGGCTGTTCTGATTTGGTAATGGTCTGTGTTGAGACGTCGACTGCTCCTTTGGTTCTTTTCCTCTTTCCTGCTGATTTGCTTTGTTTCTCCTCCTCAAGAAGACAAGATATTGTTCTGATCTTCAGCATGAGGTACACGGTGCTGGTCGCAGAGAAAAAAGAAAACAGAACTAACAGGAAGATTATGCCATCTTTAGCATCCAGAGGGAACTCAATATCCTCAAAAACAGCTGTGCCTGACCTGAAAGGCTGGAAGAAACCTCTCTCTCCTCCTAACCCCAGAGGCTGGGTATGATTGCTGAGGAGGTCCCAGATGTAGTGGCTCGGATTAGGCCAGGCAGACAAAACTGAGTATATGTTCCGAATGGTATTCATCGCCTCACAGGTTACCACGCAATAGGCATAATAAACCAATAGAGCAATTTTCATGCCATTCCCTGGTCGCAACAGGACCAATACGACAGGCAGATAGTTTCCCATTTGAGGAAAAATATAGAGAGCGAGATACAGAACCCATATAGATAGGCTGAGCATCATGGTGATAGGATTTCTGAGTTTCCCCAGGTCGTGCCCCACGTTGGGCGCCAAAATATGTCTTGGTTTGAAAACAAACCAGTGGGAGATCACAAGTCAAGATTGAAATTAAAAATAAGTGAAATAATACAAGGAAAAAGCACTGACAAAGTCAGATACAACCTAACACCCTGTTAGGGTGGTAGTAGCAGTCCAACTGAAGTAGTCCAGTTGAAGCGGTGATCCTGTGAAGGTCTAGTCTCCAGCTGAAGATCCAGTGTAGCTCTCGTCCTCTGGGAACCCAGTAGACAGGGCTCCCTCAGGCAGTTCCAAGGCCAGGTTATATCCACGTGGGAACACCTGGTTCCTCCCTCCTGGGCAGAGCATCCCACAATGGGATAAGTCCATGAGTCACACGGTGGGTCCCTGATGGCCCATTGCCTGTCATGCGGGGTGGGTCATTAGCAGCTGATAATAGCTAACGGATGGCCCATTGCCTGTCATCCGGAGTGGGTCATTAGCAGGTGATAGCAGCTAACGGCCCACAGCTGGTGGTAATAGAATACTTAACTACATCTATATTGCAACCTAGGACAAATACAAAAAGCAAAACCATTTAATGTGTTTCATTTTGGCGTTGCAGCTTTTAACCGATTTACTGTATATTATATTGTCCAATATGGTTCTTTTCTGTTTTCTTTGTCTGGAGTTTCACATTAGAGAGGAGTCTTTGGCCGTAGATCTCACAGTCATGAGGGAAGTCAGCAGTTCTTTTTGCTTCTGTGGCTTGAGTAGCTCCTTGTCTCACATCTGGACACAGCTTTTTATCTGATGAGGACACACTTAAGGATGTTAAAACAAACTTGCATAGTGATAACACATGTTAGAGTGGGGAGAAGGATGAATTCTTGCCTCTTTCAATTCTCCATTGGAAATTCTAATACAAATCAAGTTTCCAATAAGTGAGAAATTAAGATCTAATGAACTAATGTTTTATTCTTGCAGGTTAATAAACCTCTTTCTTCCTATAATTTCTGAAATGCATGTATTACTCTATATGCATATTTAGAATTAGTGAAAATATTCCCTATCCTGCCCTGATATAGTTCGTAGGATCTCACAAGCACCTACAGCTCTGCTGCGCAAGCTGGCTATGTGAGAGGCAATGTCTCACTTCTTTTAACTTTCTTTCATTAATGATAGTGTATCTTTCAAATTGTTACTCTTCTAGTACTCTTGAAGACTCACCACCAAACACATTCCCTCCCCAAGGCTAGGGAGTGCCTCACGAATCTTCCCTACCCCAGGTCTGGAGATTTATCACTTGAATGCCATGCAGTCATGGGTTTTCTTCAACCCCCTCAAGGAGGCTGAGTCAAACTCCCTTGTTTTTCAATTCTAAATCTTCTTGTTCCAATAAACAAGATTCACAGTACAATAACTGCTCTGATCATCTACCCATTGACTCCTTGAGTCAATAAATCTTCAACTTGGTGTGAAACTTATTAGATATTTTCCTATTGTCCGCTCTCGGGCCTCATTTACTATTAGAACTCTGGCTGCACAACTTTGCAGATAATGCGGCCAGCCTCTGGTTACATTCTGAGACAATGAATAGACTTTAGCCACTTACAAAAATTAGCATCAGGCTGCCGTGTTCTTCAAAAGTGGCTGCCAAATTCCCAAAGCATGGGACAACAACACTTTCTGCAAAAGCTATTTGCAAACTAACAATATACTTTACAGAATTGGCCTCAGGATTTTAACCTGCCAATTCTGGCTTTTCATGACAACAAACCATGCAGAGAGCACTGAACCCCCTCGGGGACTTGAATTAAGCACACATTGTCACTCTCTTGGCTGCTTGACCAGCCCGCACAGTGGCTGAGAGACACACTTTGTCTACACTTTCCCCTTAGCAGTTCTAAATTTCTTCTCTGCAGCAGTTCATTTGCATTTTTTCTAAGGCAATTTGTCTGGCTGCTTGAAGGCTAAAGAACTTAAAAGCACTTGAGCAAAACTTCGTTCATAAAAATACCAACCACTCAGATTAACCCAGGCAGGAGACTTTAACTCTGAAATAGTTAATTACAAAATTTGGTATATCCTTTATACAAATTAAGTTTCTGAGGGTTCTTACACATGGAACTTTAGGCGTTTTTGTTTTGTTTTTTTTAACTAAACTCCAAATCCTTGTGTACACCAAAAGAATTTTGAATTCACCATGCACTTGTATTTTAAGCACAATAACATTTTGGTAGTTACTTCAAATAGAGAATAGCCAATTATACTATTACTATTGATTTATTTTCATTATCTGTTATACCATTTTCTTTGAGGCTGCCCACACTTTTGGGTTTATTTTAGCACGACCTCTCAGGCAAAGACACCACAGTGTTAGCTTTTGTAGTTCTTCACAACAATAATGAGCATTCCCACTTTAGCCATCAAATTTCTATCTAGTAAATTACAATTACAATTAAGAACAAACAGAAATTCATGCATTTCAAACGTATTCCTCACATCTACCAATAGTGGCTAAATAAGGAGCACACTTCATCTTTTTTACTCGCCCCTTGAATATTAGAAGATTTTGTTGATTTTCTCTCTTGGGGATAAAATTCAAAGTGAATCAAGAGCTTTCACTTCTCTTCTTGATCTAGGCTTACCTTAAAAGTTATCAAGGGCTCCTGTGTGGGGCATCTCTGGTATAATGGGAGCTCTTGACCTTTTTAACAATTCATTTCTATTGATTGCTGGACTACTTCTCCCTTAGGATTTAGTTGTTTCTACAGACATTCCTGCTTTCAGTGACTCTCTGCCCTGCAGATAGCAGTCTGATCTCTTATCAGCCGCTGCTCTGGTGGGCTTTCTCCTGCTGAGGAGGGAACGCCTTTGCCATGTCCTGGTGGTTGACCCTGTCCCCTCTGCCCTGGGGGCCTCGCAGTTTATTCTTTTGGGGCTGTAATACTTTCGGCATTATCTTTGCCTTTGCATTTTCTTTATTTTTTCTTACATACATCTGCTGTATCTTTCTAACCAGTTCATTCAGGGGCGTATTTTGCCCTTCCTCCAGCCCTCACCCCCACTACTGCCTGGGGGTGCTCATTGTCCTACAAAGTCATTCTGGTGACCCAGACAAAACTCTTAACAGACAATCTACAGTTTTTAGACATTTCTTCTGCAGTATCCAAACGCAGCCACGCTCCTTCCTGCGCTCTTAGCAGACATGGCTAGCAGCACTACAAGTGACCGGGGTGTCCTGCAGCCTCACCGAGGCCAGGAGGCTACCGCCGCCCTGCCCAAAGGGGTGGCAGGGTCAGGGACTGCCTGGTGCTGAGATCACAGCTGTCCCACAGCTCCAGCTCGGCTCTGCACCTCCCCACTGGCCCCCAGCCCGTGCTCTCTCTCAGCCCTGCATCTCTGCACTCGCTTCTGCCGCTCCGAAAGCGGAGGATACAGGGGACTGCAGCTGGCCCTGGGTCAGCTGCCAAAATTTTTGGGCAAGATGGGGGAGGGTGCTGAAAAACATCTCAGTCCTTTTTCTTGCTCCTCTCTTCCTTCTTCTTCCTTCTTTCTTTTACTCTATTTACTTGCATGCTCTTTCTACTACAACATTCTATACAACCATATTTCAGCAGCTACACACAGGAGTTCCAAAGAGGTACTTGTTAGGTTCAACTAGCTATTTTTATCTCTCAGGCATCCCTGCATAAATTTATATGCCGGCAAAAATACAAATTAACACAGGTAAAATTTTGCACACACAGTACACGCACACACGTTAAAAAATTTCAAAAGCATTTGAGCAAATAGACAATATCACTTCCTCTCACAATTAATACAAGTGCACTAAGTCTAACTTTCACAACCATTTCCACACACAAAACACAGGATTTCAAAAGCAAAATCAAATGGAGCAATATTAGAAAGGTGTTGGGAGTCTGGGTGTTCTCAATTCAATAGCTAAAATCTTTCCCTTCAATAATACAATCTGCCCCCCCTCCAGATACTCTAAATCAATGGTTTATAAAGACAGACAGAACAAAAATAGCAGTACGATGGTGCAGTACAGCAGGGTCCAACCCCTTAAAGGTACCTTTTCTTGACAGCGGGGTCCAACCCCGGGGGTCCGACCCCTTGCCCAGGACTAATTTTGGGAGACCCAGTCTCAACCCACCCTTGGGGACTAGCACCCCAGACCTGCAGGCATTTCTGTTTTTGTAAAAGTAGCAAATACCTTAATTTGGTGGTGCAGATGGTCCTTGGTCTACCCCCGCCATGAGCCAAAGGACAGCTGAGCTCCCCCTGAAAATTCAGGGTCGCAACTGGGAGGTCTGCTTACCCCTGGATCCGGCAGCCGAGCAGAGTTAGGGTCCCATCTGGGTTGCCAATTTGATTCGCCCCAATCGAGCCCAGAGACACTTCAGAGACCAAGTCAGAGAAGTGGGTATTTGCTTTATTCGGTGCACTGGATGTGTGGAGAATTCTCTCCGCCAAACACACACATCTCAGTACCGCCAAAGGCATAGTGTTATAGGTAAAATTCATGAATATTCATTACATTCCCCAGGATGGGAGTGGTTATACAAATTACTTCTCATAAGTCATTAATATTATTTGTGATTTCTTATGCTCAATTTCAAAAAGATTCCTTTTGCCCCCTTTTATCTTGATAAGATTAAGGGAATCCACAAGGCCAGAACTGTTATCAGCCTTCAGCCCTGGACAGGCGCCGTGCTGGTGGAAGGGGCAAAAGCTCAAAGAAACAAGGATGGTTGAAGTGCAAATAGATTTGGGTTTTCTATTTGACCACTCCTTTCCCAGTTGTTGCTGCCACTGTTGTTTTTTGTTTGCCTTGTTATACATATACATACTAGCAAAGAACTGTTATTCCTTTTCCCATATCTTTTCATGAAAGCCCCTTATTTCAAAGTTATAATAATTTGGAGGGAAGGGATATTTTCCATTCTGAGGGAAGTTCCCGCCTTCCTTGGCAGGCCCTGTTCTTTCAAACCAAGACACCCTCCATGGGTCCCAACAACATCTCATTGGTCCTGTCTATCTGGTCTTCTTGGTGGTGAGGGTCACCTGCCCCAAAACATAGAATCCGATGGATTAATATATGTTTGGCCCAGGTAGGAACTCCCAGGTGCCTCCCCTGGGGAGGGCAAGTTTGACACTGTCTCTTGCAAGGCTCTGGATTGATTGCATCATTTTGGATCATGTGAAGTGCTCTAATGCAGGGTCTGGGGAACCCTTCCCGGGGCCCTTGATGGACAATGATGTCACTAAAACTGCGAGAAAAAAAACAAAATCCCTCCAGCAACATTTTTAGTGTTAGAGAATCAAGGCATTACTTTATTCTGTCCAGGATGTGCAACAGAAATAATTTCATCCACACATTACCCAGGTGTGCAGAGAAAATCATTCCATGACACATGAATTTCCCTAGATTTTTCAGATACTTATATGGTAAAAATCCATATAAATTCATTGGTTCAATGTTCGTTGGTCCCAAGTTGCTCAGTTCTTAGTATTTGGTTTCCTATTGGATCTGGATTTCTTCGCTTCTGATGCTAATTAGGTCTTCATTCTTATCTCTCTTTTCCCAGACCAGGTGTCTCTGATCACGCTATGGGTGAGGTTTGGAGTTGATGTTCTGTTAATGGCCATTGATGGCCATTGATGGTCCTTATCTTTTGTGTTACTCCCAGTCTGTTGAGATGTTAAGTTCATCAGACCTCACCTGGTGGAACAATGCCCTGGAAAGAAACTTAAAATTCCGTTTCCTGGGGCAAAAGTGAACAAAATCCCTGACTAAAGTTATATAAAAATTTTTTAACTGGTATATTTTCCAACAATTCCACCCACACATTGCAGAGGAAATCCTTCCATCACACGTGATTTTTACTAGATTTTTCACATTCTTATATAGTCAAAACCCAGAGAAATTCATTTGCTCAATGTTCATTGGTCCCAAGTTACACAGCTCTTAGTACTTGGTTTCCTACTGGTTATTGATCCCGATGCTAATTAGGTTCTCATTCTTGGTTGTCTTATCTATCTTTTCCCAGACCAGGTGTCTCCAACCATGCCAGGGGTGATTTTTGGAGTTGATGTTTGTTGATGGTTGTTATGTTTTGTGTATCTTTTGTGCTACTCCCAGTCTGCTGAGATGTTAAGCTCATCTGGCCTTGAGTGATGAAGCAGTCCTTTGAAAAGAAACTTCAATTCTTTTCCCCCTGGGCAAAGGCGAACAAAACCCCTGGCTAAAGTTACATAAAAAAATTTTCAACTTTGTATAATTTCCATCACCTCCTCCACCTTCTCTCCTCTCCTGGGGCTCCCCAGCCCCCGCTGTTCCTGCCACCTCTCCGGCGCTATTGCTACACTTTGTTTGCCGCCCCGGGTCTGCTTGCCTCTGCTGTTCCAATCCACTGCTCTGAGGCTACTGCTACAGAGGCTACAGAGGCTACTGCTCACTACCTGGAGTGGCACTGAGACCGGCTGTTCCCCATGAGTTTTGCAAGCAGAGCCATCTCCCCTCTACCCCCTCACCCGAGCCACCATTGCCACATGGAAAGGCTGCTGAGCTCTCACCACAGCGCCCCCTGCAGCCGCGGAGAAATCATTGCACCTGCTCTGCCTTGCCGGATCCCACAGCGCCCTCTTCCGGATGTGGTCATAACTGCACCAAAGGGGAAATTGCTTGACGGGCGAGAGAGAGCTGTTATTGGGTTTCTGGTTTTGTTTGTTGTTGCTGCCATTGCCATTTTTTGTTTGTCTTGTTATACATATTCTAGTAAAGAACTGCTATTCCTTTCCCCATATCTTAATTTCAAAATTATAGTAATTTGGAAGGAAGGGGGGTTGTATTTTCCATTCCAGGAAGGTTCCCGCCTTCCTTGGCAGACACCTGTTTTTTAAAACAGGACACCTAGTTACAGGGATAGGAGGCAGAGTTTCAGCACTATGTGGGGGTATGTGGAAAAAATCACAATGCCAGAGGTTTATGTCCAAAAAGGAGACAGAGGAGTCCTGTAACTTTATTTTAATAAAGGGAGAGGCCATAGGACATTTCCGCTGTGGTCTTTCAAATTGTTAGAGGATGAAGCCTCCTTTTTATCCTCTTTTCCTGGTCGCATCACCCTCTCTCTTTCCCCATTGGCTGAGGTACTTGAGAGATACAGACTTCCCTAATCACCTACTACATCTCCCCCTTAAAGTTATATAAATGCCCCCCTTTTCGTATCTCCGTTGTTCTTTAAATTCAGGAATTTAACACTGCCTTGGTTGAGCATCAGTCTGTGTCAATTAGTAATATTCTTCAGAAATTTATGGATCCTCCCATTGCTTCTCTCACCTATCAGTCTCTGGCTTTATCTACAGGCAAACTCACAGTTTGTTTGTAAAGACACATTCCTCTCATTCCTTTCAGGGGTGACCACACTTTTTATTGCACACCCTCTACATCATGTGTTTATCAACTGTCTCTTTAAGACCCGTGGCCAGAAACAGTAGGTCAGCTATTTTTTGCTGCCGCATGAGCAGGAGAGGGAATGTGGGACTGGGAGTCAGGACCATATGGCCACTTGGAACTGGGAGAGGGAGAGGTTGTCATACCACCACTGCCAGGACCACCACAGCCGCTGCCAGGGGCTGCTTTTGCTAGCCACTGCCATGCCAGGACCCATGCCAGCATCTTGGCAGAGCAAACCCTTTCAGATGAAATAGCCTTCCAGGTTTTGTTTTGTCCCTGTTTTTTTGTCTAGCTGAAAGGGCGTTGAATTGTGGAAATTTGTTTGCCACAGAACTTTCTTTGTTCTCCTGGACCTCGAGGCACTTTGGTTTTTGCCCGGGGCGGGGGGATGGACGACGGGGACACAGGTGGTCTTTTGCCTTTGCTGTTTTTGTAGGCAAGCCATTTTTTTCTGTATTGTGTTGTTTTCAAGTTTTGCCTCAGTAAAATTGTGACTCTAACATTTTTAACCTCTTGCAGTCTTGTTTTCTTTGTTTTCCTGTCCACTGTTTGGGGGAGGAGCTTGAGCAGTGTTAACTTTTCCTCACTGAGTTTTTAAAACCAGTATATTATATAGCCTCCAATGTGGGGCACAAGAGATCAAGGCATTTGTGTGTTGGTGTCACAAAACGGGTTGAAAGAAACTTATCCAACACAAATTTGATGCGAATAAGTAGACACTTCTTTATTCAGGCACCGGGAACATGGGAGATAACGCCTTTGAAAACGTGTTCCGCTTAACAAAAAACCCCCCCTCCATTTTATATACTTTTTCTGCTGAATCATCTTTACATAAGTTCTTTTACATACTGTGCATCCTATGCCCACTCTTAAATTTAACCTTTACATTCATTGGTTCCAATAGCTAATAACTTCATTAATATTCTTATCTTAATCATTGGTCATCTCTCCTGAGATCTACTGATTGGAATCCTTAATATCAAAATCAAGATGGTAAGGGTAGTCAGTTTCTAAGCAGCAAAACTGATGAGCATAATGGTCTCCACAGTTTCTTGACCAAAATATAAAGGTCCAGTAACTTCTTGGCGAGGTTTCTGTGGTACATGTTCCAAACACAGCATTCCTGATATTTCTATTCCTTATACTTCACAATTTTCTACTTAGAATCATTGTTAACCCTTTAATATTATTTAATTGATTATTTGATAAAAAAATTCATCACATTGTGGTACAGAATCTCCTGGCTATCATGTCACTCAGTCTATTCATGGCACCTTGCCATGTATATTTTCCCGTATGCGCTCCTAGTGATAATATTTGTCAAAGTAAGGAGAGGGATTGGGTTTGCTCTGGTAGTGTACAGTGTGACATTTATTTATGATATGATAACATCAAAGGCAATAAAGATCATTTGGGATGTGTATTCATTGCTCTTTGCCTGTCCTGATCTTGGCTGTCACTTCTGGCGATTCATTAATAATTGCACTCAGCCTGTGGAGGAAACAGGAGAGGATGATTTTTCCCAGCCTTTCACCTCCTTCTCCCCCTTTAGGCCTGCTACAAGTTTTTTAGTGTTGAATTCCCACTGTATGTTAAGGATAGCATAATCTTGTTGCTAGTTCTGTTATGTTTCCTCTGTACAGTCTGCATGGTCTACACGGTATTTACTGTGTTTAGAGATAGGACAAAGATTTCGAGGGAAGGTCTCCATAGACTTGCCCCAAGGGTGGATAATCCTGAGTGGCATGGAATGTGGGAGGACATGGGCCAGTATTTGGAGGACTTCTCCAGTGGTTTGGGAGTTTACCCCTAAACAATTACAGGACCCTATTAAAGTGATAAAATATGTGAAGGAAAAATGTGGTGGAAGTTCCAGAGAGGTGCTAAGTTATGCAACATGCTGGGCCCTGGCTACTGCTCATTATGGTATAGCACCTTCAGGAAGAGGAGAAAGAAAACAAATCATCAAGCACCATGGTCACTCAAACTGCAGCTGAACCAGAAGGATGTCCCAAACCTGTAGAAGTTGCCCCTGTTCAGAAGAGAAAATCCAAGACCAAATCAGTTTGCATAGTGGGTGATGAAGAAGATGCAGGACCCTCACAACCAGCAGAAGAGCCAGAGCCAGAGATAATCTCGTGATCCTTACCCCTGGATGAGCTGTGTGAGCTGCAGAAAGAATTCACCTGCCAGACAAATTAATCCATATTGACCTGGCTGCTCTGAATCTGGGATACTGCAGCTACCACAGAATGAGTGGGAGCTTCAGAAAAGCCCTGCCTTAGCCTCAGATTTTTGACAACAGCTTAAATTGAAGAAATCACTCTGGCCCACAAGTTCTAATGATAGCAGATCAGGTCTATTTATAAAATGAGTTATTCATTGAATAGACAGGAGATGACAGACAAAAGGTCTTAATCAGAGTAACTTACTATACAGTATAAAACAATGAGAGCTACTAGTAGATTACATAAAACAGTGCATGATATCAAGGTACCTATACTAAAGCTAGCAAAAGAAATAGCATAGATTAGTAGTCAAATGTACCTTACCACCAAAATGACGATAGTCTACACAGAGTCCTGTCTTGGTTTGAAAGACAGTTGTCTGCTAAGAGAGGTTGAACCCTCCCTTAGGACAGAGAATGTGATTTCCCCTCCCTCTGAATTATTTTAATTTTGAAATCAAGGGCTTTCAGGCAAAGGTATGGGAAAAGGAATAACAGTTCTTTACTAGTATCTATAAACAAGCAATAACAATAATAGCAACCACAAATAGAACCAGAAACCAATAGCAGATGACTTTTTGGGCTGCCAAGCACTTTCCCGTGTGGTGTAATCACGGTCGCAAGCAGCAGGGGCACTGTTGAGCTCCCGGCTGGGCAGGGCAGGTGCAATGACTCCTGAGCGGCTGCAGGTGGCGCTGTGGCTCAGGGTCAGGTCAGCCTCACGCAGTTGGTAATGGAGGAAAAGACTGAGAAGCAGGCAGGCAGGCAGCCAGCCAGGCAGCTCGGGGTGGCAAAAGCGGGGTTGCAGGGGCAGGGGCTGGCTCTCCCAGGCTAGCCAGGGAGGTAGCAAGGATTCTGCAGTCACGGCAGATGCCACGGTCTCGTGCGGCGGAAGCGCGGTGGGCGGCAGGGACAGCCGGACTCCCCAGCAGCTGCTGCGAGAAATGCAGCCGGGAAAACATGCACTTCCAGTGGTAAAGAGGTTGAATCAAAGCTCACCCAGCCAGGAGGAGAGGACAGAGCACTGTTGGATCTCCTGCAGTCGCAGCCAGAAGCAAAGAGCAGTCCCTTTCCGACGACGGAATGAGAGTGCCAGTTCCAACAGCCGGCTGCCTTGTCCCCTCGCCCCACCCAGCACACCCTTTTGTCTCTTACAAAAGACTTGATGGCTCTAATCACTCAGACATTTGTTGCTTAGTAACAGGGATGGAGAAAAAATTCCAATGCCCCCCAACCTCGGATACGTCCTTTCACTCAAACTCTGAGGAGTAACCCCAAAGCAGGTGTCCCAAGCTTTCGGGAGAGAGCCCCACACATTTCCAGGGAATGTGCAGAGTATTTCTGCTTTGTGAAAGTTTGGTGTAGCTTTTATAGTTTGTAAAGTGAGGTGTCTGTCAGTCAGAAATCCACATTATCTTTCCAGATCTCACTTCCACAGCAAGATGTTTATTGTCGGCTGAGAGCGTTACTCCCATGGTGCTAAAATAGCTCACTACAAGACAGCTTGTACTGACTTAGTTATTTCACCAATTAGCAAGCAAGAAATAAGCTCTTCTGGGGTGAGATACCCTGCTACAGCAACCAACAATATGAACCTAGGTGGTAGTGAAGCCAGGCAATTAGGATCCCTGTCCTGGGATGTGGTTATTGACCAGGGGCCTTGAAAAGCAAGTCGTGGGGCAACATGACACCTCAGAAAGAAATGAGTCAGGCTGTGGCTAGCGCAGGTTTTTCCCATGAGAAATTTTCTTGTGTTTTATAAATAAAGATAAAGTTTGGATGTTGTTGGAACAGTGTCCCAGAACTTGGGCAGTGCAGGCCTGGCCAATCAGGCCTGGGGGAAGGCTTCTGACTGACCAATCTGGGTGACTTTTGAGAACTCTATATATGTGATGAAATCAAAACAATAAAGGTCATTCCTTCTTGCCACTGAGAACTGATGCATTCATTACTCTGCTAGCTGCTCAACAGCGACATCAGACAATAAGACTCATTTCGAAAATAGCCTCATTAGACACCTGGGCAAGAAAGCATGGTAGTGAGTGGGTGTATCATATTCCCTATCACCCACCAGCCTCTGGGAAAGTTGAACAGCACAATGAACTGTTAAAAACCATGTTGAAAGTAATGGGCAGTGGGACTTTCAAACATTGGGATCTGCATTTAGCTAAGACCACCTGGTTAGGTAACACCTGAGGCTCTACCAATGGAGCTGGCCCTGCCCAATCAGAACCCTTACATACTATAGACAAAGTCCCCGTGGTGCATATGAGAAATATGTTAGGAAAGACAGCTTGGATTACTCCTGCCTCAGGAAAAGACAAAATCACCCATGGGCATGGGATTCTTTTTGCTCAAGAAGCAGGGTGCACTTGGTGAGTAATGCAGTGGCATGGGGAAAAATTATATGTAGCTCAAGGGGATTTGATTTCTGGGTGAGAATCATCTGTAAGGTTGAATTGCCTATTTAATACTGATTGTTGAATGACACTTCCAATGTATACTGTAAACACAAGTCATGGACTTAATGAACTCAACCCACATCTTGGGGAATGGTCAGTGACTACAGAAATACCTGTCGTGTATAGTTATGTGTGTGTGTGTGTTTGTGTGTGTATATGCACATAATTAAAAAGGTATTAATTTGGGCATGATGTAGATGGTATAGAATAAGGGATGGATTACGTCTTAGTTACAGGGATAGGAGGCAGAGTTTCAGCACTATGTGGAGATGACCACACTGTGTATTCCACACACTCTAAATCATGTTTTGGTGGACTGTCTCTTTAAGACCTGTGGCTGGAAATAGTAGGTCAGCCATTTTTTGCTGCAGCACGGGCAGGAGAGGGGGTGCAAGGCTGGAGGTCAGGATCACGTGGCTGCTCAGAAGAGGGAGAGGGAGAGCCTGTTGTAACACCACTGCTTGCATCGCCGCAGCCTCTGCTGGGGACTGCCTGCCGCATTCCTGCAGGTGACACTCAGCTGCTGGACATGACTTTCAGGCTGGTGATTGACTGACATTGGACGTGATGGTGCTGGTGGCCTTACCAGACTATCATCCCAATTTATTTAAAAATATAAAAACAGGTTGGGAGAATGCTCAAGCATCTCCAGGGGAAGGGACAGTTGGTGGTGCTCCAAGAAGAAATGAGTGATGCTAGGGGCTGCCTCTCTCCTTGGTCCTGCTGACCCTGTTCCAGGGCTTGATTCAGCCATGAAGTGTCACTGATCTTCCAAAAATTAATTGGGAAGGCCCTCTCTGGATGAACTTGTGGCAGGACACCCCCCTCCCCCTTCTCTCTCTCCCTGATCGGTCCCAGGAAATGGATGGCTCAACTTAGGTTGATAGCCTAATCGACAGATACCTGGTGCTGGCGACTGAAAGTCTGAAAAGACACTCCCCTGTGGAATGCAGAGAGAATGTGAGAAAATTTTCAGTGACTACAAATACACACTTTTATCCTATAAAAAGCTCACGAAATCTCAGAAAGGTAGAAGCTTTCTACATGGACATGGGAGCGGGAAGTAAAGCCTCTCCCCAGGGTTGGACACAGCCCTGTGGTTACTTCCCTGGGATTGAGTGAGGAAGTCTTAATGTATTCCAGCTCCAAATTGAGTTTGGTAAGATCACTGAGTTTCCTAAATTGTATTATTCCGGCTAACTTATAGGTACCTTTCTTAACTTGCATTTCAGCTAGCTCAAGCAAGCATTTCTTAACTTGCATTATAGTTCAAGCAAGCATTTCTTGCATTTTTAACTATTTTTCTAGTTCAAGCAAGGTTTTACCCCATAATTGCATTTTTAACTATTGAAGTGTTGCAATTATGTATTCAGTGTGTTTATGTGTGTCAATCTGTTCTATGTTTGTATGTTTGTTATGTTCTGTGTCAAATAAATGGTATTTTTAGACAAATCGGCCAGATATCAAAGAATCTTGCGAACGGGACTAAGTCTTGGGGAACTAGCTATCTTAAAGTCTGTCAAACTGCAATAACACATAAAACTCCTGTCTCCCATGCAAGACAGAACTCCTTCCTGTTTCCCTGGCTATCGAGGTGCTTGTTATTTGAGGAAACTGGAGGCAGGACTGTATGTTAATTCCTCAGTAGATGAAACCTCTTTGTAAGATTTGATTGTTTTGAGCTGTAACTGCAGTGCCATCAAGAGAGGTTTTTATTTTTAACAGTGTTACTGATTTCAGCCTTCCCTTTGAGGGCAAGCTGACTCTGTATGTCTGTTCCTCTGTCATATTTAGTATCTGCTTAGCTGTGTTATAAATGGCTTTTTATTCTTTGCTGCTTCTCAAGTTGATGGTGTAGAGGCTTTGGTTTGTATCTCAGATCAGATAGATCAGTTGCTGGGTCAGTGCCTGCAGTCAAGCCAGCTCTCCTACAATTCTGTCCCTCACCTTTCGCTTTCCCATCTTCAGAGGAGTTGTGGGGAAGGGGAGTTTGCCTCCCTGTATCAGTTACCCCAGCTTAGACAGACTTAAATTGCGTGGATGGAACAACAGCACTGAATTGGCCATGGCACCCAAGAAGATTTTCCCGAGAGCATTGTCCCCACACAAGGTTAGAAACATGAACCCCAACCTCTACTGATCATGCTTGCTGTCAGACACCCCTCCTGAAAAATAATAGTGTGACTGTGGTCCCTCTCATCCGTATGGTGCTGGGTATCTCCCTACATCCTTGTGGCCCAGTGCATAGGGTGCCACGGGGAGGCAAGCACATGTGGACTTTCAGTTGGATTTTAGAGTGAAGCTGGGGAGATGCTCAACCCAGTTCTCCAGCAGCATCCTCTGCTTTGTGTGGTTTAAATAATCTTGGTGGCAGTCTGCAGAAAGTGTCCTGGGAGGATGGCAAATGTCAATGATTTCGCAACCGGTTTCATCAACTTTTTCCTTTTATTTTTTTTCCCTTCTGAGACTTGGAGATTTGTAAATAAAATATTTTCTGTCCTTTAAAATCTATCATAAAATAGTTGGGGTTTGATGTTTGCTGGCACAGTGTTGGTGGTTGCACTGTCATCTGGCAGCATCCGTGTTGCAAAGTGTGCTCATGGGGTAACCAGACCACGTTGAAGCTCTTGCTTTATCCTGATCTGGTGCTTAAAAAGAAGGAGAAAAGAGAAATTTCCCCAAAGTAGATGCTAAAATCGAGGTGTCATGCTGGGATGTGTCTGGCTGAGGGGCACTGAGCACTGAGTCCCTGCTTGATGCCCTTTTCAGAGCTTGCCTTTGCATGGGGGGAGATGCAACAAGGTCCCACAGTCCCATGGGAGCTGCCCTCGTCTTACCCCATGAGCCTGATTTCCCACTTCCCAAGAAGTGGAAGATAAGCTGGATTTCTAACTGACAGACACCTCACTTTACAACTATAAAACCCACACCAAACTTTCCCAAAGCAGAAATTTTCTATAGGTTTCCCTGGAAATATGTGGAGCTTCTCCTGTGAGTAGGGATGCCTGCTTAGCGGTTACTCCTCAGGGATTAAGTGAAAGGAATCTGTACATTATCGTCATTTCAGTAGTAAGTTACATTTGACTCTTAATCAATACTATTTCTTTTGCTAGCTTTAATATAGGTACCTTGATATAGTGCACTGTTTTATGTTATGCTGTAATCTGCTAGTAGTTCTTTTTAGTTTTATACTGTGCAGTAACTCTGATTAAGATCTTTGTCTATTATCTCTTGTCTATTTAATAAATAATTCATTTTTATAAATAGACCTGATCTGCCATCCTTAGAACTTGCGGGCCAGAGTGAGTCCTTAAACTGTTGCCAAAAGCTGAGGCTAAGGCAGGGCTTGTCTGTCACTCATCCCGTGACAGAATTGCTGCCTGGATAAGGGTTATCCCTGCACAAGCTGGGCATGGGTTGAGGTGTCCTTATGGCTCTGCTTTCTGATGGCTATGTGCAGCTGGACTCCTCTGGGCAGCCACAAATAAAAGACAGAAAGAGAGTGGGAAGAGCAGAGCTTGTTTCATCCCAGCCCTGAGCCAGCATCAGAGTGGAGATTTGTGCGGTTTGTTAGTGTGCTTAGCAATTTACATTTTCTAGATCTGCTGCTAACTAACCCCATCACACCCTTTCAAGGGGTGTAGGTGGGTAAGAACGATTATCCCCATTTTCAGATAACAGGATCACAGAGCTTAAGCTACCTTGGTGGTTGAGCAGGGATTGCAGCTCACCTCTCAACTCCTGCTCTATGCTCCCTTCCCTGCACCGCAAGCTGTATCCCATCACTTCTCTCTATTTCCCCTTTTAATTATCTGTGTTTACATCTGTAGGTATTTTTTTCCCCATTTTGTGGTGCTCAGGTTGATGGTGAGATGCATTTTTCTTTCAAATGAGGGCATTTCTTCCTTAGCATTAACGCAACATCATTGACCTAGTAATTGACAACACACAGGCCTGGCTGAGTTTTGGACCACTGTGCTTTTAATGGCTCCAAAAATCATTTACCTGCCATTGCAGAGCTCTTTTTTGGGTGAGATGTATGACTGAAATGTGCTGGTCTGGCAAACTGACACAATGACAGGTCTGTGACCAGTGAGGAAGTTGTTACCCCACAGCACTGAGAGATTTCAATTGCTAAAACAGATAATTATTGCCAAGGACGAGCTGGGTCCAGGCAGGTGACTCAGGATGGAGGTCCCTGCAATGTTCCCCAAAGATGAGTATCCTGCCCCTGCCCGGAGCTGCAGGGTCTGGCTTAGCCCAGGCTGCCCCCCCCGGCATTCCTTCCAATATCCTCTGGAAAGGAAAACCCCAAATCAACATCTTGACTCAATGTTGGCCTCTTTTTGGGCTGCTGGACTCAATGGAGACCACTCAGTTACTGTAAAATAAGTGAAACTGTATCCCTGAAAATGCTTTTCATGCAATGACTTCTCTTTTATAAATATAAAAGGCCTGACTTATAAGTTGTTTTCCAAGTATGTGGGTTTTTTTGTGTACAGAAAAATTTGCTTTCTGATTGTTGCAGGTGGAGTGGGGGGCTTCAGACAAAGTTTATTAAAGAAGGCCTGCCCTTGAGTCACAAGGTGCTGAGAGGACCCCCTTGCTTTCTAAACTCCTTCTCAGAGAGAGGAGACAATGCACAGCTGGATACAGTCCTAGCCTCGGACTTTGTCAATGTTTTAAGTTTTACAACTTCATCCTGCAGGTTTTAATGATGGCAAATCAGATATATTTATATAAAAATTAATTATTTATTAAGATAAATGAATAGACAAAAAGAACTCAATCAGAATTATTTACTACACAGCATAAAAGCTAAAACTACTATTACAGTATAAGATAGGATAGTTCACTATATGAAAGCAATATTAAAGCAATTATATTAAAGCTAGCAAAAAGAAACAATTATTAGAGATTGATGTAATGTACCCATATCTGTAGCAATTGAAGAAAACATGGACCACTGCTTTGTCATCTCGCAGGATCACCTTATTAAGCACACTCGAGTATTTAGATGTTTTTTCTGTTCACAAATTTTAGGATCAACTATGCAGCCAGCCAGCAGGAGACAGAGTAATCATGCAAGCAAGCAGAGTTGCTTGCAGAGAGCAGATGTTTCTTGCTCTTTATCTGTCGCAGTAGAGAAAACACAAAAAACACGGCTCCAATCCAGGAAGGAAGGTAGAAGATAGAGCAAGCTTTTTCTCTACAAAGTCTTTTTTATACTATTTTCTAACATTTGTGCCATATGGCAATTGGCTCCCAAACCTGTTATTACACAACACCATTGGTCAGTTATTTCTAGTACACATCTTTTGTGAAAAACAACCTCCCTATTGCAGGTGTGAATTCCTCTGTGCTTTTCTGTCCTGTTGACAAGTTGTTGTCCACACTTTGTTTTGCTTCTTGCTTCTGTCCACGCTAAGGTTCTCACGGGTATGAGGGTGTTTGTAACACAGTCGGTGTTTGTGAGCCGAGGCAAACCTAGACAGACCTGCCATCAATTCCTACATTTATTGAAAAACATTCATTTATCCCACACACATTCACAGCCCAGTTTTCTAGGGCTGTTAAACAAAGCATTCTCACATAGGTATTTATGGCTGGAGATGATCCTTTGGTATGCACTTTCCCATAGGAAAAGGGCTGTTATCAAGGTCACAATGGCCAAGCAGGAACAGTCAGGTAGCATTGGGGAACAAAGGCACGAGATCCCCTTGAGATAGAATGCAGAGATCTGCGTATTCTCAAGAGAACAAGCCTTTTTATACCCTCCATTTGGGCGGGGTAGGCACGGATTGGCTGCACACCTGTGAATCACGCACATTCCCATCCAATCACCATGCAGGGCCCATGTGTCTCACTGACCAATCCCTAACTCTCGTAGGAGGCATCTGGGCAGACCCAACAGCCATCTCCCACATCTCCCCCTTCTTTGTTTATTCAATGAAAACAAAAACCATACCCCAAAACCAAGGTCATTTAGAAAAATCTGAACAAATAGTAAAGCAACAACTTTTTAAAAACACCAACATAAACAATTTCAATTTGCACACACCATGATGAAACCCATCTCATGTGGTGACCTGTGGAGACACAAGCATAACCTCTGCCCCATGTTTTAATCTGTCATGTAGGCCCCTTGACTCCCCCTTCTTTTGTATTTAAGCTGGGCTATTAACAGTTTTAATAGTGTTTGGGAGAGCTAAAATGGCAAACAGGTTAGCCAGCGCCAAGTGACATCACAAGCTTTCTCTCTGGTGTGTGTGGTTGCCATTAAAAAATGAGAAAAAGTGTATTTAACTTTGTAAATAAAAAAAAAGGGTAAGAAAGCTCTCTGAATGAATGGAGAATCATTTACAGTATTAGCGGTTTCTGTATTATCAAATTAGAATCTACTGGGGCATCCCACGGCAGACCTTTTTGAGGCTTTGGAGCATTTACAGCCGCTCTCTACCTTTTTGGAAATAATTGTTATAAAGGAAGTAATGGAGTTGGCTTTCTTAAAGGTTTATGAAGTATTTGTTATGGTTATTTGTTAATGGTTGTGTATATGTTATGGCTACCTCTATAGATTTGTTGGGGCTAACTGATAAATGTTATGACTACCTCTTTAGGTTTGTTATGTCTAATTGTTAATTTGTTGTGGCTAACTTAAATGTTACGGTTAAGAAAGGGGAGAGCTGGGCAAGCATCTAACCCAGCAGAAGATCTTAGACAGGACGAGCCAAGGAGGACAGAAGAGCTAATCAGAGCACCTGAAGGAGGCGGGGTTAGGGGGTTATAAAAACTGTATCCCCTAACCAGAAGGTGTGCCTCTGGCTTCCCCCCATCGGAGGCTAAGCACCCAGTGCTGCACTTCGCTTTGTGTAACAGCAGACAGCCATTCTAAGCCTCTTATCGTTGTTTGTACTATGAAAATGAGTGAATAAATTCTTTCAAAATTTAAGCAGTGAGAGGACGTTTCTCACAATAATCATGATAATATTTGTAAAGGATTCTTATAAAACACTGAAATAAATCAGTAAAAGGTTGAAACTTCAGGGTGAAAAGGTATAGTAAACAAAAAAATGTCTTTCAGATCTATAACTGCTAGAGGCCAATTGAGGGGAATCATCGCAGGTGATGGAAGTCCAGGATGCATAATACTGGTGTGTTAGGCTGAATCTATATGGTGGCTCCAAATTGACCTAAAACATCCCTTCCCCATAATGTACATGGTATGGCAGCAATAAATGGTGCGATCCGAGCAGTTTGCCCGTCAGGGACAATAACAAGCCAGAGGTGTGTACTCTGTCTAGGGCGCTGCATTCCTCCTACCCCAATTAGGGTCAAGATGGGGTTAATTGTGGGCCAATGAATAGGCCATTCATTGCTTTTTATGATGGAGACATCTGCTCCGGTATCAACAAGACCTTTACATTTTCTGCCATCCATGCTGCATACCAGGGTTGGCTGAGGTGTTGTGATAGAACTTGTCAAAAAAATTTGTGGCTGACCTGTGCTCCCAAAACGACCTGTGCCATGTTTTCCCCCACCACCACAAGTTTTATTTGAAAATGGGATAAGCTGTGCTAAGCGCTGACCTGCAGGTACAAAGCAAGGTGGCATGGGGGTCCACAGCATAATTTCTATTTCACCCTCATAATCTGAATCAATAACATCAGGTAACACAAAAAGCCCCAATCTAGTGGTGAAAGAAAGTCCAAGCAATAAATCATGCATATAATTTCCAAGTGGTCCCCACACTACTATAGGAATTAAATGCACTGAGGTGGTCATAAGGGTTACTGAATTTCTGGCTGTCAAATCCAGTCCGGTTGCAGGCAGGAGCTCACTTGCCAAGTGTTTTGTCTCGCATTTTCTTGATTCTGTGGGGTGTGCCGACCTGCCCCCTGCCAGCAGTTTTCCAACTGCAACGCTTCTCCTCTTGCTGTGTATCAAGAGCAGCATTCAGTAGCCCAACATTTCCTTTTTCCACATTGGGGACAATCTCTAGGAGGCAGTTTTGTCCCCCCCCCTTGCTGTAGACAATCTCTTTTAAAGTGACCACATGAACTACATTTAAAGCAATCTCCCTCTACTCCCGCCGGAACCCGGAGGTGTATGGCTAAAGCTGTGGCCAGAGAACCAGTGTTGAAAGCAGCAGAACCCACACTTTGACATGCCCTGACCATGTCTGCAATATCACAAGTATTGCGAATAGTGATCAATGCTTTCTTACACTCGTCATTTGCATTTGCAAAAGCAAGCTGCCGTAATTAGATAGTCTGGGCTTCATAGTTATCAGCTTGCTGGTAGATCATGGCTTGCAATCTGTTGAGGAACTCCAGAAATTATTCCACTGGACCCTGCAAAATCTTAGCAAAAGGCATGTTAGAATTTATGCGCCCCCGGGAGCCTGCAGAGCTAGGCATGTGATGTCATAGACATCGCATGGGTAGTCCGTCTGTGCTGCAGAGGTTGCATGTGGACCTTCCCCTGGCAGCTGAGTTGCAACAACAGGCAGATTTCTGCCCTGTAACGCATCCACCTGAGTTGTACATGGTTCATGATAGTCTGTAAGCCAAAGCGTGAACTGCATCATGAGTAAAATAATTTTCATTGTGCTTTTCCAGTCCATTGGGGTAAGAACATATGTAGTACTAATGGACTTCAAATAACTTGAAACGTGATGGGAAGTTAAACTGCTTCTCTTACTAATGCCTTCAGTTCTTTAATAACTTTTTAATCTAAGTCCTTATAATAAGGGCACTGATTCGGTGTGTAGATAACAGGACAGGCTGTAGCAACTTCAAAATCACCTTCTTTCATTGCGTCTTCTTTCTATTGAGGCACGGATTGACCCCACAACTCAAATAGTTATGAAGTAGGTATGCGTTTATTCCAGCTGGGGTGCATGGGGGGTAGCCCCTCCAAAGGCATGCACAATGTCAGCAGCACTTCACTTGGTTTATATTAAATTACAGGTTACATATGCATAAAGTTACACAATGCCCTATACATATTCATTACCTATCCCCGTTTCGTATTATAATGAGTTCAAAGTCCATTTAAATATGTTTGCGCAAGCGCAGTGTCACAGATTAATTGTGGGCGAGGGTCCCGAAGATAAATGAGGGATTAAGTTAGTAGTCTTCCTCAGGATGAACTCCTCACCCTGTTCCCTTGCGTATGCTCCCTTGGTTCTTGGTCCAAGTCCAAGCCTTAGAACTAACTTGTACCAGTTCTGGGGTCTGAGAGCAGGATGTTCGGTCACACTCAGTAGTTTTTCTCAATTATTTGGCTTTCTTCTTTATATCCTCCCTGTTACTAGGTAGGCACAAAATCATTAAGCAAATGATATATTGTCTTCAGCAAGTAAATCCTAGTAAATCATTATCCAATCTCTGGCCTTCTAAATCAGTTCCAGAAATTATTATCCAGCTTCTAGTTCCCTTAAATAAGTGATATCTAGCCCCCCTAAACCATTACATTTTCCCCAACCCCACACGGCAACATTGTCATCATGGTAGTGCAGTGCCTCACTTATATAGATCCATGGAGAACATAGCTTCATATCTTGGCAGTGTCGCACTGCGCCAGCCGTGCCACCACTGCCATCACGTGCACTGCTGCCGGGGTAACGCGGGCTGCTGCTGCTGCTGCCTCTGCCACTGCAGTCATGCAGGCTGGCGCTGCAGCCAGGGCTGCAGCCTGCGCACCCCCACGCAGGCCCCACTCATCCCCTAACACTGCATCTCCCCCGCATCTCTGTCCACGCTTTGTCCCAGCATCATTGTTCCATGGGGGGCACGAGTCTATCTCCCGTTCGGCATCTGAGGGTTCTGGGTAAATGCGGGGGTGCAGATGGCTTTGACAAAATGGCAGTTTGCATCGTTTTCAAATTCAAAATGGTGCTTCTTGCCGAGCGTTTCTATAGGCGCCGCCATCACCATAACCCATGTAGGGACATGGCTACAAGCCTGGAATTTGCCACTTCTGGCGATATCACAGAGTCTCTGTCCCATTGCCTGCCAGGTTTTAACATGCATGGAAACCCAGCCATACAAGGTATGAATATTAGCATAAGAGATGTCTTTTTTCTGCCGATGCAAGAGCCTCCTCATCAGCTCTAGGCTCGACCTCTGTTCTGGGGATATATTTCCTCCCATTCTTCTCTGCTGCTCACCTGAAATATAGGTGTGGGTTTCTTTGGTTCCTTTCCCGGGTCTTCATTTAAACCCTTAGTCTAGCAGGGATAATGCTACTGGTGAAGTCTACTTCTTTCTACTGTGTGAGAAAGGTCCTCTCACTGCTTAAATTTTGAAAGAATTTATTCACTCATTTTCATAGTACAAACAACGATAAGAGGCTTAGAATGGCTGTCTGCTGTTACACAAAGCGAAGTGCAGCGCTGGGTGCTTAGCCTCCGATGGGGGGAAGCCAGAGGCACACCTTCTGTCTAGGGGATACAGTTTTTATAACCCCCTAACCCTGCCTCCTTCAGGTACTCCGATTGGCTCTTTGTCTTCAGTTCTCCTTTGGCTCGTCCTTTCTAGGGTCTTCTGATAGGTTAGATGCTTGCCCAGCTCTCCCCTTTCTTAACCGTAACATTTAAGTTAGCCACAACAAATTAACAATTAGACATAACAAACCTAAAGAGGTAGTCATAACATTTATCAGTTAGCCCCAACAAATCTATAGAGGTAGCCATAACATATACACAACCATTAACAAATAACCATAACAAATACTTCATAAACCTTTATGAAAGCTGATGCCTGATGGGTTTTTTGTCCTTTTTTCATTATACTTTTACACTCTTTTTATATACCCTTTTACCCTTCCCCATTCCTGTACTTTTTACTCCCTGTATCTCAACCCTACATATTTATAACCCTAGTACCCTTGCCCTGCTCAGAATTCTTTCGGGAAGACGAAACATCCCCACAATCTCAAGAGCATGAGGCACCAACCTTGAACAGAGCCCCATCACTGAGACATGTTTTTGTAAACTGAGTTGTAACCTTTTTGGGGAGAGGTAATTTTAATAAGGGGGCAATTACTTCATTTGTTAGACTTTTCATTAGAGACTTTTAGATAAGTATGCTAATCTAGGGGGTCCATAAATTGTATACGGGAAATATCGTTGGGGCTCGAGTCGTTGTGGTGTACCTGGAATCCTATTAAACCAAGGTAATACCCTTTTCCTATACTGCGTGTCTGTGTCTCAAATTTTTATCAGCATTTAAGGCATCAAAGCCAACTCCATTACTTCATTTATAACACACTGCCTTTCATAAGTCTGTGTTCAGGTGCCATATGTAGCATTAGGGAACAAAGGCGCAAGATCCCCTTGAGATGGAATGCAGAGATCTGCGTATTCTCAAGAGAACAAGCCTTTTTATACCCTCCATTTGGGCGGGGTAGGCACGGATTGGCTGCAAGCTTGTCAATCACGCACATTCCCAATCAATCACCATGCAGTGTCCACACATCTCACTGACCAATCCCTGTCTCTTGCAGGAGGCATCTGGGCAGGCCCAACAGCCATCTTCCACACAGGCAGGCCTGAAGCCCGAGCAGGCTGGGCAGCTCCCACTTCTACATATTAACACTCGTGGGCAGGTCTCTTTCTCTTAACCTTGAGGAGTGTTGCATTCGTTCACTGGCTGTGGTGCTAATGAGCGACTCAGAGACCCCAGGCAGGTGCAAAGGAGAGCTGTTTATTGGAAAAAACGGTCTTTTTAAGCAGTTAACTGGTTATCAGTTTACACAGTTTTAAGGCACAACAAGCCCAAGTCAACCAACCCTCAAACACCACAAGGTGAACACGCGAATGTTACGCAGCAGTCTCTCAGGTTCTCATGCAGCAATCTCTCAGGTTCTCACGTCCCTCTATTCCAGCTGAATCATTCTCCCATAGTTCCCTTCTACTTAGCCTGTGGCTGCACAGGGCCTCTCTTGAGAAATTTTCCTTTCTCATGCAAAGTATGAGAAACATAAAATAAAAACTGTGAAAATAGAGTGTATTTGGAATTGGGTGTTGTAGCATCTCAGCCAATCATCACCCCGGGGGGTGAGTGACCACTGTCCAATCATGGTATTGTTCTCGCCATATATAAAAGCACATTACAATAATAAAAATCTTTCTCTCTCTTCTTCTACTGCTTACTAACTGTAAATTTCACTTCGTTTTTAATACAACAGCGACAATTAGGCTAAGTAACAGGCCAGAGCCATGTTACAAGGCTTTTTCCTTTACAAAGCCTTATGTATCGGTAACATGAGGAGTATCTTAGTGGGTATCTCCAGACCCCAAGGGAGTGATGTCTACACACTCCAAGTAGGAAAATGTTAGAAGAACCTACCTGATGGAAAGTGGACTAGTGATTGACTGTCAGCCACATGCCTCCAGGTCAGCTATGTCAACTTCACATTTCTAGATAAGGAAACTTTACCATATCTGCCACATCTTTACCTCACTATCAGGATGAGTCAAATTGGTTTTAGCATAATTCAGCACCAAAAGCAGCTGATGGGTTGTAGCATAATTCAGCACCAAAAGCAGCTGATGGGCCTCCTCTCTGTCCACCAACAATAGCATTGTAAATAGGGCATCATTCAAGTTGCTTGACCATGTTCCAGGGCAGAGCACCCTGCTACACTGATGTCAGTCAATTCCCTTTTAAGTATCTGTCTCTTCACCCAACTAGCCTTGATATCTAAGCTTTTTATATATTTTTCATATATTTGTAGCTTTGTAGATTTCTAATACATGGCTCTAGCTCCCAGTACTTTTCCTACCCCTTTTCCCACCCCTTTTCCCCTACATTTAAGAACAATAAGCTAACCTAACAGATATTATGCTACACTCCTGAAATATTATTTAGTCTTGCATCTTTAGCCAAGGACGTCTTATTTTCTTTTACCACGTATCCTAGACATCATAAATATGGGGCTAGAAACTGGGGTGGGGCTCCAAATAAGGCAGAACCAAAAGGATGGATTACTTAACTCACTGCTCTTCTAATTGGACACTACTGTTAAATATGCTATTTTGTTAAACTTATAAAATTGTAGAAGTCCTGTATCACATGTGCATTTTTCCCTATTTGCACCTGGAGGCTTCCAATTAAAGACCCGCTTTTATATTACTTCCTATATTATTATTGTCTCAAAAGTGTGTTGTTTTGTTTCTAGATTTTGAAGACATCAGCCTGGTGTAATGAAGGAATTTCTCTCTTTCTTGTGCACCTTGTAGTTTTTCTTCTCCTTCCAGTTTTGTTTCCCTCTTGCTTTAATAAGCATGACCCAGGTTATTTGCTTCTTTGCTTTTCTTCCCTTTTGACCTGCTGAAGCGAATGTTTTTTACATCCTCATACATCCTGTGTGGTAGATGGGTTTCTTAGAGGGCAGATTTGGTAAGATGCTGATGGCAGAAAGCAGGTAGTGTCTCCCACTGCCTTTTTATATATGTATTTTGCATTTGCTTTTATTGTGAATATTTTGACTCAGCAGCTTAGTCAAAAATAATTTTTAAAATTCTGTTTTGGTTAATCAAAACATTCCCTTCAACGCTAAGTGTGTTACTGATTTGCCCCAATCGAGCTCAGAGACACTTCAGAGACCAAGTCAGAGAAGTGGGTATTTGCTTTACTCGGTGCACCGGATGTGTGGGAATTGTTTCCACCAAACACACACACCAGTACCTCCAAAGGCACAGTGTTATAGGTAAAATTCATGAATATTCATTACATTCCCCAGGATAGGAGTGTGATAGATAAGGATTGATTCTCTAAATCGCAACAGGAAAACAGGGCCCCCACGTGCCAAAGACCTCCTGCTGGCATAAGCAGAACTTAAGCATCCTGTTTACACAAGGCTTATACAAAACTTGCAAGGTTTAGGAAGAAAGGCAGGCTGCGAACGTGACTACGACCTTTCGGAAGGCAGCGGTGGACCCTCTAGCAACAGCAACAGACTACGCAGACACAGCCTTATCTCCAGCAAATGACACGTAACCCGGAAAAAGGGACTGCATAAAACCTCGGCACACACAAACCTCTGTGCGGTGTGTCTTAGGCAGAACGAAGGAGCCTGCCTAGCCCGCCCAGCGCTGCTTTGACCGGTATCCGCTTGCTTGAATAAATTACAAATTACTGAATTGGAATTGTCTCTGATTGACTTATTGAGACCCAATTTATAACAACATGGTGCCGTGACTCGGATAGGGTCCCTCACTGGAGACCCCTCACTGGGAGGCACCCCGTTGTTTCAACGGCCCTGTGGGGGTACTTCTCTGACACCCTAACCGACGAACCTAAATTCGGATACTGGTCAAAGGAAAACCCCATAATCTTTGTGCACGAAGCTCCGGACGAAGACGCAGGACGCGTGAGTATGTGTTCAGATTAAGAGAACACAGGGTATCGGTTCGGTTGGGGTAGTTATCCCAGAGTGTGGTGTGTGAGACGCCAAATGCTTGGCGAAGTGAATGTGGACTCCTTTGTAGTGCGGTTCCCACATCCCACAAGGGACTGGGCCACGACCGGGAGGACGCGAGTGTGTGTGTGACTGAAGACACTCTGGAAGATGGGTCAGAGGAAAAGCAAGCCCTCTGAATCCATGGGGGGGGAGCCCCAGACAAAACTCCCGGATATCCCGCCTGATAGTCCCTTAGGGGTTTTGATTAAATATTAGGCGGATGACCCCTGTACGAGGGGTAAGAGTAAAAGTAAAATGATAAATTATTGCATGGTAGTTTGGGGAGGAAAACAGATACGGACCGACCCTTTGTGCTGACCAGTATTTGGGTCGTTTGAGAATTTTATGTGTCAAGCTTTAAATTTGTATGTAAATTCCAAACAACCTTTTAATCAGGAATAAAGTGATTATGCTGCCCTTTGGATTACTCCAATATGAGGGGCAGGACTTTTTGTGTTAAAACAAAAGATCCTAAGAAAAGGAATTCAGAGGAAATGCCCCCTCTATATGTACCTCCAGCACCAACTCCGGCACCACCTCAGAATGCACCAACAGCCCCGTTATTACCTCAAGATGACACTAATCAGTCGTCTGAGGATGAGGAGCCTGCTCAGCCTAGTAGATGCATCACACGCAGCAGGGCGCGTAATGGTCTATTATCCACTCAGAGAGGTTGGCATGGGGATGGTAAACCAACCAGGGGGAGGTCAGGCACCTGGTATAGGGTACATAGCAGTTCCCTTAAATTCAGGGGACGTAAGAGAATTTAAAAAGGAAATGGGTCACCTTCTAGAAGATCCATTGGGAGTTGCTGAGAGAATAGATCAATTCCTAGGTCCTAACATTTATACCTGGGATGAACTCCAGTCTATTTTGGGGATTCTCTTTACGGCAGAAGAAAGAAGGATGATTAGAACAGCCGGTATGAGAATTTGGGAAAATAACCATCCTCAGGGCCCGATTGGGGATGTGAAGTGGCCATTACAGCGGCCCAGTTGGAATAATCAAGACCCAAATGATCAGGCACACATGCAGGACTTGCGGACGATCATAGTCCAAGGCATTAAAAAAATCAGTCCCTAGGGGACAAAATATGACTAAGGCCTTTAATGAACAGTAAAACAAAATGACAAATTCGGCAATTACTGGGATTATTTGGCTATTGTAGACAATGGATTGAGAATTACAGCCAAAAGGTCAAATTCCTATATGAAAAATTGGCCCATGATGGACTCCTTAAATGGTCTCCAGCAGATGAGGAAAGATTTCAGGCTCTAAAAAAAAAAGAATTGGTCAATGCACCCCTGTTCAGCTTGCCTGATATCCACAAGCCGTCCCATTTATTTGTGAATACCGAAGAGGGGACTGCATTTGATATTTTAGTTCAGGACTGGGCCAGTAGTAAAAAGCCTGTGGCCTATTTATCTAAATTGTTAGACTCCCATTAGTAAGGGATGGCCTACTTGTCTCCAAGTAGTAGCTGCAGCATCACTAATGGTAGAGGAAGCCCTCAAAATAACCTTTGGAGGAGAACTGCGAGTTGTCTCCCCTCATGATATCCGGAGTATTTTACCCCAAAAGGCAGAAAAATGGATCACAGACGCCAGATTGCTTAAATACGAAGGAATTCTAGTTGCGTCTCCTAAATTAACTTTAGAAACCACCTCAGTACAAAATCCGGCCCAATTTTTGTATGGGGTACCCGACGGCAATGTGCTATTACATGATTGCCTCCAAACCATAGAAGAACAAACAAAGTTTAGGCCTGACCTAGAAGATGAAGAATTAGAAGACGGCATTAAATTATTTGTGGATGGGTCCTCACGGGTAGTAGAGGGTAAACGTAAGTCCGGCTATGCCATCATTGACGGACAAACTATGGAAGTACTCCAATCAGGTCCCTTAAACCCAAGTTGGTCAGCTCAGGCATGTGAACTTTATGCGGTATTACGAGCCTTACAAATAATTAGAAAAGACATAAGGACCATCTACACTGACTCCAAATATGCATTTGGAGTGGTACATACATTTGGAAAAATTTGGGAAGAAAGGGTCCTAATAACCTCCCAGGGTAAGGGACTAGTGCATGAGAGGCTCATTAAAGAAATCTTAAAGGCACTCTGACAACCAACTAAATTGGCTGTTGTACATGTTAAAGGGCACCAAAAAGGGTTAAGTTTAACTACAAGAAGCAATAACCTAGCAGATGAGGAAGCAAAACGAGCTGCTTTGCTTTCTCTCCACGAGAAACACCCACGCGAGCTTTGTGCAACATGTAAAGATGATTTAGAGAAATTCCCCTGCTTTGCTTGCTGGAAAGATTTTGGGTGCGATGGTCTGGTTTGCACATGCGATAATCCCCATAAGGAATGGTGTTATGTACATGAAGAAGAGGGTCAAACCTAGAGACCTCAGTTGTTATGCTTTTCTACGCTAGAGGAGCAAAAGCTTAGACAAACAGGGGTGACACAGAATTCAGAAAAGAAGTGGGTCCTTGCAGATGGGAGGGAAGTACTACCAAAAGCTATGGCTCTGCGGGTTTTGCGGAGATTACGTGAAAAGACTCATTGGGGAATACAAGCCTTAGTAGATCACTTTGCTAATAAATATATGTGCATAAAGATATATAATCTGGCCAAACAAGTAACCATGGGATGTGTAACCTGCCAGAAAGTAAATAAACAGCAACTAAGAGAACGATTGCCTGGGAGACGGGAATTGGCACATAGACCGTTCTCACATGTTCAAATAGACTTCACAGAATTACCTGCAGTAGGAAGACACAAATATCTACTAGTAATGGTAGACCACTTAACCCATTTTGTGGAAGCCGTTTAAACAACACGAGCTACTGCACAAACAGTTGCCAAGGTATTGTTAGAACAAATTATTCCACGATACGGTCTCATTGAAACTATGGACTCAGACCAAGGAACCCATTTCGTGTCCAAGGTAGCAAAAGCTGTGGCAGACGCTCCAGGTATCAATTGGGAATATCACACCCCTTGGCATCCACAAAGTTCAGGAAAAGTAGAACGTATGAATGGGGAAATTAAGAAACAATTGACTAAATTAATGCTTGAAACAAAAATGAGTTGGGTTAAATGTTTACCGTTAGCTCTATTAAATATTAGGACACAACCCCGTACAGATATGGGACTTTCTCCCTGTGAAATGTTATATGGAATGCCCTTTGATTTAGAAATTCCTGGAGATCATCCCGCTGTATCAGACACTCACTTACAAACTTACATTACACACCTGGCGGGGAGACGGGACAAGCTGAGACAAAAGGGGTTAGCTGTCCAAAGACCACCTCTCTGGATGCCGATACATGCATATCAGCCTGGAGATGAAGTTTTAATAAAATCCTGGAAAGAGGCATCTTTAACCCCTCAATGGGAAGGTCCCTATGTTGTGTTACTTACCACAGAATCCGCAGTCCGGACCACCGAAAAGGGTTGGACTCATGCCAGCCAAGTAAAGAAGTTCAACAGAGACCCCTTGTAGAAAGTCGTGGAACGCCCCGAGGAATTGAAGATAAGACTTAAGAGACTGTAATTTCTAGTGCATGAACCCTGTTACTGTACACCTGAAATATCCCATTAGAGTTTTCCCTAAGTATGATTTACCCTATCATTGCTATGCTTGGGACCATGTGGTCAAATGTAATACCCCTGATTGTAATTACTATCCCTTTGTATGTTTTGTATGCAAAGTATGTAGAGAAAAGTGGTGGACCCATTGCACCAAGGGAAGGCCTCCTATGGGGGTCTGCCCAACCTGCTATAAGGCAGAACATAAGCAAACCGAGCATTTGTTACGATTGGCTGTTAAATTGGGGAGATTACGACAGGGGACGCCGGAATGGTGGGATATTTACCTCCATGGGATTTGCCCTGAATTTTATTGTTACCACTCCAATGAACCTAGGCCGATGGTGGCAGAAATCATTGGAGGAGACTGTAGAAAAAAAAAAATGTGGCTCACTTACCCTGCCATGGTCCAGTGGTTAAACATAAAAACTAGGACAGTTATAAAAACAGATCATTTACCCCGGAGGCCCCCCGAGGAATATCCTTGCTGCGAGAAGTTGGTGACCCCCATGGCTCGCGGCAACCGAGTCGACGGGCGAGGCAGAGGGATCGAACCTGGGAGAGTAAAGACAGTCCGTGGGACTATGAAAAGATCTGGACTGAGCTGCCCCAAGTCTTGGAAAGACTTTAAAAGGGTTCAAGAGCCCAAGCAGCAAAGTGGGTATCAAATACAGGTAAGAAGTACATGTTCAGCCATGGGACCATCACTTACACGATGTATATATATATGTAGCTTAATTTTGTTAAAATGTATCATGAGTAGTGCTAGCCATCATCCTCATGAACCATTTAAATGGTCTCTGATCCGATGAGAAGATCAACACATCATACAAACACAAACTACTGTGGAAAACCCATCTTTTCAGATCCCAGTCGGGTCATTAGGACCATACTAGTATCCGAATTGTACTACAGATTACTATATGTGCCCAAGTTCAAATCCTGGTCTTGAGTACTGTAATCAACCAACAGCTTATTATTGTGCACATTGGGAGTGTGTAACTGTAGCAAGAAGTTGGACTCCTAGGAACAGTGACAAACATATTTCCACAGGATGGTATCCTCAAGGGTGCACATCACCTACTAAGTACAATTATATTGACACTGGGAACTCAAACCATAGCAACATTGCTACCTTTAAGTGCTACTAGAGCCAGTACAGGTATAGCATCTCTTGTAAACAAAGAATTTACCGCTCTGCGGGTAGTATGCTGACCACACAGGGGTAGTGAGAGATGCTATGTCTGAACTCCGTAAAAGATTAGAAAAACGCAAAAGAGAAAGAGAAAACACCCGGAATTGGTATGAAAGCTGGTTCAATACATGCCCGTGGCTTACAACCATGTTATCTACCCTAGCGGGACCTCTGGTTGTACTAATATTGACACTTACATTTGGACCATGTATATTCAATCAACTTTTAAGTATAGTTAAAGGAAGATTGGAAGCAGCACACCTAATGCTAGCTAAGGCTAAACTAGAGATAATACCCGATCAGCAAGAATATGATATGGCCGAAGGACTGATCCTTAGCACAGAGGCCTTAAAGCGATTTAGCGAACAAAATGGTATTAAAGAAAGGGGGGATTGTGATAGATAAGGATTGATTCTCTAAATCGCAACAGGAAAACAGGGCCCCCACGGGCCAAAGACCTCCTGCTGGCATAAGCAGAACTTAAGCATCCTGTTTACACAAGGCTTATACAAAACTTGCAAGGTTTAGGAAGAAGGGCAGGCTGCGAACGTGACTACGACCTTTCGGAAGGCAGCGGCGGACCCTCTAGCAACAGCAACAGACTACGCAGACACAGCCTTATCTCCAGCAAATGACACGTAACCCGGAAAAAGGGACTGCATAAAACCTCGGCACACACAAACCTCTGTGCGGTGTGTCTTAGGCAGAGCGAAGGAGCATGCCTAGCCCGCCCAGCACTGCTTTGACCTGTATCCGCTTGCTTGAATAAATTACAAATTACTGAATTGGAATTGTCTCTGATTGACTTATTGAGACCCAATTTATAACAAGTTTAAATCATTGTTTCTGTATTATTGCCTTGTTATAAATACTAGTAAAGAACTGTTATTCCTTTTCCCATATCTTTTGCCTGAAAGCCCCTTGATTTCAAAGTTGTAATAATTCGGAGGGAAGAGGGGTCATATTCTCTATTCTAAGGGAGGTTCCCACCTTCCTTGGCAGACACTTGTCTTTTAAAACCAAGACAGTGTGGAAGGGACTTTCCCTTTGAGCATCCAGCCCAGCACTGGCAGTCAGGGTGCCAGGAGGAGCTGTGCTTTGGTGCCAATCACTTCTGAAGCAGCTCAAACTCCTTCATAAGCTGCCAGTATCTCTTTTTCAGTTGGGGTGTCACTTGGATCCTTCATATACCGAACTCCAGAACCCCAAGGGTTGTCCTCAAGTCTCCCTGGGTACTTTTTCCCAGGGGCTCCAGGAAGGTCCATCCTCCCTGGCTGCACATTTTTCACATCTTGTCCTGTTCTCACGGGCTAATTATTTCCATGGACTTGTTTGGATATGGTTCCAGATCTTCTGATGAATCTTTTCTCCTTTGGGAGTATCTCAAATATGTCATCAGGTCATAATGTACTTGTCTTATCATTCTTTGCTCTGACACACAATCCTTGTTCTCAAAACTAAGATATCAGCTAGTATATATTAATCACTGATAGAAGTAAACAAGGAAGCATTAGCTGGCACAAGACTTATTAGTCACAGATGTAGGGAGTTAACACAAGGACAAATTAAGCTGTGGTATTTTTACTAAGCACTGTATGGTAGAAAACTAAGCCTTAACCATGGATCATACACTGTGGAAGTTCAGGGTGGAGCTGCAGAGTCGGAGGGCTGCAGAGGTCTTTTGTTTTCAGTTAACATGAAACATTGAGAGAAATAAACTGGGTCGCCCTTAGCAGGGGGTGAGACAAAGAGTAAGATAAGACTGTATTTACCTTATGTGTAAGTAGTTAACAGAAGAGATTAAGAAAGAAGTCTGTTATCAGTAGCCCTTAAGAAATGCAAAACATGTAACCCTGGAAACTGAAGTCTTTGTAACAGCTGAACTATAGTTGGTAACACTATAAAAAGACGTGCTCTGTACAATAATGTGGACTTTGCATGAACCGGGCTGAGTTCCCATATCAGTCAGTGACACACTATCGTGCTAAAGTCAAAAGAATTTTCCAACATCTTCCCCCCACTGCTGCATATGTCACTGAAAATTGGGAAGAAAATAAAAACACCCTTTAACACTATATTTGAAGTGATCGAGAATCAGGCATTACTTTACTTTCTGGCCAGGATGTGCCACAGAAAATATTTCATACACACATGAGTTTTACCAGATTTTTCCCCAAAGTTTATACAGTCCAAAACCTATAGAAATCCATTGATTTGATGTTCATTGGTCCCAAGTTGTGAAGTTCTTAGTATTTGGTTTCCTATTGGACTTGGATTCCTTCACCTCTGATGTTAATTAAGTCCTTACTCCCTGATTTCCTTATCAGCCCTTTATGGACCAGGTGTCTCCAACCCTGCCAGGGGGTCTCGTCTGGGGTAGATATTCATTGATGTTTGCTGATGGCCTTTGATGTTCTGCTGATGGTCGTTATCTTTTGGGCATCTTTTGGGCATCTTTTAGTCTACTCCCAGTCTGTTGATATGTAAAGTTTATCTTTGTCAAGTGGTGCAACATCCCCTAAAAAAAAACCCTTAAAATTCCTTTCTCCAAGACAAAGGCAAACCAAGCCTGACTAGAGAGATTAAAAAAAATTAAAAGCTACATTATTTCCAACACATAGACTTCTTACAGAAATATAACCTGTTCAGTAATGAGAAAGGAGTGGTCAAATAGAAAACCCAAATCTATTTGTACGTCAACCATTCTTGTTTCTTTGAGCTTTTGCCCCTTCCACCAGCATGGCGCCTGTCAGTTCTGGCCTTGTGGATTCCCTTAATCTTATCAAGATAAAAGGGAGCAAAAGTAATCCTTTTGCCATTGAGCACAAGAAATCACTAGTAATATTAATGACTTATGAGAAGTAATTTGTATAACCACTCCTGTTATAAATTGGGTCTCAATAAGTCAATCAGAGACAATTCCAATTCAGTAATTTGTAATTTATTCAAGCAAGCGGATACCGGTCAAAGCAGCGCTGGGCGGGCTAGGCATGCTCCTTCGCTCTGCCTAAGACACACCGCACAGAGGTTTGTGTGTGCCGAGGTTTTATACAGTCCCTTTTTCCGGGTTACGTGTCATTTGCTGGAGATAAGGCTGTGTCTGCATAGTCTGTTGCTGTTGCTAGAGGGTCCGCCGCTGCCTTCCGAAAGGTCGTAGTCACGTTCGCAGCCTGCCTTTCTTCCTAAACCTTGCAAGTTTTGTATAAGCCTTGTGTAAACAGGATGCTTAAGTTCTGCTCGGTTGCCGCGAGCCATGGGGGTCACCAACTTCTCAGCAGCAAGGATATTCCTCGGGGGGCCTCCGGGGTAAATGATCTGTTTTTATAACTGTCCCAGTTTTTATGTTTAACCACTGGACCATGGCAGGGTAAGTGAGCCACATTTTTTTTTTTCTACAGTCTCCTCCAATGATTTCTGCCACCATCGGCCTAGGTTCATTGGAGTGGTAACAATAAAATTCAGGGCAAATCCCATGGAGGTAAATATCCCACCATTCCAGCGTCCCCTGTCGTAATCTCCCCAATTTAACAGCCAATCGTAACAAATGCTCGGTTTGCTTATGTTCTGCCTTATAGCAGGTTGGGCAGACCCCCATAGGAGGCCTTCCCTTGGTGCAATGGGTCCACCACTTTTCTCTACATACTTTGCATACAAAACATACAAAGGGATAGTAATTACAATCAGGGGTATTACATTTGACCACATGGTCCCAAGCATAGCAATGATAGGGTAAATCATACTTAGGGAAAACTCTAATGGGATATTTCAGGTGTACAGTAACAGGGTTCATGCACTAGAAATTACAGTCTCTTAAGTCTTATCTTCAATTCCTCGGGGCGTTCCACGACTTTCTACAAGGGGTCTCTGTTGAACTTCTTTACTTGGCTGGCATGAGTCCAACCCTTTTCGGTGGTCCGGACTGCGGATTCTGTGGTAAGTAACACAACATAGGGACCTTCCCATTGAGGGGTTAAAGATGCCTCTTTCCAGGATTTTATTAAAACTTCATCTCCAGGCTGATATGCATGTATCGGCATCCAGAGAGGTGGTCTTTGGACAGCTAACCCCTTTTGTCTCAGCTTGTCCCGTCTCCCCGCCAGGTGTGTAATGTAAGTTTGTAAGTGAGTGTCTGATACAGCGGGATGATCTCCAGGAATTTCTAAATCAAAGGGCATTCTATATAACATTTCATCGGGAGAAAAAGTCCCATATCTGTACGGGGTTGTGTCCTAATATTTAATAGAGCTAACGGTAAACATTTAACCCAACTCATTTTTGTTTCAAGCATTAATTTAGTCAATTGTTTCTTAATTTCCCCATTCATGCGTTCTACTTTTCCTGAACTTTGTGGATGCCAAGGGGTGTGATATTCCCAATTGATACCTAGAGCGTCTGCCACAGCTTTTGCTACCTTGGACACGAAATGGGTTCCTTGGTCTGAGTCCATAGTTTCAATGAGACCGTATCGTGGAATAATTTGTTCTAACAATACCTTGGCAACTGTTTGTGCAGTAGCTCGTGTTGTTTAAACGGCTTCCACAAAATGGGTTAAGTGGTCTACCATTACTAGTAGATATTTGTGTCTTCCTACTGCAGGTAATTCTGTGAAGTCTATTTGAACATGTGAGAACGGTCTATGTGCCAATTCCCGTCTCCCAGGCAATCGTTCTCTTAGTTGCTGTTTATTTACTTTCTGGCAGGTTACACATCCCATGGTTACTTGTTTGGCCAGATTATATATCTTTATGCACATATATTTATTAGCAAAGTGATCTACTAAGGCTTGTATTCCCCAATGAGTCTTTTCACGTAATCTCCGCAAAACCCGCAGAGCCATAGCTTTTGGTAGTACTTCCCTCCCATCTGCAAGGACCCACTTCTTTTCTGAATTCTGTGTCACCCCTGTTTGTCTAAGCTTTTGCTCCTCTAGCGTAGAAAAGCATAACAACTGAGGTCTCTAGGTTTGACCCTCTTCTTCATGTACATAACACCATTCCTTATGGGGATTATCGCATGTGCAAACCAGACCATCGCACCCAAAATCTTTCCAGCAAGCAAAGCAGGGGAATTTCTCTAAATCATCTTTACATGTTGCACAAAGCTCGCGTGGGTGTTTCTCGTGGAGAGAAAGCAAAGCAGCTCGTTTTGCTTCCTCATCTGCTAGGTTATTGCTTCTTGTAGTTAAACTTAACCCTTTTTGGTGCCCTTTAACATGTACAACAGCCAATTTAGTTGGTTGTCAGAGTGCCTTTAAGATTTCTTTAATGAGCCTCTCATGCACTAGTCCCTTACCCTGGGAGGTTATTAGGACCCTTTCTTCCCAAATTTTTCCAAATGTATGTACCACTCCAAATGCATATTTGGAGTCAGTGTAGATGGTCCTTATGTCTTTTCTAATTATTTGTAAGGCTTATAATACAGCATAAAGTTCACATGCCTGAGCTGACCAACTTGGGTTTAAGGGACCTGATTGGAGTACTTCCATGGTTTGTCCGTCAATGATGGCATAGCCGGACTTACGTTTACCCTCTACTACCCGTGAGGACCCATCCACAAATAATTTAATGCCGTCTTCTAATTCTTCATCTTCTAGGTCAGGCCTAAACTTTGTTTGTTCTTCTATGGTTTGGAGGCAATCATGTAATAGCACATTGCCGTCGGGTACCCCATACAAAAATTGGGCCGGATTTTGTACCGAGGTGGTTTCTAAAGCTAATTTCGGAGACGCAACTAGAATTCCTTCGTATTTAAGCAATCTGGCGTCTGTGATCCATTTTTCTGCCTTTTGGGGTAAAATACTCCGGATATCATGAGGGGAGACAACTCGCAGTTCTCCTCCAAAGGTTATTTTGAGGGCTTCCTCTACCATTAGTGATGCTGCAGCTACTACTTGGAGACAAGTAGGCCATCTCTTACTAATGGGAGTCTAACAATTTAGATAAATAGGCCACAGGCTTTTTACTACTGGCCCAGTCCTGAGCCAAAATATCAAATGCAGTCCCCTCTTCGGTATTCACAAATAAATGGAAGGGCTTGTGGATATCAGGCAAGCTTAACACAGGTGCATTGACCAATTCTTTTTTTTTTCAGAGCCTGAAATCTTTCCTCATCTGCTGGAGACCATTTAAGGAGTCCATCATGGGCCAATTTTTCATATAGGAATTTGACCTTTTGGCTGTAATTCTCAATCCATTGTCTACAATAGCCAAATAATCCCAGTAATTGCCGAATTTGTCATTTTGTTTTACTGTTCATTAAAGGCCTTAGTCATATTTTGTCCCCTAGGGACTGATTTTTTTAATGCCTTGGACTATGATCGTCCGCAAGTCCTGCATGTGTGCCTGATCATTTGGGTCTTGATTATTCCAACTGGGCCGCTGTAATGGCCACTTCACATCCCCAATCGGGCCCTGAGGATGGTTATTTTCCCAAATTCTCATACCGGCTGTTCTAATCATCCTTCTTTCTTCTGCCGTAAAGAGAATCCCCAAAATAGACTGGAGTTCATCCCAGGTATAAATGTTAGGACCTAGGAATTGATCTACTCTCTCAGCAACCCCCAATGGATCTTCTAGAAGGTGACCCATTTCCTTTTTAAATTCTCTTACGTCCCCTGAATTTAAGGGAACTGCTATGTACCCTATACCAGGTGCCTGACCTCCCCCTGGTTGGTTTACCATCCCCATGCCAACCTCTCTGAGTGGATAATAGACCATTATGCGCCCTGCTGCGTGTGATGCATCTACTAGGCTGAGCAGGCTCCTCATCCTCAGACGACTGATTAGTGTCATCTTGAGGTAATAACGGGGCTGTTGGTGCATTCTGAGGTGGTGCCGGAGTTGGTGCTGGCGGTACATATGGAGGGGGCATTTCCTCTGAATTCCTTTTCTTAGGATCTTTTGTTTTAACACAAAAAGTCCTGCCCCTCATATCGGGGTCATCCAAAGGGCAGCATAATCACTTTATTCCTGATTAAAAGGTTGTTTGGAATTTACATACAAATTTAAAGCTTGACACATAAAATCCTCAAACGACCCAAATACTGGTCAGTACAAAGGGTCGGTCCGTATCTGTTTTCCTCCCCAAACTACCATGCAATAATTTATCATTTTACTTTTACTCTTACCCCTCGTACAGGGGTCATCCGCCTAATATTTAATCAAAACCCCTAAGGGACTATCAGGCGGGATATCCGGGAGTTTTGTCTGGGGCTCCCCCCCCATGGATTCAGAGGGCTTGCTTTTCCTCTGACCCATCTTCCAGAGTGTCTTCAGTCACACACACACTCGCGTCCTCCTGGTCGTGGCCCAGTCCCTTGCGGGATGTGGGAACCGCACTACAAGGGAGTCCACATTCACTTCGCCAAGCATTTGGCGTCTCACACACCACACTCTGGGATAACTACCCCAACCGAACTGATACCCTGTGTTCTCTTAATCTGAACACATACTCACGCGTCCTGCGTCTTCGTCCGGAGCTTCGTGCACAAAGATTATGGGGTTTTCCTTTGACCAGTATCCGAATTTAGGTTCGTCGGTTAGGGTGTCAGAGAAGTACCCCCGCAGGGCCGTTGAAACAACGGGGCGCCTCCCAGTGAGGGGTCTCCAGTGAGGGACCCTATCCGAGTCACGGCACCATGTTGTTATAAATTGGGTCTCAATAAGTCAATCAGAGACAATTCCAATTCAGTAATTTGTAATTTATTCAAGCAAGTGGATACAGGTCAAAGCAGTGCTGGGCGGGCTAGGCAGGCTCCTTCGCTCTGCCTAAGACACACCGCGCAGAGGTTTGTGTGTGCCGAGGTTTTATGCAGTCCCTTTTTCCGGGTTACGTGTCATTTGCTGGAGATAAGGCTGTGTCTGCGTAGTCTGTTGCTGTTGCTAGAGGGTCCGCCGCTGCCTTCCGAAAGGTCGTAGTCACGTTCGCAGCCTGCCTTTCTTCCTAAACCTTGCAAGTTTTGTATAAGCCTTGTGTAAACAGGATGCTTAAGTTCTGCTTATGCCAGCAGGAGGTCTTTGGCCCGTGGGGGCCCTGTTTTCCTGTTGCGATTTAGAGAATCAATCCTTATCTATCACAAACTGACAAAGACAGAATACAACCTGACACCGTTAGTCAGGGTGGTGGTAGCAATCCAGTTAAATGGTGGCTGCAGTCCCATTGGAATGATGGATGTGGTCTTGTTGAAGAGGTGATCCTGCAGAAAGGTCTGGTCGGTCCCTGATTTAGAGGGGCTAGAAGTTACTAATTTAGGGGGACTAGAAGATGGATAATAATCTTCTGGAACTGATTTAGAAGGCCAGAGGTTAGATAATGATTTACTAAGAACTGCTTGCTGAAGACAATGTATCATTTGCTTAATGATTTTGTGCCTACCTAGTAAAAGGGAGGATACAGAGAAGAAAGCCAAATAATTGAGAAAAATTACTGTGACTGAACATCCTGCTCTCGGACCTCAGAACTGGTACAAGTTAGTTCTAAGGCTTGGACTTGGACCAAGAACCAAGGGAGCATGCGCAAGGGAACAGGGTGAAGAGTTCATCCTGAGGAATACTCCATTACTGCCTCCCCACGAGCCCTGAAGCCCACTGACTCAATCAAATGGCACTGCGCTTGCACAATCATATGTAAATGAACTTTGAACTCATTATAATCTGAAGCGGGAATAGGTAATGAATATATGTAGGGGCTTTGTGTAACTTCATGCATATGTAACCTGTAACCTAATATAAACCTAGTGAAGTGTTGTTGAGGTGTGCATGCCTTTGGAGGGGCTAACCCCCATGCACCTCCAGCCGGAATAAACGCATACCTATTTCATAACTATTTGAGTTGTGGAGTCAATCCGTGCCTCATCTGGAGGTCCAGTGGCAACTCTTGAGCTCTTCTCCTCTGGAAATCCAGTGGAAGTCCTCACACAGTGTTCCAGAGTCTCAGTTTATATGCAGGTAGGAATGTTCAGTTCCTCCCCTCTGGGCAGGGCTTCTCACAATGGGATGATGTAATCTTATGAGTCACTCCCGGAGACCTTGATGGCCCATCAGTGGAGATAGTCTCCCCCCCCCCACGGTGTTATCAGGGCTGAGTCATGCTGAAGATAAAGACCACTGTCCCACCTGTTTTTAACAGCTTATGAAGATGGTAATAGAAGACATACTTATGGTTACACTTTCCATGTAACCTAAGACACTTCACACCACACATCATGCCATTGATGCTACGTGGAGTAAGTGGGTCACACTGATCACGCAGGTGATTTAGGGTAAAATAGAAATTACTAATGTAAAAGAGCTAGAAGCTGGATAATAGCAATAATAATATTTTTGAACTGATTTAGAGAGACAGAGATTGGATAATGATTTACTAAAATATGCCTGCTGGAATTCATTTATTATTTTGTTCATTAATTTGTGCCTACCTGGTATCGGGGAGGATGGAGATAGGAGAGCCAAATAATTGAGAAAAACTACTGAGTGTAACCGAGCATCCCACCCTTGGACCCCAGGACCGGTACAAGTTGGTTCTCAGGCTTGGACGTGGACCAAGGACCAAGGGAGCATGCGCAAGGGAACAGGGTGAACAGTTCATCGTGATGAAGAGTATGGATCATGTAGTAATCAATCATTTGGGACCCTTGTCCACAATTAATCTGGGACACTGCGCTTGCGCGAGCATATTTAAATGAACTTTGAACTCATTATAATACGAAGCGGGGATAGGTAATGAATATGTATAGGGGCTTTGTCTAACTTTATGCATATGTAATCTGTAACCTAATATAAACTTAGTGAAGTGCCGCTGAGGGTGTGCATGTCTTTGGAGGGGCTACCCCCCATGCACCCCAGCTGGAATAAACACATACCTACTTCATAACTATCTGAGTTGTGGAGTCAATTCCGTGCTTCACAGGGAGCTCAAATAGGAAACCCCAATTGCTCAGGGATCTAGGAAGTCCATCACGAATTGGCCCGAAGGTGAAAATCACTTCTCCACCCAACCCATAGGTGTGTTTGGGGTTGCCACAACCCAGGTGCAGGACCTTGCACTTTGCTTGGTTGAACTTCATGAGGTTTGCATCAGCCCACCTCTCAACCCTGTCACAGTCCCTCTGGATGGCATTCCCTCCCTCCAGCATGTCGTCTGCACCACATAGCTATCCATCAGCTCCCAAGAAGCTACTGTTCCTCTCCAAAATAAATGCTCTCCTTCCTTCTCCTGTGGTTGTGGGTTCACCATACTGTTCAGGAAAGCCATGGAAAACCCTGATGGATTGCCTTGAACAAGAACAGCTTTTCAAGGTGTACAATAATAACTTCAGGAATCAAAGAAAGGTCACAATGTACACATTCAGCATTCAACCTCAGCATTCCAACTCAGCATCAAAAGTCATGAGTCATATGCCAGAAGAACTTGACATTTCTGATGAAGTGGTTTTGTGTTGTTTCTTGTTTGGGAGCTTTTGGGTCACATTTTCTGGTTTTCCCTTCAAGTCACAAAAGTGTAAAAAATAACTTCTAGAACTCCCAATTCTTATGGTTTTGTTATGAGTCTGCTGTGATCTGGCTGTTTTCTGTAGCTTCACCTCCTGGAGTCTGGGGATACTGGACAAGATTAGAAAAATCAGCGAGTGAATTGCGACTCAATGAAAGATTGATGGTCATGATATCCTGGGAGCTTTATCCACATGCTTTGGGTCCCCAAGTGTTAGCGTGGAAAACACATAATCACGGAATGATTATATGCAGGTGCCTTTATTCGAGCTCGGGAAGCCGGGGTGTAACATCTACCCAAATCTGGCTTCGCCATAGGTTTGAAACAAGTACAGTTTTATACCTTTCCTTACAGAACAGTGATGTAATCATATGTTAATCATCAACTTATCATTGTTCCATTGTTTCCCCCCAAGCATGACTTTAAGCCCCCCATCTCCCATAGTATTTCTGATTTATTTCACAGGTGCTAATCCGCATGATTTCACTAAAACAATCCCCATTCTCTAAGCAATCTTCGTGATCATGTCGCTGAGCCCCGTACATGCAGTGCTTACCTATCCTGTTCCTAAAGCCTATTTTTAACTAACATTTTAACCCAATGTTAACACAAGGAAGTGGGACAGCTGAGGATGGCTGAGGACGGCATGGGGACAAGCCTGGCATGCAGCAGGGCTTCAGCTGTGGCTTCTGATATTTGGGCTTCTGCTAAATCACAGCTTTTGCTCTCACCCCAGAGCTGTCCGCATGCTCATGTCATCCCTTCTCAAGTCCCTTCATTGGGGAGTGCACATATTATTAAAATTCTGAAAGACAGTTTTGGCAATCCCGGATACGAGTATAGATAGAAAGAAGAAGTCATTGAGAGCAGCCCTGCGGAAAAAGACTTGGGGGTTCTGGTGGGTGAGAGGCTGGACATGAGCTAACAGTTTGTGCTTGCAGCCCAGAAGGCCAATCACATCCTAGGCTGCAGCAAAAGACACATGCCCAGCAGGTCGAGGGAGGTGATTCTCCTCCTCTACTCTGCCCTTGTGAGATCCCACCTGTAGTACTGTGTCCAGATCTGGGGTCCTCAGCACAAGAAAGATGTGGACCTGTTAGAGTGGATCCAGAGGAAGCCACAAAGATGATCAGAGGATTGGAGCACCTCTCTCCTATGAAGACAGGCTGAGAGAGCCGGGGTTGTTCAGCATGGAGAAGAGAAGGCTCATTGCAGCTTTCCAGTATCTTAAGGGGCTTATAAAAAGGATAGGGACTCTTTATACAAGCAGATAGTGACAGGACAAGGGGCAATGGTTTTAAACTGAAAGAGAGCAGGTTTAGATTAGATGTTAAGAAGAAATTCTTTACTCAGAGGGTGGTGAAGCACTGGAACAAGTTGCCCAGAGAAGCTGTGGATGCCCTATCCCTGCAAGTGTTCAAGGCCAGGTTGGATGGGCCCCTGATCAACCTGATCTAGGGACCGGCACACCTGCCCACAGCCGGGGGGTTGGAACTGGATGATCTTTAAGGTCCCTTCCAACCGAAACTATTCTACGATTCTACGAAGCAGTGTTTTATGAAAGAAAATGTGACAAGCCTGAACCATCCCTCTTGCGTCAATAGAAATGCAGTTCAGCTTTTAATGATGTTCTTTAATAAAGTAAATTCCTTCAACCATGATGAGGGTGAGTGAAGCAATAGGGGAAGACAGAGGGCTAAAATTGCTTCCCTGGTGTGAAGTGAGCTGTGAGGAACAGGTCCCAACAGGCCCCCAGGTAAGTAATTCTTTTTTCAGACTTAATCTTTCATCTCAGTTTACAGTTAAACATATAACCCTTCTTGCTTTGATATTTATACCTCACTCTGCATCTTCTCCTTGTTCCACCAAAAACAGAAAAAAAAGAGTAAGACTGAGCTGAGAGATTCAGGTGTGTGTAGACCTTGTAGGCCCCTCTTATCTTCTGGGAGAAGGTAAACTTCTGGTATCATGGCAGGGCTTGAGATGGTGTTAAATAGATCCAGGTACAGGACGTACTTCCGACCCTGTATGACAGTCTAGCTGAATAAATTAATGCCAACAATTTTTGGTGAGACATCATTTTGGAGACTGCTAAGGAAACTGGGAATTCACTTTACCTGCAGATGTTAGAAATACGGTCCTCCTGGAGGTTATAAATGCCTTGGAAATGACTGGAATTTAGCAAGATGGTGCTGGAAACCAGACACTTCTAATCTGTGTTTCAAAAATGGGCTGGTCATTTATGGGTGAGCAGCAGGATGTGTCCCCCAGATAGTCCCCAGAACCATAGAATCCTAGAATCATGGAATGGTTTGGGTTGGAAGGAATTGTAAAGATCATCTAGTCCCAACCCCCCTGCCAGGGGTAGGGACACCTTCCACTAGACCAGGTTGCTCAAAGCATCATCCAACCTGGCCTTGGTAGGAGTTACCATGTAGGATTTATGGGGAACATTTGTTGTGTGTAAAGTCTTGTTGCTGCCACAGCAGGAACAGCCCTGAAGCTGTGAGCTCATTTTGCCATTCAAAAGAGCAAATTGAAGTGAACCAAGAGGCAGAACTTCAGGTACATCAACTGGCTTCCACCTGCATGTACATTTGATATACTCCATAATCCTTCCATATTGCCTACTCTTTCAGACAATAGATTTATGTAACTATTTTACAACCAATATGGACAGAAGTTTGGAGAATTACACATTTTTTTATTGACTGCAAAGTCATTATACAAGTCTATCACCTAAAATATGAGCATGGTAGAAAGAACTTGATATTCCTAAAGCAGACTTTATAAAAGCTTTATTGGATTCTAATTTGTAGCACGGGCTATAAATCGTTCAAGCTGCAGTGCTCATACCATGTCCTTGACACATTGGACTGCCCTTGAAGATGCTCTGTTTAATAAAGTAACTAACTCTGAGAGAGATCACTTTCAAGCACTTTATTATGGTTGTATTAAGATGTCCACAGCCAATTGCCTTTGCTTCTAGCATGGAGAGGGGAGATGAGCTCTATTAGGGATGGTAACTGGCAAATCACAGAGCCTTTACCTCAGCGGGGAAACACGCAACAAGGTATGAGGGGAAAGAGGGCACCACGTCCACCAGAGACTTTTGGGTTTCATTTTTGTCTGTTTTGGGGCTCACCCCGTCTCACCGCAGTGGGTGAGCCAGGCCACCTTAACTCACAGCACCCCGCCGTCCCAGGACTCTCTGAAACACTGAGGTGGTGGGGCCAAGGGCGGAGCCTCCCCACATCCCGCAGGCCCTGTCCACCCCCGACCCCGCCCAGGAACCGGCTCCACCGTCCAATGACGCTTCGGCGAGCGCGGGGCGGGACTACCTCCTCCACCTCCTCCCCACTGCTCCCCTCCATTCCACTACCGTCTGTGGCCCCGCTGAGGGGAGAGTCATTGGGCAAAAGGCGTGCTGAGAGCGCGGCCCTGGCGTCCGGGTCGTGCTCGTCACGGCATGGCGGCTCCGCGCCGCTAGGCCCTGCCCGGCCTGCGGCGCCTCCCCTGCCATGCCGAGCAGCAGCGCCGCTGCGGCCTCCCGTGCCCCCGAGCTGCCGCGCCTCCCCCCCCACCCGCTGCCGCTGCTCCAGCAGCACATCTCCGGCCTCGGCCTCCGTGACCACGGCCTGCCCGCCGGAGGCAGCGGAGTAGCGGGGGTGGCCCGACAGCGAGCGGGCTTGGCGCCGCCGCCCGACTCCCTCGGGGAGCCGAGGCTTGGCGGGACGGGGGAGGCGGCGGCGAGGGACGAGGGAGATCTGGAGCTGGAGGAAGAAGAGGACGAAGAAGACTACCTGGCCACGCTGCTGCTGCTCTCCACGTCTTCCTCGCCCTCCCAGTCGCTCCCGCTGCTGCCGGCGTTGGGCTCCGTCCTGCTCTCGCCCGCTCTCGATGCGCAGGAGACAGCGGCGGGGGCGCACGATCCTGAGGGCATGATGGCGGCAATGCTGTCCCACGCCTACGGCGGCGGCTTGAGTGGCGGTGGTGCGGCGGGCCTCAGCGGCGAGCAGACGGCGCTGCTCCGCGGAAAGAGCGTCAACACCACCGAGTGCGTGCCTGTGCCCAGCTCTGAGCATGTGGCTGAGATCGTGGGCCGCCAGGGTGAGTGGAGGACCGGATGGGGTGTGGGGCGGCCTGGACCTGCTGTCCTTCCCCGGGGTTCGTGGCAGGTCTCTCCCCGCACGTCCCTGGGGCGTGCCCCTTCGGGGTCGGCTGCAGGAGCCCCTTGCCTCGGTGGTAGCTTTGTGCCCCCTGGGGACGACCTCTCCTTCCCAGACCTCGGCTTCCTCACGGGGAATAGGATGCTGGCACCAGGCCAGCCCTGCTTGAGAAGGCAAGAGCAAGGACTGGATTAGCTCTGACCTTCTATTATTGTTCATCTGAGCTGTAAAATGCAGTGTATAGCCTGGCCACGTACAGGTAGGCGTTGGCACAGGCTTTGCTCTTCAATGACACTTGGCTCGTGGTCTTTAGTGAGAAGCTGCTTTTCACTGTAGAAACTTTGGACTGTGTTTTACAAAGATTTTTGAGTGAAGGACTTTAATTTGCCTTGGAGAGCAAGGTATGGGCTGACACTGTTCCTACAGCTTTTCATGGTGCTCACCAATTACAAAGACCTGAGGAATCAACGAGATGGAGAAAGGAACCACGTTTAGCCCTCCTCTGTGTGAAAGCCCTTGTCTTTCTGCTCAGGTTATGGCTTCCTGTTGCTACACTCGGTGGGTCTCTATTACGTCATTAGGATGAGGTCATATCAGCGATGTCACCTTCGTTTTGTGCCTTTCATGTGGTCTCGTGGGAGCGGTGCTTGGAGGAGTTAGATGTTTTGCACCAGCTTTCTAGTGGTGAACCTAATTTTAAAACTCCTTTTTATATACCGAGAGAAGCACTGAGCAGTGTCAAGTGTAGATGTGGAAAGGCAGACAATGAAGTTGCCCCTCTCTTTCCTTTCTGTGTGTTTTTTTTTGTCTTGTTTTGTTTTGTTTTGGGGGTGGTGGGTCTCATTTTCTGATGAGCTCTTATAACGAGTAGTTATGCTGCCTGGTCTCTCTATGCCAGTGTAGCTTTTGATTGTTTTTTTCCCTTGAATATGGAAGAAATGGTAAGATTGGTCTAAACCAATGTGGTACAAAAGAAAGGCCCACTGGGCACCAATGCTTAGGCAGACTTGTTTTCTCTTTCTACATTTATTTTAGGTTTTTAGCAGTTAAGGGTGGGGTTTTTGCTGTATGTGTCAAAGGAGAATGGAAGGCTGTGGTGCAGAAATTTGCAGGTAGCTTCCTCTGATGCAGACAAGTCTGCTCTGTTCAAGCAGAAAATTTCTTTTCCAAGAAATGGTGTTTCAATGTCTTAAGACTGTTCATATGTCATTGGGGATGGTGGGCAGAGGGGGGGGGTGGGTGGAAAACAGAACTGAAAACCATGATTGCTACAGTCCTCTAAAGGAGAAATATCAACTATTGGACTTCAAGGACTGATTAGGCTGCTGTGTTTATTCTCCACCAGATCAGGGTTGTTCTCTGTAGTAAATTTTTCAGTACTTTGAGTCACTTAAAAACAAGATAATGGGGTTTGCATAAAAATAGGATCATTGTTCCTGAAGAGTTCATTAGCTGCTTCTGCTTTTATTTTTCATGTGGTGTCTCACTGTTTGGCTTGTGGTAAAATATTTAGCCTTGGTGGGGAGGGATTTTATAATACAAAGAATTAGGGCTACAAAAGAGGTAGGAGCAGGAGTGGAGGGAAATCTAAAAATGTTACCAAATATACTTGAATGAAAGCTTTGTGCAAGGAGGCCCTTCAAAATTCTCATTCATGGGAGATTTTATGCTTAAAGACTGCCTTATGTAAGTTGTATTAGTTCCACTAAATATTTGTTAAATGTCTTAGACATACTGGTCCTTGCATCCCCTTTTATGGTCCAGAACTGTGCTGCCTCATTGCATGGATTAGATGCTCTTGCTTTCTCATCCACTTGCTTTGCATGTGTCTGTGCCCTAGCCCACAAAAGTGTTGTCAGCTGTAGTGCAGTTTGGTCTGCCTTGAGCAAGGCTGGTCAGAGCTGCATCCTTCACAGATTGTTCTGCTCTCTATAAAAATGAAGATACATATTCTCTTCCTAGCATGCATCCTAACCAGCTGGTTACATTATCATACTTTCCACTAGACCAAGTTGCGCAAAGCTCCATCCAACCTGTCCTTGAACACTTTCAGGGATGGGGCATCCACAGCTTCTCTTGGCAACCTGTTCTAGTACCTCACCACTCTCACAGGAAAGAATTTCTTCCTAATATCTACTCTAAGCCTATTCTCAGTTTGGATCCATTCCCCCTTGTCCTGTCACTACATGCTCTTGTAAATAGTCTCTTTCCATCTTGTAGGCTCTTTTCAGGTACTGGAAGACTGCAATTAGGTAAACCCAAAGCCTTCTCTTTTCCAGGTTCAACAATCCCAATTCTCTTAGCCTTTCCTCATAGGAGAGGTGCTTCATCCCTATAATCTTGGTGGCTTCCTCTGGACTCCAACAGGTCAATGTCCTTCCTGTGCTGGGGACCCCAGAGCTATATGTAGCACTGCAGGTGGGGTTTCATGAGAGTGGAGGAGAGGGACAGAATCACCTCTCTTTCCCTGCTGCCCATGCTGCTTTTGATGCAGCCCAGGATATGATTGGCTTTTTGGGCTGCAAGTGCACGTTGCCGGCTTGTGTCCAGCCTCTTATCCACCAGCACCACCAAGTCCTTCTTGGCAGGGCTGCTTTTGATCTGTTCATCCCCCAGCCTGGATTGCCCTGACCCAGGTGCAGGACCTTGCACTTGGTCCTATTGAACCTCATGAGATTTTCATGGGCCCATTTCTCAAGTTTGTCCAGATCCCTCTGGATGGCATCCCATCCCTCAGGTGTGTCAACTGCACCACTCAGCTTGGTGTCATCTGCAAAGTTGCCGAGGGTGCACTCAATCCCTTCATCGATGTCATTAATGAAGATATTATATAGCACTGGTCCCAATATGGACCCCTGAGGGGCATCACTTGTCACTGATGTCCATCAGGACTCTGAGCCATTGACCGCTATGCTCTGGATGCAACCATACAACCAATTTCTTATCCACTGAACAGTCCATCCATCCACCAAATCTTTCTGTCTCCAATTGAGAGAGAAGGATGTTGTGGGGCTCCATGTCAAAGGATTTACAGAAGTCCAGATAAATTACATCTGTAGCCCTTCCCTTGTCCACTGATATAGTCACTCCATCATAGAAGGCCACTAGGTTGGTTGGGCAGGACTTGCCCTTGGTGAAGCTGTGCTGACTATCCTGAATCACCTCCTTGTGTCCTTCATGTGCCTTAGCATAGCTTCTAGGAGGATCTGTTCCATGATCTTCCCAAGATTATCTTGAACGAATTCAGCTAAGTTTTATGCCAGATTCCTCTGTATTGCAATACTTTAATATCAAATTATGTAAGGGCGATGAGATTGAAACACTACTTCTGATAGATTTCCATAAATATTAAGTTTATATTCTTTCTATTGCTTTCTGAGGTATAAAAAGAACTTGAAATGTCTGCAGCCTAAAAACATCAGCTCTGAAATACCAGGAATGCTGAGTTTGATCTAGGCTTTACTTGAGGCCTCACTGCTGTGTCTGAGAGCATGCTTTTTTTAAGTCCTAACTTCCAAACTGAAAAAGTAATGATAACCAGTGTTCCACAATATTCTTTATCCAAATTTAATTTTTTGCACAGTGGAAGAGAATCTCTAGACGTTGTTTGTCAGATCAAAGGTGCTTCTGAGTCATAAGCTAGCTGTAAACAAGCAAAGACCTTATGGTGCGTGCATTTAATATTTTTTCAATTGTGTGAGTTTCAGGTTGCTGGATTCCAGATTAGAATCGTAGAATGGTTTGGGTTGAAAGGGACCTCAAAGATCATCTAATTCCAACCCCCACCCCCAGTCATGGGGAGGGATGCCTTTCACTAGATCAGGTTGCTCAGGTTCTCATCCAACCTGGCCTTGAACACTTGCAGGGATGGGGCATCCACAACTTCTCTGGACAATTTGTTCCAATGCTTTACCACCCTTAGAGTAAAAAATTTCTTCTTAACATCTAATCTAAACCTGCTCTCTTTCAGTTTAAAACCATTGCCCCTTGTCCTGTCACTATCTGCTTGTATAGAGTCCCTCTCCCTCCTTTTTATAAGCCCCTTAAGATACTGGAAGGCTGCAATAAAGTCTCTCTGAAGCCTTTTCCTTTCCATGCTGAACAACCCCAGCTCTCTCAGCCTGTCTTCATAGGAGAGAGGTGCTCCAATCCTCTGATCATCTTTGTGGCCTCCTCTGGATCCACTCTAACAGGTCCACATCTTTCTTGTGCTGAGGACCCCAGATCTGGACACAGTACTACAGGTGGGATCTCACAAGGGCAGAGTAGAGGAGGAAAATCACCTCCCTCGACCTGCTGGGCATGTGTCTTTTGCTGCAACCCGGGTTCTTGTGTGGGCATTTGCGCTGGTAGCTGTGCACAGATGTGGGATGCCACAGCTATAGAAGGTGTGGAGTGCTTGAAATGTACCTTGTGGTTGATAGTTGAAACTATGTTGGAGGTTGCTGGGTTACTGTGACAGTAGTTCAATGTAAATGCTGGAAGCATTTACATCACTGGAAAAGGCTTAAGACTTTAATGAATAGTTAAGTGCTCCTTATTAAAAGTTGTGTAGTATTTCTGAAACCTGGCAGGTTTTTGTGCCTTTTTTTTTAATGTTATTTTTATTAATCTCAAATGTTCTCAGCCTTTTCTTATTCCCCTTGTCCCCCCAAAATTGAAGTTGACAGACATTGGTTGGGGTAGTGTAATATATTTCTTTTTAGTCTTTGAGGTGGAAAAATCTCAAAGGCGAACAACAAAGGAAAAGATATTTGTATCCTTTTGTTCCTGTAAAGGCATTCGACTGGGAGCCAGGAAAACTAGATTCCATTCCTGGCATTTTACCGGCTTTCTGTATGAATTTGAACTAGCTGTTAAATCCACTCTTTGCTAACCTGGCCAGTCATTATGCTGAGCAGAAAAGCGACTTCCTTTGCTGTCAACAGCTAAAAATCCTGCAGATGCACAAAGTTGCATCAGTTTAAAAAAATAAAATCAAGTTAGAGAAAGTGCTCTTGAGAAGTGGTAGCAAGAAAGCTGTTTTGCTGAGGAGGTGACCTTTTTTGCCTGAGAAAAGCTGGAATTAAATAAGCATGTATCCAGACTGCAGGTCTAACTTCGAATGTTTTGTTTTAATCTCTAAATCATGTGAAGGACTTGTGAAAGTCTTCTGTGGATCACCTGAAAACTGTTTCCCCTATGTAAAGTTGGTGATGGTGAGTCTTCAGTGCCCCCTGCACTTTGCACTTGGAGTAAGACACATTTAAACACTTGTGGGAGCTCAAGGTGTTAGCTGCGAAGTCTAGCAGCTATCGAGGTCTTTTGTCATCAGTTAATGTGAGACATTAAGAGAGGTAAACTGAATCACCCCTGGCAGGGGCAGAGACTGATTGCAAGACCAAGACTGTTTACCTTATGCATAAGTGATTAGCAAGAGAAGTTAAGCAGAAATGACGGCGATCATCTCGTACATTAGGAAAGTAAAACATGTAACCCTGGAAAACGGTTAAGTTTGTAACAGTATAAAACATGATGTTTTCTGTACAATAAATGGGACTTTGCATGAATCAGGCTGAGTACCCAAATTCAATCGCCGACAAACACTAAAATCTCATTTGAATAATGCAAAAAGAGGCGTAGTGTCTGAAGACAAACAGAAAACCTGAAAGATGCTGGAAGGGACAAAGTTTGTCTTGTAGAGATGCTGCATCCCTGAGTATATTGGCTGTCTTCAGATAGCGATTGCTGGAATATATTTAATACATTCCAGTGTTTTGACTATTCAAGTAATGTGATTTTTCCGAGCGTTTATATCCTTGATAAAACTGGCAATAGTGGTTTTTCTCTCTAAAACATCACTAGAGTTTGGAGCTGCATAACTCTAAAGCAACACTTTCATGCAGATTTAATGGTCCTGGACTCTTTTTTTGTTCTTTGTTTTTGAATGTGGGTTCTTGAGCAAAATATTACTTTTCTTAAAATAGTCCTGTAAATTGAAATGAAACCATAATTCTGATAATTTGATAGCTGATAGCTATCTAGCATAGCTGAACAGCCAAATAAAAGCAATAGCTATCACTCTTAGTGGAAAAGTGCTAAAACAATCCTAGAGCTACATATATTATAATAAAATATAATAATAGTAATATAATCCTAGATCTTGTGTTAGGCTATCTATGTACTGTATTTAGCTATGGTAGGATAATTATAGTCCTTTCAAAAAATACTGAATATCTGCTTTTATCTTTCAATGTGTTGTGATAGTAGTATTACTGAATTACTGACAGTACTTGCTTAGCCTTGACTGGTTATTAATTACCTGTAAGGTGTAGTCAGCATAAGCATAGCTAACTAACCTGAATTGCATGTTTTTTGTTTTTTTTTTTTAAACTGGATTCTTCACATTTCCACATTCATGGATGTTTAATTTGTATGACTGAAGTTGTCATGTACTTCAGTGCCAACTGATTGCCACAGGCAACAAGGACCACAGGTTCAACTAACTTGAGTGAAAAAGGCAATTACATTTCAGAATATTTTTTTGCATCTTCTATAACAAGCCAGTTATTAAATGCTATATTCAATGGCTTGTTCTAAAGACTGAAATAAAACTTGAGCTATCTGTTGAAAAGCTATTTTTCTGGGTAGTTGAAGTCTTCTCATTTTTAGAGCCTGGAGCTCCAGGATCTGAAACATGTGAGCGTACTGTGGCCTGACACAGTCTGAAATTACTGCTGAATTTTCAGTGGCCTATTGCTCTGATACAGTGTAACAAATGTAATTTCATTTGTGTTCTTTGTCATTTGTGCTATGCAAAGATCCAACTCAAGTTGCAAAGTGTGTTAGAAGGGTGCAGGTTTTCCAGCTGGGATTGTAAATCCTTGCTCATAAAGACAGCTTTTCTCTGGCTTCTTAGGTGGGAAGCACACCCAACACAGTGCACACTCAGGAGACTTTGTGTAGTCTGCCAGAAATTCTGTAGATTTTAATGTGTGAATGCATCATAAGATTTTTTTATGAAGCTAAAATTAAAACAAAAATCTTGGAAGGTAAAATACCAATTTCTAATTGTCTGGTCCTTTTGATTTTCTTGTAAAATTGCTGTGTTATAAAAGAGTATGGTTTTCTTTTTTATGTTTATATACACACAGAAAAGAAATCCTGGTTAATGTGCTTCTGAACTGTACTGGATTAACCTGTCTGGCATGAGAAAACTGATGAGTTCTTTTAAGCTGTTAGTAAAGTCAGCAGATGATGTGTGTTTCCCTGTCTTAGCCCCTCTTACCCTCTCTTCTAGTACACTGTGGTCTGAATTACTGGAAAAGAAACTTTGTTCTAAACAAAATGTTGGATATCTCAAAGATCTTAAATTTTGTTTTGATGCAATACTTCCATCCCACAGGGCCAATTTCTTATTGCAGGCAAAAAAAAAAATTAGCAAGGATAAGGTTGCAAACTTCCTGTAACAAAAAATGTTGCTGAGCACTAGTACATTTTTATTTAATCAAAAGAAAAGGCCAAAGAGGTCTAAATCAAGCATTTGTTTCCAATTTCAGTTACTCCTTAATGTCTTCATTTTCTCTTTCATGTATTCCTTTAAAAGCATGAGATTTTATCAGTGTCTGAGATCTGTTTCCTTCACTAGTGTGAGTCAGTAGTTCTGAGGTCTGCATCAGGTTCTCTGTTTCTCTTTTCAACAAAGATACTGTATCTGTTACTTTTTACCTTCTAGATCATTTTACCTTTGACTGTACTGTGGGATTTTGTGTATAAAAACACAGGTCTAGCAGCATTTTTGAATCAAGATTTTGGTGTAGGTGAAGATTTGCATAGTCTTTTTCAATCTTCCTTTATTGACCATTTGCCGCATGGCATGAATAGTGTTTCTTTTTAATATCATCATGCAGGTCAGCTTTCCCAATGCTGTTGCTCATGTCATAAATTGGATCTCAATAAATCAATCAGAGACAATTCCAATTCAGTAATTTGTAATTTATGCAAGCAAGTGGATACAGGTCAAAGCAGCGCTGGGCGGGCTAGGCAGGCTCCCTTGCTCTGCCTACCGACACCGCACTGAGGTTTGTGTGTGCCGGGGTTTTATGCACTCTCTTTTTTCCGGGTTACGTGTCATTCGCTGGAGATAAGGCTGTGTTTGCGTAGTCTGTTGCTGTTGCTAGGGGGGTCTGCCTCTGCCTTCTGGTGCTCGTTCGGGGCCGAAGGCTCGTAGTCTGCCTCACACGTTCGCAGCCTGCCCTTCCCCCTATACCTTGCTGGTTACTTTAGATTGTGCAAGTTTTGTATAAGCCTTATGTAAACAGGATGCTCAAGTTCTGCTTATGCCAGCAGGAGGTCTTTGGTCTGTGGGGGCCCTGTTTTCCTGTTGCAATTTAGCGAATCAATCCCCATTTATCACACATAAATCTGTTTCATTCACTAGATCAATGTTCTTAATCAAAATAACTTTTTTTCTGTAGTTATTTGTTCGATGTACTCCCTCTCATAACTATTGCTTTTCTGCTATTGTACCTTCCTAATTTGGCTCAACAGCTGCTACGTTAGTCCTGGTGCTACAGCAGTGCAAGTAATTAATAATACAACTTGATGCCCTCTGGCTTTTTTGCTCCATGTAACTTGTTTACAGAGTTGTCATCTGCCTTGGGAATTGGAGTATTATTCTGCCTGTGAGACTGCTGATTTGATAGTGTCCTGGATTGACATGTTGTGGTTTGACCCTAGCCAAATGCCAGCCACCTTCAACACCTGCTCTCCCCTGCTGCAGCTGGGCAGAGGAGAGGGAAACAAAAGTTAACACACATACACGCACACACACAGGGCTCATGAGTTGAGATAAGGAACCGGGAGAAAGACTTACTGAGGGCAAAACAGGCTGAAACTTAAAGTTGCAAAGTGATTTATTGCTAACAGAGTCAGAGGATAAATGAGAAATAAAAGAAAACCTTCAGACACCATTTCTCCACTTACCCCCCTCCCTCCTTCCCCCCCATCAGCACAGGGGGGCAGGTTGTGGGGATTTGGTCAGTCCATCACTGAGATCTTCTGCTGTTCAGGGAGAGGAGTTGTCCTCTGCAGAGCCATGGGTCCTTCCCATAGGAGACAGTCCTCTGTGAACTTTTCTGGCATGGATCCAAATCTCACGAGCAGCAGATCGCCTGAATCTACTGCAACATGAGTGTCTTGGTTTGAAAGACAGGTGTCTGTTAAAGAAGGTGGGAACCTCCCTTAGAATAGAGAATATGACCCCCCTCTTCCCTCTGAATTATTATAACTTTGAAATGAAGGGGTTTCAGGCAAAGATATGGGAAAAGGAATAACAGGTTTTGTTGGAAAACGCAGTTTTCCAGCAAAACTTAAGCTAACTGAATATACCTGAGCAGGGCCTCAGCATACTCAGGCCTCAGTAAAATCCTAACAAGCTACAGTGGCTTGTTTACCTGAGAATGTTCTGTGAGAAGAATGTCATGGGAAAGAATAGGGAGTCAGAAGTGTTATGAGAAAGAAAAAGGGAGTTACCAGGAGGATCCCTGAATGTGTGAGAACAGACTGCAGATGTGTGTGTAGCTATAATTAGTAGCATCTGTAACAGTATATAACTCTCTCGTTTGGTGAAATAAAATGGAGCTTACTCTATATCTCATATTGAGACTGCCGTGAGTTCCCTCTCGTCGTTATGTCAAGGTTTTTGCTAGTATCCATAACGAGGCAAACAAGCAACAACAACAGTAGCAACAACAAAGAAAACCAGAACCCCGGTGGCAGCTTTCTCTGGGCTGCCAGGCACTTTCCCCTTTGGTGCAGTTACAGTCACAGCCAGCAGGGGTGCTGTTGGGCTCCCAGCCGAGCAGGGCAGGTGCGATGACTCCCGTGCAGCTGCAGGGGGCACTATGGAGCGAGGTCGGCTCCTCCTCTTGCATGGATAATGGCGGACAGGCTGGGCAGCAGGACGGGGTGCAGGGAGCTCAGAGCCGCAAACTGGGACAGCAGGGCTGGCTGGGCTAGCAAACAAAAGATGGCAGAAACTCTGCAGTTGTGGCAGAAGTCGCAGTGTGTCCAGGCAGGCAGGGGGCGCGGCGGGGGGGAAGGGGGAGGGGGAGGGTCGGGATGCCCTGCTTTTACCAAACGAAGGCTCACCCAGCAAGGAAGAGAAGGCAGCACAGAGCTGGGGCTCCCATGGTCAAAGTGGACAGAAGACAGCAGCTCCCTTATTCCCTCTCTGATGCCCAATGAGCAAGTGAAGTCCAACGGCCAGGTGTTCCCCCTCACCACACCCTGGCTATATCTTTTGTTTCTTGAGTACCTGGTTGTTGGTTTCCTAGAAACAGAATGGGGAAAATTCCTCAACCTCCAACAATGAGTCCCTCATCCACGGGGTGCAGACCTCCAAGGCCAGGTTCTTCCATTTCTGGAGAAGGGACTTTCTCCCCACTGGGACTCCCACTGGATCACAGCCTCCTCCAGGCATCCCCCTGTTCCGGCGTGGGCACCTCCCCACGGACTGTGGGTGGATCTCTGCATCCCCTGTGGACCCCATGGGCTGCAGGGGGACAACCTGCTTCACCATGGTCATCACCACGGCTGGCAGAGGATTGTCAGCTGTGGCGCCTGGAGCACCTCCTCCCCCACCTTCTCCACTGACCTTGGTGTCTCCATGTTGTTTTCCCTCACATGTTCTCACCTCTTCTTCCATCTCTGGCTAAAAAGAAGTGCGTGTACCCGTTGTTTTGATTTCTTCTTAAATATGTTATCACAGAGGCATAACCAACATCTCTAATTGGCCCAGGCTTGGCCAGTGGCATGTCCATCACTTTCAGAGCCATCAGAGATTGGCTCTGCTGGACATGCTGAAAACTTACAGAACCTTCACACAGAACACACAGGAGGCCATCTTTGTGGCCCCCCCTCCCACTACCAAAAACTGGGCCAAGCAAAACCAACACACATATAGAAGGAAACAGTGTGTAGGCTGACTACTTCATTCTGTACTAGATTGATTGATAGCTATATATATATAAATTGATGAATTGATACATACCTGAAGAATCTTTAATAAAGAGTTTCTACATGATTCCTGAACCAGGGCTTTTGTTATTTAGAAGAGGAAAATATCCCTGAGAGCTTTTGAGCAGCCCTCTCTTGGAAAGCTTTCTCAACATCATCAGAGACTCTTGAGGCTGCCCTCTTTTCCCATCTCTTACCTTGGCACCAATAGGGTAAAACAAAATCCTGCTTCCTTTGATCTGGCACAGCCAAGTGGTCAACATCAATTTCTTGGCTCTTGGTTAAAGTACTTGAGATCTCCAGACTCTTCTGTCCTGGTACCTAGGCAATCCCAAGCCTGTGTGGCTGCAACACCTGTTGCACTTGAGCTTGAAGTGCTGGTCTGGAAAGTATCTCATCTAAAAACACTTCTATAGCTCCACCTGGATAATGACAAGTAGGAAAGTCATGTATCATCTTCGCTTTGTAATTTTTTACATGTACTAATGCTAAGTAAGTGGTCAGTTGCTCCTCAGAAATGGGTGTGATGGAATTATAATGGGAGCAGTCTTGGTTGCTATATATAGCATAGAATCATAGAATAGCCTGAGTTGAAAGTGACCCACTGATTTGCCCCAAGCGAGCCTGGAGACACTTCAGAGACAAAGTCAGAGAAGTGGGTATTTGCTTTTATTCGGTGCACCAGGTGTGGGGGGATTCTCTCTTCCAAACACACACACCTCGATACCTCCAAAGACACGGTGTTATAGGTAAAATTCATGAATATTCATCATCTCCAGGATAGGAGTGGTTATACAAATTATTTCTCGTAAATCATTAATATTATTCAGTGATTTCTTGTGCTTGGCTTCAAAAGGATTCTTTTGCTCCCTTTTATCTTGATAAGATTAAGGGAATCCTGTGTTTATTTACATATTCTGCCTTATTGTGATAAATGAATGGTGAATGTAGTATGCTAAGAAATCTTATAAGCTGATAAGCCACAAGGCCAGAGATCAAGACGCCCTAAAGAAATAAAAAGAAACAGACCTCATGCATCCCAGGAAATCTGTTATCTACATTCACTCCTCCCCGAGAAGTTGTCAGCCACAACTTGAATTAGAGCTAAGGAAGACTTCAGCCTTCAGCCCTGAGCCAAACCAGAAGGCTCAAGATGGGTGCCGTGCTGGTGAAAGGGGGCAAAGATCAAAGAAAGAGGGATGGTTGAAGTGTAAATTGATTTGGGTTATCTATTTGACCACTCCTTTCTCACCACAAGGGTCATTGAAGTCCAACTCCTGGCCCTGCATGGGACAACCCCAAAAATCACACCATGTGCCTGAGAGTATTGTCCAAACATTTCTTGAACTCTGTCAGGTTTGGTGCTGTGGCTACTACCCTGGGGGAGCCTGTTCCAGTGCCCAACCACCCTCTGGATGGCAGCACCTTTTCTTAATATCCAACCTAAACCTCCCCTAACACAACTTCAGGCTATTCCCTTGGGTCCTGCCACTGGTCACCAGAGTGAAGAGATTGGTGCCTGCCCCTCTGTGGCTAGCACAGACCTTTCCCGTGAGAATTCTTTCTCTCTTCTTCCTGTGTTTTATAAACAAAGATAAAGTTTGGATGTTTGTTGAAACAGTTACTCAAGATATGGACAGTTCAGGCCTGGCCAATCAGGCCTAGGGGGAGGTTTCGAACTGACCAATCTGGGTGACCTTTGAAAAGTCTATATAAGTTGGAATTAAATAATAAAAGCTTTTTGATGCCACACTTAGAACCTGGACTTCTTTTCTCTACTAGCGGTTCAACAGCGACATCCCTCCACTTCCCTGTAAGTTGTAGACTGCAATGAGATCTCCCCTCAGTCTCTTCTAGGCTGAACAAGCCTAGAACTGCTCCTCAACTGCTCCTTGTATAGCTTCCCCTCCAGACCCTTCACCATCTTTGTTGCCCTCCTTTGAGTACTCTCTAATAGCTTTATAGCTTTCTTATATTGAGGTGCCCAAAACTCTGCACAAGACTTGAGGTGAAACTGTGGTGGGTTGACCTTGGCTGGATACCAGGTGCCCACCAAGCTGCTCTATCACTCCCCCTTCCCAGCTGGACAGGAGAGAGAAAATAAGATGGAAAATTACTTGTAGGTTGAGATAAGGCAGTTTACTAAGGTAAAAGTGAAAACTTGTGTGTGCAGAAGCAAAGAGGAAAAATTTTTTTTTATTCTCTATTTCCCATCAGCAAGTGATATCTGGCCACTTCCTGGGAAGTGGGGCTTCAGCATGTGTAGCAGTTGCTCCAGAAGGCAAACATTTTAGGTAAGGAATGCCCCCCTTCCTCCTCCTTTTCTTAGCTTTTACATCCCTTATGGAATATCCATTTGGTTAATTGGGGTCAGTTGGCCTGGTTGTGTCCCCTCCCAGGAGCTTGCCCACTACCAGCCCCTAATGGGGGAATGTTGAGAGACAGCACTGATGCTGTGCCAGTGCTGCTCAGCAGTAGCCAAAACACTGGTGTGTTATCAGTACCTTTCCAGCTACCAATGCAAAGCACAGTGCTGTGAGGGCTGCTTTGGGGAAATGAACTCTGGCTTAGCCAGACCAAATACAGAGCCATCTTGAAATGTTTCACAGGCAGGCACAGGGGTTTGGTAACTGCAGTGTAACTAAAAGCTTGTGATTGCAGGGGTGAGTTGTTGATGGGTCAGGAGGCAAGGAAAAATGTCTTTAGTATAAAATGCTCTAATTTTTTTATTATATAGTGAAAGGTTCAAGAGTTAAGGGCAGGGAAAGATCACTCACTGATTACCGTCACTGGCAAAACAGAATCAACTTGGGGATATTAATTGAATTTATTACTAACAAGATCAGAGCAGGATAACGAGAAGTAAAATAAGACCTCAAAAACACCTTCCCCCCCACCCTTCTCTCCTTCCTGGGCTCTTACCTCCTCCCCCAGCATTGCAGGGAGACAGGGAATGGGGGTTACGGTCAGTTCGTCATGTCACCAAAAATGTCAGGATAAATGAAACTCTCTAACGCTGTTTTTGTAGTATTAGGGAATAGGCATTACTTTATTCTGGCCAGGGTGCATAGTGGATAACTCCAGCCACATACACCACTTTCAGAACTTTTAACTTATTTATACATTTTTAACAAAGAAATTAATTTTTATTGGTTCTAAATTACATAATTCTCTTTATTAATTAGTATTCTGTCTTCTCTTGGTTATTGATTTCTCGCTTCTCATGCTAGTTAGTCCACATTTTTCAGTCTTTTTGTAATATTTTTCTCAGACAGGGAATCTAGCACATGTTGGATCACCTTTGTTAGTCTCTTCTTTATCTTCTGGTTACTCCAACATGTCCTTCGAGGGCTATAAATTCTGGATTCCAGGTGTTCGGCCTTTAACTCCCCCAGTCTTTCATTGAAATTTATCAGGGTTAGTTTAGCAAAACTTAAAAGTTTCGGTGATCTAATAATCACAATTTAACAATAAGAGTCTGTGAAAAGAAAGTTAGCTATGTTATGTGCTGGCCAAAGTGGAAAATTACACTGCTTAACTTCTTATGATTAATGAACTACTTATGATTAATTAAAACAATTTAAAAGTTAATTAAAGCCATTAATTAGAAAAAATAATTAGGTGTCGGGGTTTGACCTTGACTAAATGCTAGGCACTTTTGCTTTTTCCTGATGCAGACATGCAGGAGAGGGGAAGGAAAAAAAACTGTTAAAACACACACTAATCTCATGAGTTAAGTGAGATAGGACACTGGTAGGAGGATGCATGGAAGAAAGGGCAGGCAGGCTCTAAACTTGAAGTTGCAAAGTGATTTAATTACTTAAATGAGTCAGAGGAAAAATGAGAGGTAAAAATAAGCTTTTCATACACCATTTTGTTTACTCACCCCCTCCCTCTTAAGACAGCATTTTCTACTCACCCCCTTCTCTCCCTTTAACTAACAGTTTGGGTAGAGGGGCAGGGTGTGGGGTATTTTCTCAGTCTACAGAGCAGGTCCATAAATTTATTCATCACTACAATTCTACTACAAATACTCTTTATCTCTACTTATCTCTCTCTCTAGACAGTTTTTCTGCTCTCAACCCCCCTCCCTCTTAAGAAGCAGTCTTTCCGCTCACCCCCCCCCCCCTTTCCAATGTAACAACACGGGCAGGGGGCAGGGTAAGGGGTTTTTTTTCTGGTTAGTTGATCAGGGGTCCTCTACTTAGCCACAGGGTCCTTCCCACGAGAGACAGTCCTCTGGGAACTTCTTTAGCATGGGTCCAATTTCACGAGCAACATCCCGCCCGAATTCTGATGCAACATGAGTTTTTGTCCATAAGGTGCAGACTCTCCCGAGCCAAGGCCAGGCTGCTTCCATCCCAGGAGCAAGGCCTTTCTCTCTCTTGTGAGAAAGAAGTGGTCAAATAGAAAACCCAAATCTATTTGCACTTCAACCATCCTTGTTTCTTTGAGCTTTTGCCCCCTTCTACCAGCGCAGCGCCTGTCCAGGGCTGAAGGCTGAGTTCTAATTCAAATTCAAACTGTAGATAACAGCTCTGGCTTGATGGCTTTTTAGCTAAGATGTACAAGCATGCATTTAAAACCAGCACAGAAACCGCTGAATCATCCCATAAAAGACCACGCATGCTCCAGAGGGAAAGGTGAAAAGTGCATTGTGATGAAGACTACTAGGACCTTCATCCTGGAGGGGTCTTTGGGGGTCTCCAAAGACCACCAGGACATACAGAGCATGCATGGTGCACATGCTAATGATATTAATGACTTCTGAGAAATTATTTGTATAACCACTCCTATCCTGGGGAATGTAATGAATATTCATGAATTTTACCTATAACACTGTGCCTTTGGAGGTACTGAGGTGTGTGTGTTTGGTGGAGAAAATTCCCCCACACCCGGTGCATCGAATAAAGCAAATACCCACTTCTCTGACTTGGTCTCTGAAGTGTCTCTGGGCTCGATTGGGGCGAATCACTTGCAAGGCATTTGCAGCTTTAACTCTTTATATGAGACTCCCACTGGTTCACAGCTTCCTCCAGGCATCCACCTGCTCCTCTGGCGTTGGGCTGTGGGTGGATTTCTGCATCCTCGTGGACTCCATGGGCTGCAGGGGGACAACGTGCTCCCCCCATGGCCTTCACCGCAGCTAGCAGAGGGTTTTCAGCTCTGGTGCCTGGAGCACCTCCTCTCCCACCTTCTTCACAGACCTTGGTGTCTCCATGTTGTTATCCCTTCACATATTTTTACCTCCACCTCCTCCTCTTCTAACTAGAAGTGCGTGTCTACCTTGTTTTGATTTTTTCTTAAATATGTTTTCACAGAGGCATAACTAGCGCCTCTCATTGGCCCACACTTGGCCGGCAGCATGTCCATCACTTTCAGAGCCATCAGAGATTGGTTCTGCTGGACTTGGTGAAAAAACTTCCAGAACTTTGACTCAGGACACACAGGAGCCATCTTGATGCCACTCCCCACCCCTCAGACAACTTCCTCAGGCCTACTACAACAGCTTCTGAGGGGTTTAAATTTCTCTTAGATGTTAAAGATACCTTGCTGATGTTTTGGGCCAATCAAAACCACCACATTAGGAAAGTTATATCATTTCCAACAATCACATGTTGTTCCTGCTGCTGCTTAGGGAGAAGAGTCCTTCCCCTGTTCCAGTGTTGGTTCCCCACAGGGTCACAAGTCCTACCAGGAAACCTACTCTGGCATGGGGTCCTTTCCACAGGTCCCTGCCAGGATCCTGTTCCAGTGGGGGCTTCCTACAAGATCACAGCCTTTTTTTGAGCATCCACCTGCTCTCATGTGGGTCCATCTTGGAGCTGTTTGGCATTGGTTCTGTCTGACATAGGGGAAGTTTCTGGCAGCTTTTTACAGAAGCTACCCCTGCAGCTCCCCCACTACCAAAATCTGGCCACACAAACCCAGTACAATGTAGATCAGCATCTTTTGCAAGTATAGAGAAATTACTTTCTTCATCTTCCTTAAATCAACTAACTATATTCAACAGCCAGTTAAAAAAATAAAATTGCCAGGAGTTAAAATTTTCCATGAATTAAACCAAGGTGTGAAATGAAATTAATTGCTCTTAGTTGAAAGGTGATAGTAACTAGAGTCAGTCTATCAACTAGACTACAGGTAGTATTTAATATGGCTTTAATAACCCAGTGAAATGCCACAAATGTTCTGGTTTTAATTTAGCTAGCCTACTTAAGGAGGTTTAGCCATTAAATAATTTAGAATTGGTTTTCATTTTCTGTCCCAATGCAGCTTCATCTCGGCTTAATAAATGGGGCACTTATCATTTTTGTGCTATATAATCACAAACTGGATAAATACTTTTAGTCATTTCACAACTGAGAGGAAGTGTTCTGTTTAAGCAAAAGAATGCAGCTTGGGAATGAACAGCTCTTCTGAAAAATATGTCAAGCAGTCATTCTTAATTAAGTAGATTAATTTTTCTTTCTTTGTTAATCAGGTGTGCAATGTTATGCTCTGCAGACCAGCAGCTGTTGGCCTTGTGGTACTACCATCCAGTGTTTCAGTCAGGTAACAAAGGATTTGCACATAGTTGCAGGGGTTCTTGCTCTCTGATTAAAAATTTGTGGTGACCTAGCAATGAAATAAGGGCTGTGCCAGTTTAACAGACTCTCCCTTTGAAGCTGTGTCCATATACAGCTGTTACAGGCTCATAGAAAACAAATCCCTGTGTGTTCCTCTCGGCACACTTGGCAATGCTATGCCATCCCCTGCTGGTTTGGAGGGACTTCCCAGACCTTGCCCTTGCTTTCTAGGCAAGAAATTAGCTATGGCTCTGCTAGCAGCTCATTGTTTGGGGTATATGTCAGTTAATTATTCTGTCACTGCCTCATTACTTGGTGTCAGCTTATTATGGTGGTCAGTGCTAAAGACAGTATTCAGAATGGAGGCTGTAATACAATATTGTCTTTCATCAGATAACTGCAAAGCTACTGAAAAATATATTCCTGTGAGCTATGGCTTTCTCTTTAGTGGTGACGAGCTGTGAGATCTATGGTTGCTCTGAGGACAAATCAAAGGATGCCAGACTTGGTCAGGGCTGCTTGTCAGCCCTCCCTCCTGTGTAAGAGATGAGTTGGTGCTAATACAACTTCACCCTGCTTGCTGCTCTTCCATCCTTGGCAGTACTGGTGGCTTCACACAGGATTTGTATGTTTGAAGAGCTGCAGGAAGTTCTCAGTTTTGATCCCTTTAGCTAGTTACTTGTCAGGAGCAGGGAAGGAAAACAAACTGGTGTTGTCCATTTGATTGTGGTTCACAGGGGCTGCTCACTGAATTTTTACCCACCATGACTTCCAGGGTTCTATTTAGATAAATTTCTTTCAGCTTTTTTTTTTTTTTTCCCTAAAGTCCTCTTTAATTGGGGAGGCAAAGTTAGACATGATGGTAAGAAGGTTTAAGTTCCTGTGTGTGCCTGAACCCCAGTTTTGCAGCACTTGGCAAGAGGAATGTGGGTATAAGGTATGTGTCCCTTCTATGACAGGTTGCATCTTGCCACTGTTGATAATGAGGAGGATGAAGGACTTTTGTCCCCTAGTGTGAGAGGGGAGACCACACAACAAAGGGAACCTCATCTATAAATTTATGTGTCCCATTCCCACTGTGTGACATAGAGGTGAATTCAGCAAAGAAAGAAACAGGGGGAAGGTAACATTTCTCCATGGCTATGCAGAACAGGAGTCTGAAATGCCTTTTTGGGGTGGTTCTTGGCTCATGGCAGCAGCTTGGCTGGTGTGGTGTGAAGCAGGTGTGCACAGGGTTCCCACTGCAGTCACTTGGCTCTGCTGGCTCCATTAGGGAGTTTCCCTCATGGATTGAATGGCCTGAGACTGGGTTTGATGTATCTCATCCTGTTAGTGATGATGGAAGGTGAAAGTGGGAGTGAGGGCTGAGCCAGTTGTTGCTGTGTAATGGGTGAGGACTGCCAGTGCTATGGCTGCTACACTTAACTGTCATTTCTAAGGGGAAAAATTAATCTGTCTTCCTATCATCTCTTTTTAATTAGGAAGTATTTGATCATTTTAAATTGGTAGTGTATGAGATAAACTATTCCTTTAGAGCTACCCTTAAGTTTCTTGGAGAGTATAATGTTCATAGTGTGGTTAAAATGTACAGTCAAACAATCCTCTTAAGGGGAAAAAAATGGGGAGGAAGCTTGAAAAGAATGATATAAATCAGCCAGCACAAGGTGAACATTGCCTACAGGACTTGACTCAGGCTTGGTTCCTCATCGGGTGCCTGGGCAGACAAGCACTAAATCTTTGCCTCAATGAAAGCAAACACAAAGGGTTTTGTTTTAACTGTGTCTGTATGTACTTATGACTGAATGTGCTGCTTAGGAATGCTTATACTGCTGAACCAAGGATGGTAACTGGTATTGAATAGACTTCTGTTATCACACCAAACTAAAAATCACTTGAAAAGGTTTGATTAAATGAAATTTCTGGTCTAGAAGTCCCCCTTTAAGGCTTTTTTTTTTTTTTTTTTAACCTCTGTACTTCAAAATCTTGGATACAAAAATCTTTTGAATTGCAAAAGTGTGGGTGATATATTTTTTTCTTCCCCTTTGTCTTTCCCAGTCTCCTGATGTCTCGGTTTGAAAGACAGGTGTCTGCTAAGAAAGGTGGGAACCTCCCCTCCAAATTATTATAACTTTGGAATCAAGGGCTTTCAGGCAGAGGTATGGGAAAAGGAATAACAGTTCCTTTACTAGTATCTATAACGAAGTAAACAAGCAACAACAAACAAAAACCAGAAACCCGGTGACAGATGTCCCTGGGCTGCCAGGCACTTTCCCGCTTGGTGTAGTTACGGGCACAACCAGTAGGGGCACTGTTGATCTCCCAGCCGGGCAGGGCAGGTGCGATGACTCCCACACAGCTGCAGGTAGCACTGTGGCGCGAGGTCAGGTCTGTCTCACGGGGTTGGTAATGGTGGGCGGGCTGGACAGCAGGGCAGCGCGCTGTAGAGAGCTCGGAGCAGCGAGCTGGAGCGGCAGGAATGGCTCACCCGGGCTAGCCAGCAAAGGTGGCAGGGACTCCGCAGTTGTGGCAGACGCCGCGGTGCGTTCCAGCGAGTGGGGCGGGGGCAGCGACAGCCAGACTCCTCCGAAGTTGCTGCGAAAAACGCAGCCGGGCAGGCGCGCGCTCCCGGCGGGGAAAAAAGGTTGAAATCCCGCGACTTTTCCCAACCAAGAGCTCACCCAGCCAGGAGGAGAAGGCAGAGCACAGCCGAACGTCCCGCGGTCGCAGCCGAAAGCAAGCAGCAGCTTCCCTCTGACCCTTCCGGTGTCCCACGAGCAAGTGCTGGTCCCAATGGCCAGAATGCCTCCTCTCCTCACCCCGCCCAGCCACAGCCTTTGTCTCTTACAAAATTGTTAATGGCCCTGAGCACTGGGTCATTGGTTCCCTAGTAACAGGGATGGAAAAAATTCCACCCCCCCACCCCAACCTTCAACACCTGAGCTTAGATACAGAAACTTCTTGATTTATCCTTTGACCATGTGATTTCATAGCTGGCAGAACTTGTCATCGTGGCTGCAGAATTGTTGGTGAGGGGATGGGATCAACTGTGCTTTGCAGCATTGCCTCAGTAGTGACTAATGGAGGAGGGTGGGAAACCAGATCAGCTGAGTAAAAGCAAATAGAAAGGTCATTCAGCTGGAGTAGTATAATAGGCTACTGACCTTGTATTTTGTCATGAGTGTCTGTTGTGGGGGTTTCCAGCACTCCTTGTAGATAAAATCCAGTGGATATTGACTGACTTGTTCAGAAATATTGGGTTTTGTATGTGGTGATTTTCTTCAGTTCTTTCTAACTTTTCAGCTAAAGATTGAGAGTTGATCTTGATGGTCTGGGGAGTCAGCTTTCCACTGAAACCAACTTTCTGATGTTTAAAAGTCTTTTTCTGTTGCTACAGGGATTTGAGGCAGTGTTTGGCCTCTGCTTTCTAGGTATGTGACTCATACCTTAAAAGCAAAGTTCTACCCATCTTGGTCTGTGCTGTTCTGCAGCCTGAGGAAGAAAAGCAAGAAGGCTTTTCTTTACGCCGGAGTGGTTTGGAAATATGACACTGGCAAAGCAATCTCTGGGAATTTGCAGGGAATGGAGTTGAAGGTGCATAATTCTAACTTGATTTGAATTTCTAAAATATCAGGAAAATCTTGTCTAAAATGTAAGCTGTAAGACTTGGTAAGGCTGTTTGGAATCTGGAATTAAGTGGGCTCTGAACAGTGATATATAATATAGAATGATATTGCTATTTAGATATCTATGTCTAAATGCCTCTAGTATTCTTTAAATGTTGCCTCTGTAATTTTTTCAGGAAATAAGGATATCTACTGGGGTGGAATGGAGTAAATGAAAGTAATCTGTGTATATTGGAGAATAATTGGTACACATCAGGAGACTGACTTTGGGTTTAGGTGTTCCAGTAAAAAGAATGTGAAAACTTCAGTGGCACAATTTTATGCAACCTTTGGGTTTAACGTTTGAGCCCACTATCTTTTCTGAGTAACTGGGAAGGAATGGGAATGGAGTGGGCAAGCAGATTTACTACAGGGAGAAATGCAAACTAAGAGATGGAAGGAGTAAAGGTAAATTGCTAAAGTGAGATGCTGCTCTCTGGTACATATGGGGAAATGGCATGGCTTCAAAGGATGTGTGCTTTGCCACTTCTGTAAGGCATCTAATGTCTGTTTTCCCTTTTTCTTATCTAGTAGAGCACTAGTGCCCTTCTCAGTGGGCTGTAGTGGGAGGTTGAGGCTTATGGGTTTGTTATCTCCTGCTGACACTTGCTGCTCTTGCTGATCAATGTTTGGCTTTCGGGTCTGCATCCCCTCCTTTGCACATATCTGTCTGTGCCTCACACCCTCTCTTGCGGGAGCCCTCCTATGCTCCTCTGTGTGCTTTCTGGTGGAGGTAGGGCCTCTCAGAGCCCTCACGACTAGCTACTGAAGATTAATGAACTTTCTTTCAAGCTGTGTCACAGAAACAAAGGGCTGTTGTGTTCAGCCTTTGTCCTTGCTGTGTACAGGGGCCCTTCAAGAAGCAGCTCTTCCTCCCCTCTATTCCAACCAGCATCTACATGTTTGCTACTTTTTTTATAGGTAGATAGTACTGAATAAAGTGCATCTTTGAGTGGTTTTCTAACTGTAAAATTTATTGATTGTGATACCTTGGGTGCAAAGGACTAACAAAACACTGTTTTGAGATACTATTTTGAGTACCCAAACGGTTATGAGATGCTTAAAGTAAATAAGGAAAAGGTGAACAAATGTCTGCAAGTGAAATGATGCTTAAAACACTTGATCTGCAAATGTTACTTATAGTTTTTTCAAGATGAGGTTCACTATAAAATAACATTTAATGTGACATGCTTTTGAATTTGTTTTAAAATAGGATAAATTCAATTAAGACTGAATCCAGTAGACTGTCTTGCATGTCATGGACCTGCTTGTGTCTCTTCATTTTGAAATGCCTGCTTTTCTGGTCCTGTCATGGGTAAAAGGGCCTTCTGTATGTACCATGCCTTTCAAAATGCCTTGAGCGTCTTGGGAAAGAGCCTGTTGTCATTGTGTCATAGCAAACTTTATAATTCAGACTCCAAAAATCAAAGACAAATATTTCATTAACTTTTTGCTTCTATTTCAGTCTGTATTTACTCAGTCAATAAATGAGAGAAATTCCACATAGGCACATACTATTACATAGTAAGCCTTATATGCATGCAACAAACTGCTTGAACTCCTTGAACTCCTACTTGACAGTTCAAGGAGTGGCTCCTCCATCCCGCAGGGAAGAGTAAAGTTTTAAATGACACTTATTGATAAAAGGAAGCAAATGAAGAGTTCTCAATTAATCAATTTTATCTATACCCTACACAGGTTGCAATACAGACACTTCTCTCACTTGTAAATGTGTAATTTGCTTTTAGGTCATGCTTGTTGGTAGAAGGCTAATATATCAGCAAACTTGTGTGTGAACCTTTCCTCCTTTTGCAGGATCTTAGAAATAACTGAAGTATACCCAATCAATAGAAAAAAAATTAAACCCATAAGTATGTATGGGATAATCACAAAGGTGGCTGACAGAGGAAAAAGCCCTTAATGTTTATTCACCATCTAATAGCAATTGAGGAGTTACTGGGCTAAACCAGCCCCAGAAACATTGCTAAAATAGTTTGTAGCTATAAGTGTTAGAGGCCTGTTTGGAAATAAGAGGTATAAGTTGTTACCGCTTTTGCTAATGTGGCTTGCAGAGATGCAAACAGCTGCTTCTGGTTTCACCCTATGGTTTCTTGAAACTCTCAAACAGCTTAAAATAGATGGCTTTCTTGTGGCTTTCTAAATTTGGATGTCTTGCTAAACTTGTATATGTTTCCTTTAAACAGGTTGCAAAATAAAAGCACTAAGGGCCAAGACAAATACTTACATTAAGACCCCTGTTCGTGGAGAAGAACCCATCTTTGTTGTCACTGGGCGAAAGGAGGATGTAGCCATGGCTAAAAGGGAAATTCTCTCAGCTGCTGAACACTTCTCCATGATTAGAGCATCACGCAACAAGAGCGGTCCTGCCCTGGGAGGCCTGCCATGTACCCCTAATCTGCCAGGTCAGATGACAGTCCAAGTCAGGGTGCCTTACTGTGTAGTTGGGCTGGTGGTTGGACCAAAGGGAGCTACAATCAAAAGAATTCAGCAGCAGACCCATACCTACATAGTCACTCCCAGCAGGGACAAGGAGCCAGTCTTCGAAGTCACAGGAATGCCTGAAAATGTCAACTGTGCACGTGAGGAGATAGAGATGCATATAGCCATGCGTACTGGGAACTACATTAAGCTGAATAAAGAGAATGATTTCCACTACAATGGTACAGATGTGAGCTTTGAAGGAGGCACTCTCAGGTCTGCATGGCTTGCTTCTAATCCTGTCCCTCCTAGCTGCACCAGAATGATTTCTTATTATAGGAATAACAGCTCCAGCTCCTTGGGAAGTAGTTCCACAGATTCCTATTTTGGAAGCAATAGATTGGCTGACTTCAGCCCAACAAGTCCGTTCGGCACAGGCAACTTTTGGTTTGGAGAAACGTTGCCTTCAGTGGGCACGGAAGACCTCGCGGTTGAGTCTCCTGTGTATGATTCCTTACCAATGCCTTCCCAAACCATTTGGACTCCTTTTGAACCTGTAAACCCTCTCCCTGGCTTTGGTAGTGACCCTGCTAATAATGCCAAGCCTCAATGCCGAGGGAGCCAGCCATCTACTCCTTGCTTGTCACCCGCATTTCCAGAAAGCCTGGATCACCCACTGGCTGGGAGAGTGAGTAGTGACCCACCTAGCACTGGCCACCAAGTAGGCCTTCCCATCTACATCCCCGCATTCTCCAGTGGCACCAACAGCTATTCCTCTTCCAATAGTGGCTCCACATCCAGCTCGCCCCCTGAGTCAAGACAGAAACACGACTGCATGATCTGCTTCGAGAGCCAAGTCGTTGCGGCCCTGGTCCCCTGTGGTCACAATCTCTTCTGCCTGGAGTGTGCCAACAAAATCTGTGAAAAGGAAGTCCCATCGTGTCCTATTTGCCAGACAGCCGTTACTCAGGCAATTCAAATTCACTCTTAAATATACAGATGTTATTATATATGGACTTTTAAAGACTCTTAAAGACATGGGTGTAATGGTACCTTCTAGTAAACTTTATAATGAATTCTGACTGTTGGACTTTCTTGGGATTAGGCTGAAGTTATTAATAAATTTTTACTTTCTCAAAAGGCTGCTATGGTAACACTAAACTTAAGTGGTCTCTGTTTGGTTCAGTGTAAGCAGATGGCATGTTTAGCAGAGATACATCTGGTGTCATGTTATGGCACAGTGAAGGAAAGTTTTCATAAATTACACAACTGAAAAATCCCCCCACATTTTACAGGCTTTTCTAAAGGATCTCTGTTAATTGTTTGGCTTCTGTGTGCTGGCAGCAATGAACCTTTTTGCCTAAATGCAACAGTACTTGTCTGCTATGGAGGATGTGTGGTATTATCAATATATCAAACAATACTTCCAGTGCTGTCTTCTCCCAGTTTTGAGGAAACATTTTTTTGTTTGTGTGACAACTTATGCCTAATTCTTCAGCATTGCAAATATCTTTTAAAGCATAATTTGTTTTATTGAAACAGATTGTGTTATTGGCTGGTTCAGATAATCAATTACAGTGAGGTAGGAAGAGAGAAGCTGCCAGATGCACCTCCATTTTGTCCTTGATAAGGGCAGTATGTCCAGAGGATCAGGAATGTCTCAATTTGTGATTTCCTACCCACTGCTTTTGTTAGTGTAATGTGGAAAAAGTCTGGCTGACTCCATCCAGTTACAGTAAGGGCTTTGGGATGCACATACTTTGACTTAGAGTGATGATGCTGACACTGTTCATTAGTCTGATCAAGCTGTTCTTTAATTACCTTTTTAGAGAGTATATATTTCAAAATGTGAAGCATTTTTATGTTCATGTCTTACACATAAATATATATTTTTAGTAAGAAAAAGGAAAAAGGGGGAGTTGTGTAAATGCTTTTGTATTATTCATGACAGCAGCTGTGACAGTGGCTCTGCAATCAGTTTACTTCATTTCAAAACTGTCTTTCCAAAAAAAAAAAAAAAAGTCTCTTGAATGAGCTTCTTACATTTCAACCTGTGGATGTTTCTAGCTTTTTCATCCTCAGTACATTCCCAAAGCTGTGCTGGCATATTAAAACAGCAAAAACAAACAAAAGGCACAAAAGTAGAGTTCTGATGTATTTTTTCCTATTTTTTAAAGCATTATTTTCCCAAGACAAACTTTTTTTCAGTGTAACAAAAAAAGAAATTGTGTATTAAACTAGTATATATACAGAAAATTTTATTTTTATTTCCACTTAGTTACATTTCGTATAAGTTTACAACTAGAAGTTGCCTTGAAGGCATATTATGTACTGCATAACTTTAATACTATAATTGCTTGTAGGATAGTTACATGTCAGTATTATAATCTGATCTCTAGCTGCAGTCTTGTAGATGAGAACAAATGTTCACTGAGCATGTATTTTGTTTTATTGCATTGTACACTGCAACTAATAAGCCAAGGAATCAACAGACATTAGGTGCGTGTACCACTTCTATAAACCACAAACTAAGAATAAACTGATAAATTATTGATCTAGCTTAATATTTGCTAATTTTACTACGCTCTTTGTTATGTATATGTAGGGAGGTCATAGGGATTATAAATTCAATTTTGGTAAAGTTTAAAAACTATATATTTTATGATAAAGGGCCTTTAACTTATGATGGCCAAAGCACTGATATCATATATTTGCTGTAAAGAGAATTATAAGAGTTTTATTTTTCTGATATTAAAAGTTACTTAATAAAGACTTGTTTCCATTAACTTGAATGTTTTGGTGTCTTCATGGCTGTCACTTGTAGCAGCTCAGGCAGGCTGGGGCTGGCTGATATCCCCCACTCAACCAGGGGTGTTCCTGGTGCTTAGTATTTCATGTGCAGGGCTCAGGCTGGTGGGATCCCATTCCAGTGCTGCAGGGCTCCACTCCTGAAAGAAGTTGAACTGGTATAAACAAAAATTGAGGGGTTTTGTGGTTTTTTTAATGAGCTTTTTCCCCAAAATACCCTTGGCCCAATTTTTCCCAAAGTTGCAGGAAAAAATTTCCAGGAGCCGCTGGGTTAAAGTTTAAAATAAATGTATGCAAAAGGAGCTGAGGTAGCTGAGGGGAGGGTGCAGGTTGTTGCTAAGATAACAAATGGGTTTTGGGCAAATCAGCTGCATCAGGAGCTGTAGGAAATCCCAAATATTGTGGCTGGCAGGTGCCTGCCCCAGGGTATGACATGGTTTAGTGGTGGACTTGGCAGGGCTGGGTCAATGGTTTGACTCAATAGTCTTAAAGGTCTTTTCCAACCTAAACCATTTTCTGTGCATAAGTCAAGGAGGAAAAGAAATATGGACCATAGAGTCACTTTTAGGTTGGAAAAGACCTCTAAAATCAGGGAGTCCAATTGTTAACTCAGCACTAAGTCCACCCCTAAACCATGTCTCCAAGTGTCACATCTACATGCTTTTTGAATCCTTCCAGGGATGGTGACTCCATTGCTACTCTGGGGAGCCTGTTTCCTTTCAGGGAAGATTTTTTTCTAATCTTCAATCTAAACTGCCCCTGGCACAACATGAGACTCTTTCATCCTACTGCTTGTTACTCAGGATGTTCCATGCCTGCTCCCCCTTGGAGTCTGCTCCCTCAACCTGTGCTAACCTGAGTGGCATGTCGGTGCATCCTTTCTGCCTGCTGCTGACACCAGCTGCCCAAGTGTCCCCATAGATCCCTACCCACCCCATAGATCCCTACCCACAGCAGCCATTCCCACCTCTGCCACCACCATGCTATGTGTCCTTGGTCATGTCACTACACCCAGAGGCAGCCTCACCACAGCACCCAAACCCACCATCCTTGTGCTGGCCATGCAGCTTCCCTGCTCTGAGCATGGCCATACTGCTTTGTGCTGCTTTGGCTGCATTTACTTCAAGACAGTGCTTCACCCTGACTCAACAAATCAACAAAATCAACCCAAACTGCCAGTCTGCCCCAGGGTGTCTCCATCTTCTGCTGCCATCCTATATCTATGAAGAACATGACCAAAAGGAGTCATGACCCACACCATCTGTGGGACGCTCCCAAGGCCACCCCCTCTCGCCTCCATGTTTTCAGCCATGGAAGATGGAGCATTAGTGGACATCCAGTGACCCCCATCCCAGAGGCCCTGAGGCAGCTACAGAACCCCCTGGTGCATAGCCATCACCCTGTGGCAGAACCCAGACTTGTGACCCTTGGGTCACTCCAGTACCCCCATGGACATGCAAATAGCAACAACATGGGAAGGTGTCTGACATGGGGCCATCCTTCAGCCCCTTGGGCAGCACAGAGGTGCTCAGCCTGAGACATTTTGGGCCAGCTTTAGCTTTGTGACTATGTTGGTTTTGCTTGGCCTGGTTTTGGGTAGCGGGGGGGGCCACAAAGATGGCTTCTCCGAGAAGCTGCTAGACGCTTCCACCATGTCCAGCAGAGCGCTGATGGCTCTGAAGATGGACATGCCGCTGACTAAGCCTGGGCTGAGATGTTGGTTATGCCTCTGTGATGACATTTTTAAGAAGAAATTCAAAACAAAGGGAGGCGCAGATTTTTCTAGCCAGAGGAGGTGAGAACATGTGAGGGAAACAACATGGAGACACCAAGGTCAGTGGAGAAGGAGGGGGAGGAGGTGCTCCAGGCACCTGAGCCGAAATTCCTCTGCAGGCCGTGGTGATGACCATGTTGAAGCAGGCTGTCACCCTGCAGCCCATGGGGATCCACAGGGGATGCAGAGATCCACCCACAGCCCGTGGGGAGGTGCCCATGCTGGCGCAGGTTAATGCCTGGAGGAGGCTGTGATCCAGTGGGAGACCTGGTGGAGAGATGGGGCCTCTGCTTCCAAGTTGGAGCAGCCTATCCTTGGAGGACTGCATCATGTGGACGACTGATCCATGCCACAGCAGTTTTGGGAGAACTGTCTGCCAATGGGAGGGACTCACATTGCAGCAGTTTTGGGAGGACTGCTGCTCATGAGATTGGAACCACATGGTAGAAGTTCACAGAGAACTGTCTCCTGTGGAAGGGACCCCATGATGTAGCAGGGGAAGGACTCTCCCTGAGCAGTGGAAGATCTTGGTGATGAACTGACCAAAACCCTCCACACCCTGTTCCCTGCACTATCAGTGGGAAGAAGGGAGGGGTTGGGGGGAAGAATGGTGTTTTAAGGGCTTATTTCTCATTATCTTCCTCTGACTCTGTTAGTAATAAATTCACTTTGTAACTCAAAGTTGAGCCTGTTTTACCCTTGGAGTGTTTTCTCCCAGTCCTTATCTAAACTCATGACACCTTTGTAATTCTTTTTTCTCTCTGCCCAGCTGTGACAGGGGAGAGTGAGTGAGTAGCTTTTGTGGGTGCCTGGCATTTGGCCAGCATCAAACCACAACAGTGACATGGATTTATTCTATGCCTACAGCCATGTAGTTGTATCAGAGGGTTTAAACGTGCATCATGGGGCTGGTATATAGTTACTCAGTGTTCTAAAGGCAAATACCAGTGTGCTAGCCAATGCTTTTACACTGGCCACAACAATGACCAGCCACCAGTTACAAAATAGTTACTAACAGTACCAGGAGGGAGCATCTGGAAAGCTCTCTGGAGAGGTATGGAGCTAAAACTGCTTTAAGGTGGCTTATGGAGGGACTACAACTGAACAGGAACATCTTGGCCAGACCGATGTTTCTGTATATATAGGAAGATGTTTGGGGGTGGGGGGGGAAGTACCATCTTTCACATTACAGTTATTAGTCTGGTACCTCAGGACACACAACTTATGTATCAGTGCCCTCCAGCCTGCCACAGCTACCCGTGAAGCCCCAGACCCAGAGTGGGTGGGCACTGAGGCATTCTGTTGTATCCATTCCTGCTCAAACAGGGCACCAGATCTGCAGTGGAGAAGGAATTTTCACCCTGCCTCATTGTGGTGGTTTTGATTGACCCAAAACATCAGTAAAGTTTTTTTAACATCTAGGAGAAATTTGGACCCCTCAGAAGCTGTTGTGGTAAGCCTGGGGAGGTGTCTGAGGGGTGGGGAGTGGCACAAAGATGGCTCCTGTGTGTCCTGAGTGTAAATTCTGGAAGTTTTTACATCAAGTCCAGCAGAGCCGATCTCTGAAGGCTCTGAAAGTGATGGACATGCTACCGGCCAAGTTTGGGCCAATTGGAAGTGCTGGTTACACCTCTGTGAAAACATATTTAAGAAGAAATCAAAACAAAGGAGGCACGCACTTCTTTCACTTCTTTGTAGTTGGAGGAGGAGGAGGTGGAGGTGAAAATATGTGAGGGAGAACAGCATGGAGATTGCCAAGGTCAGTGAAGAAGGGGGGGGAAGGGGTGCTCCAGTGCTCCCGGCACCGGAGCTGAAAACTTTCTGCTAGCCATGGTGAAAGCTATGGGGGAGCAAGAAGTTTCTCTTGCAGCCCATGGAGTCCATAAGGATGCAGAAATCCACCCACAGCTCACTGCAGAGGAGCAGGTGGATGCCTGGAAAAAGACTGTGAACCAGTGGGAGTCTCATCTAAAAGTTAAAACTGCAAAAGGCCTTGACTGGAAGAGAAAGGCCTTGCTCCTGAGATGGAAGCAGCCTGGCCTCGGCTTGGGAGAATTTGCACAGCACCTTATGGACAAAAAGACTCACAAAGCAGCAGAATTGGGGCGGGATGTTGCTCATGAGATTGGATCCACACCAAAGAAGTTCCTAGAGGACTGTCTCTCGTAGGAAAAGACCCCATAGCTAAGTAGAGACCCCTTCTCTTTGATTGGACTGACCAGAGAACCCCTCACCCTGCCCCCTGTCTGTGTTGCTGGTTTAGAAAGAGGGAAGGGGGGGGTGAGTACAGAGACTGCTTCTTAAGAGGGTGGGGGTAAGAGCAGAAAACTGTCTGGAAAGAGAGAGAAACAAGTAGAGATAAAGAGTATTTGTAGTAGAAGAATTGTAGTGATGAATAAATTTGAGAATCTGCTCTGTGGACTGAAAAGAGACCCTACACCCTGCCTCCCTACCTGGCTTGTGGATTGTAAAGAAGGAAAAGGGGTGAATACTATAGGTTCGTAAGAGGGAGGGGGGGAGTGAACAAAATAATGTATGAAAAGTTTATTTTTGCCTTGCATTTATCCTCCAATTCTGTTAGGTAATTAAATCACTTTTTTTGCAACTTTAAGCTTAGAGCCTAGTTACCCTCTTTTCATGAGTCCTCCTGGCAATGTTCTATCTCAAACCTTGACACTCATGCTCATAAATCACTGGAGTTCAGAAGGTTGGTATATATTTTTTCCCCTTCTCTCCCCATGGGATGCCGCTGCTTATGGAGATGAGGAGACCCAGAGCATTACAGATGCATCACCTGCCTCCTGCTTTATTCCTACATTGCATGACTTGTGATGGTTGGTATTTGATTCATTTACTGGAAGGAGTTCTGCAGCCTGATGACTGCGGGAAGAAGGTGGAATAGAGGTCCTGTGCACCTGTAGTAGTTTTGATTGGCTCAAAATATCAGTAAAGTATTTTTTGACATCTGGGAAAAATTTGGACCCCTCAGAAGCTGTTGTGGTAAGCCTGGAGAGGTGTCTGAAGGGTAGAGAGTGGCACAAAGATGGCTCCTGTGTGTCCTGAGTCAAAGTTCTGGAAGTTTTTACATCAAGTCCAGCAGAGCCAATCTCTGATGGCTCTGAGAGTGATAGACATGCTGCCGGCCAAGTTTGGGCCAATTAGAGGTGCTAGTTACGCCTCTGTGAAAACATATTTAAAAAGAAATTAAAACAAAGTAGGCACGCACTTCTTTGTAGTTAGAAGAGGAGGAGGTGGAAGTAAAAATATGTGAAGGGATAACAACATGGAGACACCAAGGTCAGTGAAGAAGGTGGGGGAGGAGGTGCTCCAGGCACCAGAGCTGAAAACCCTCTGCTAGCTGTGGTGAAGGCCATGGGGGGAGCAGGAAGTCCCCCTGCAGCCTATGGAGTCCACAAAAATACAAAAATCCACCCACAGCCCATGCCAGAGGAGCAGGTAGATGCCTGGAGAAAGCTGTGATCCAGTTTGGAGTCTCATTGAAAGAGTTAAAGCTACAAAGGCCTTGCAAAGGAGAGAAAGGCCTTGCTCCTGAGATAGAAGCAGCCTGGCCTTGGCTCAGGAGAGTCTGCACAGCACCTTATGGACAAAAAGACTCATGTTGCAGCAGAATTCAGGTTGGATGTTGCTCATGAGATTGGACCCACGCTAAAGAAGTTCCCAGAGAATTGTCTCTCGTGGGAGGGACCCCATGGCTAAGTAGAAAACCCTCTCCCTGATTGGGCTGACCAGAGAACCCCTCACCCTGCCCCCTGTCTGTGTTGCTAGTTTGGAAAGAGGGAAGGGGGGTGAGTGGAGAGATTGCTTCTTAAGAAAGAGGGGGTGAGAGCAGAGAAACTGCCTGAAGAGAGAGAGAGATAAATATTGATAAAAAGTATTTGTAGTAAAAAAATTGTAGTGATGAATAGATTTATAGACTTGCTCTGTAGACTGAGAAAATACCCCACACTCTGCTTCCTTACCTGGGCTTATTGGTTAAAAAAAAAAAAAAGGAGTGAATAAAAATGAGTTCATAAGAGAGAGGGGGGTGAGTGAACAAAATAGTGTATGAAAAGTTTATTTTTGCCTTGCATTTATCCTCCAACTCTGTTAAGTAATTAAATCACTTTTTGCAACTTTAAGTTTAGAGCCTGTTTGCCCTTTTTCTTCTGTGCGTCCTCCTACCAGTGTCCTATCTCATTTAACTCATGAGATTAGTATGTGTTTTTACAGGTTTTTTTTTTTAGCAGCAAGAAAGCGTCAAAGTGCCTGGCATTTAGTCAGGGTCAAACCCCGACAGCACCTTTTAACATGGGATGGCAATCACTCACCCAACATCTGGCACTCATTCTGATTTCTGGTCCTTCCTCTGAGACCCTACTACACACACACAGCTTGGCTGGTGGCTTAAATTAAGTAATTTCCGTTAACATGAACGCCCACAGAACTGTTGTGCCCCACCAGCTTAAGGCAGACTGGTATCTGCACACCTGCAGGCACCCAGAGACATTTCTACACTGGAAACTGACCTTGGTTTTGGATTTGATACTAGTTGCACCCAAGTATCTGAGACATGGGACTCTGAGGAGGGACCCTCTGGAATCACAGCCCTGCTCCAGCAAGCTCTCCTACCCCTGACACAGTTCAAGACCGCAGCTAGCAGCTAGCTCCAACAGCTGACCAGAAACATGATAAAAGCTCTTCACTGAATGAAATTAAGAAGCCAAAGACTTGAATCTTTACCGTTTTTAATCAAAAACATACTCTGTAACAATTTCAGTAAAGCTAACTACAGTATATTATCCACAAACTAGGTCTAATGAAAAACATACAGTAAGCTACAAAGGAACTACTGGGAATTCTGTTGACCACTTATCAAAAGGCAATGGCTGAAAGAAGAAATGCTTAACTAGGCTTTCATGCTCAAAAAACCCCTCTCACAGCAGGTTTTGGGTAGTGGGTACTTTGCAGCTCTCAATCCAGCTGAATCACTTTGTCCTGCTACCAAACTTCACCAGAAAGACACAGAAAAAGGTACAGGAGCAAGAAAGTGTGATGTGGTTTTGGTGAACTTGTACAAGTCCTGCAAATTTAGGAGCGATGTATCACCCAAAAAGCACAACAGCAGCCAACAGTGCCAAAACCTCTTGAGATATTGTTGACAATAGTTCTGCTTTCATGAGGTCTCACCAAGTGAAACTTTCACATTGCTGAAAAGTCAAGTCAGATCTTGGGGACCTCAGCAGCATCATGTGCAGCAGCTTTGAGTCAGCATGGTCACACCCCTTAGATAATTTTCAGAAACACACAATCAAGAAGAGTGTTTTGAAAGTGAATGACACAACAAAATGAGATGTTCAGCATCCAGCTCCTACATGACTGGTGGAGAAGCACTTTCCATTTTTGTTTCCCTGTCTAGGACCAAAGTGCCAATGAGCTGCATCAGAGGTTAGAAGCATGAGCACAAAGCTGGTTAACACACATGCCTATGATGGGCAACTTGCAAATCTCAGTCCCAAGAACAGTGCCATGGTCCTCAAAAACCTGTTACCAGTCATGGAAATACTCCTGTTAACAGCAGGACCAGGCAAGACAATTGTTTTTAAAGTCTTTCAAAAACCAAAAGGTAACCTCCCAGAAATTGCATCCTTAAAAATACCTGACAACTAAGCATCTTAAAATTTTATAGAGATGTTAATTAGCATGGGGCCTGACAGGAAGGGGGAGGGGGGGAAGGAAAGAGGATTTCTTAAATGAAGTCTGAATCCCACTTAGATGAAGATCCACGTGGCTGTCTTTAACTGGTTGCATTAAAGTGGCCAGCAAACCCAGTCACTCTGTGTAACAGAGTAAAAATGTGAATTGAGGAGACAGTCCTTTCTTAAGCGCTTACCCTTCAAAGAAGAGATTAAAGATGCCTCAATAAAGACCACTATTAAGACACAACATTTGAAGGGTTTAGAGGCAGAAGCCCCTCCTAGACACGCTGGTATATGAATTTTGTAATGGTTCCTAGTAAAAGAACAGAGGCAGTTGTTCCTGAGCTACACAGAGAGAATGCTGTCATCAGAAGTGTTACGAGAAGATGGTCTCAAAGGTAAGGCACAGGAGTTGGACACAGGTTCAATGACTACTGCTGCTACAGACCTGTTTGGTGACTGGGGGAGACCAATGTCTTGTTCGCAGTGTAGGTCCCTCTCTAGAAAGCAGAAGAGTACTTCCCAGGTCTTCAATAGGCCAGAGCTGTAAATTAAGTGGTTTATATCACAGTCAGGGGCTCCAGGTCTTTGAGCACATCATTCTCATCAACCCCAGAAAAGTGATGAAAGGAACAACTACTTTTAACCGCCACTGTTTAGTGGTTATGGCTCCTTCCAAGGGATTCCTGTAGAAGTAAGTATTTTTAAACCATTCCAGAAAAAAAAGCTTTCCTCTCCTACACCTCTACAATGTTAACATTAAATGCCCTCACATTCAAAACTAACAGTAACACAGATAAATCAATCTAAACCTTCCGGTGTTAATTCCAGCTCACCAGTACACGAAGTGAAATCACAAAGTATTCCAGCACAATGTGTTTTTTGAGAAGCCCATAATCAAGGGTGAGAAACACAGAGGTAATTACTTCATTGGAAGAATTAAGCAGAGCAGACATGGGAACAGGAATGCAAGCAGGAGATTGCTAGCTGAAAAAATTCTTGTTGAATTCAAAACATTCAGAGCTGAAGGAGACGCGATTCTGGCATCCTTGACATTCCTGCCTGTTGCATGTATGGGGATCATCAGGGTTGTCATGTAGCTGTAGCTCTTTTTCAACTCTCAGAAAAAGACATAAATGCAAGAATCAAAGATTCAATGTGCTGCCAGTGAAGGGTTTCTAACCCATTATGCACTGCCTTTTATGCCTTGTCATAAAAGTACAAAAAATTAAGTTAAAGGCATATTAAGAACTAAGAATGAGATTCTCTCATTTTGACCTTTAACAGTTACAACAGCATCTTATCAGAAACTGCCTGGTGGAGAAGATGAATGCCTTTTCAGTATTTGTACTGCCTCACACAATGCTCAGACTTCTCCTGACATGGAGCCTGCAATTTCTTTTATCTGATAAACTCATCTGACATTATTCTATTGTTCTATTCCAAACAATTTGGGCCATCTAAATACTACACTGTAAAGACTTAAGGAGACTTGCAAAACATCTGCAAAGAAAACTAATCTTAAAAGTTGAATTCTTTCAGACTATAGTACAGGCCAATACACCAATAGGCGGAAGCAATCTTTCACTATTTTATCAAAGTTTGGCACAATCAAAACAGAAGCAACTGGTACAAAAAGTTTTCTGTGAAGCAGTCATATATATATCAGTCATCCACCAAGAAAAACACCTTGCAAAACCACAGTTAAATAGGGAGTAAGCTCATGGACTCCTAATCAAATGAACAGCCTGTTCTAAGCAATTCATCAGTCACTAGGTTACATACTTTCCAATCACCAAGGCACCTTGAACCCAGCAGTAAGTGCAGGGCAGACAATCTAATAGGGAGGCTGACAAGAAGAACATGTAGTCAGGCTTTTAATTTCTTCCCCCAAATCAAGGTTTCTGTTGTGGATGAAGTGTCAAAAAGCTGCTGGTTAATAAGCTTCTCTGAGGATGTAGTCTGAATCCTCTACTGAAAGTGTTCCTCAAAAATGTGAAGCAGCTTGCTTTGCAGACAAAATAGATCACTTGGGAGAGAAAGCAAAATGAAAAAGGTTTTAAACTAAAGGCCTTGAGAAAAGCAAATACTATTTTTCCATACATCAAGAAGTTACCACAAGAGAAAAGGTGATCTCATTAGAAGTTAGTATGAAGAAGACAGCACTGTTAGTGAAAATACAGAGAAAAATGGATCAATTTCTGGCCATTACTCCCTAGTCATCTGTCTTCTGTACTTCCACACCTAAGAGAAACAATGACTGGTGACTTCCTTTATAAGAATTCCAGCATATGGGAGAAGTAATCCCTAAACACTGTGTGCCACAGCCCTCTACAGATTCCTGAAACTATGCAAGAAACTTATCCAAAAGCTTTTGAATAATCTCTTCCAAGACTTCTACTTCTGTTAACCACTCCAGCTGTGCTGCCAGGTCAGCTCAGCACAGCAGGCAGACTGAACCTGCAGTGCTTGAAGGACTTCAGCGTATGTCCTTCTAAGCCTGTTTAATTAAGCTCCAATACCCTACACACATGCTGAAAAAGAAGGAATTCCTGCTCTCTCTCCATACCCCATCAAACAGACAAAAAGATATATCCTCAGGACAAGCTTTTATTGAGAAGCAGTGAAAGTAAGAGAAATTGGACTTGTTCCTGGCAAATTTAAACCAACAAAAATTCCTACCACTATTGGCTGCTGCAGGTTTTGCAAAGGAAAGGAATCCATCACTCAAGATCAATGGTTTCAAGATGCAGAATTACATTATATAAGCAAACTAAATTTATAAAAATCAGGCTTTTCATAATTATATTTATACAATTAGCTAGAGAGAAAGCATACACATTGTATCTGTCATACAGTCAATACATTTGCAGGTTTTTTTACTATAAATTCTCTATACAAAGTCATTGCCAATTGATATGGTCATTGATGGCATAGGGCTTAAAATAACCAAGAGCTATAAAAACAAGTTTGCCATCTTGCCCTGAGTGGAAATGGTGAATAGATATAAAACCTGGATCCTAAATATTGATGCAATATAATACATGGTTTAAAGGTATATGCAAGTAAAAAGAGTCATGCAACTTCTTTAAAATACCTGCCAAGTTTTACTTGAATAAAATCATAGAATTCAGTAGTAATTATGAAAATATGTTCCTGCCATTAGGTGTTTGTTATGCAATTTCAGTGGCAACTTTGCAGACTAGGTACTTCATGTTATTTGAGTGCCAGCACTGAAAGTATCCATTTCCTTTAGTGTTTTAAAACTCACCTGTCTTTATAAATAAAAATCTAATATATCTTTTTTAAAAAAACTAGTGAAGGAAAAGCCACATTTCTTTCCTTGCTATTTTTAATCAGTGCCAACAACATACATCTCATTCCCTCACTTTTTGGCAGCTTCTATGTTTTATTCTGGAAAAATCATAACAAGATTGTCAACAAAATAAAGAAGTCTTCTGTTAACTATTGCTCCCTAAAAAGAACATCACAAATCACCTGGAACTTTAAAGTTGCTACAAGGTAAATGTTTGTAACTAGTAGAAGGAATTTTCAGATATAAATATATATATAATACATATTCTCCATACAAAACGCTCCTGTGAGACTTATCACCAAAATGCCAGAATAAAGAAGGAAAGTTTCAAAGGGGAAAAACCCAATACTATAAAGTCTCTGTAAGGGGTTTACCTTTCACTTAAAGCCCTGTATTATGAAAATTAAGTTCTGAAAATAACTGATGCAAGATGCTTTTTGCCTTTTTTCTTTTATATATTTGTTGCCTTTTCAATATTTTTCCTTACCCTTTTCCCGAGCTAGGAAAACTAAACACATTCCAGAGCTCCAAGCCCAGGGGGGTACAAGGCCTCTATTCTATTTTAGTTTTTCCTGAGAACCAAGGTTGAGAACAAGGTCTTCAACACACATTTTCATAAAGAAGTGCAGCTAGTACAAAAGGTGAGGGGCTCCAGAGAAGAGGCTTAACCTGGGAGAAATTGCATCACCACTTGTCCTCCTAAATTGGTGCTTTTTATCAACTATGCTAATTTCTTAAAATTGATAAAACTGTATTCACCCCTGTGAATCTATTCTATCTATTCTATTTTGTAGATATTCCTCCATAACTGCCCCTGGAGCTCCAGTAAAGATCCACTTTTATGTTACCTCCTGTACTAAAATTATCTCGAGTTTCATTTCTAGGCTGAAAAAGGCAACAGTTATTCTGGCACACCCAGATGGGACAAAGGGACCTAGTAGCCTGCCTGTGGACTGGACCCAAGATATCTTGCAAGGAATTCTTTCCTGCCGGCAACCCTAAGAATTCCTCTGCAACGGCCTGAGGGGTAAGAAAACCATAGTTCCAAGACCCTGCAAGAAATAATATAAAGTGAAAGGAATAAGGGAGTGTCTTTACAAATAGCTGGTAAGATAAGACCTGAGTCTGCTGGTAAGATAAGACCAATACTGAGAGATAGAAGAAAGGATGGGAAGGATTTCCATAGGAATTCCACTGATTGACTTGCCCAAAACTGTGTTAATAAACTACAAGAACAGAGACATAATAAAAAGAAGAAAGGGGAGATGTGTATTAAGAGGGTCTGCATTAGGGGGGATGTATATTACGCGGGGTCTGTATTAGGCGTTCCCGGAAGCCTGTACCTCTCGAGTACCTCAGCCAATGGGAAAAGAGAGAGGGAACTGCGGCCGAGAATTAGGATAAAAAGAGGCTGCATCCTCTATCAATTTAAGAGACCCCCATGGGAAATGCCCATGACCTCTCCCTTTATTCATGAATAAAGTTACAGGACTCCTCTGTCTCCTTTTTGGACATAAACCTCTGGTGTTTGTGGATTAATTTTCCTTACATAAAGGTAGCTCTTTTCGTTGTGTAGTGTGTAGTGTGTCTCGTGTATTGTGTGTCTGTTGTGTATTGTGTCTGTGTAAGGTCGGTAATTGCTAGCAGTCCCAAAAAAACCCGGCGTGGTCAGATGGGGGAAATTGCTTTTGGAGTAGTTTCTCAAAGTTTTTTCCTTCGCCGCTTTTCCAACCCGCCCCAGCAAGGCTGAGGGGGGGAGGCGGGGCATGTGTGTGCCACCGGCTCATTGGTGGAGGAAAGCAAATTACAATGCGAAAGTTTCTTGCGTGTTTAACACGCACGGGTTTTGAATGGGGGGGTTCGCCTGGGGACGCCTGGGCACGGAGCGGCCGGGGAGGGCCTGGCTCACTCCATGGGGGAGAAGAGGGGGGAAAGGCCCCCGCTTTCTACAGGTTCCACGGAGCGGCCGATCGCGCCATGGCGGGAGGTGGGGGAAGGGCCCCTACTTCCTACATTCCGTCCGTGGAAAGGGAAGTCTTGGACCTCGGGAAGTTGAAGCGGACCGGTTCAGAAAGGGGCCCAGCTTCTGCTGTGAGCAAGGAAGGGATTTTGTAGCCTTCTATCCGAAGTTTTAGAGCAGGGCGGGCTCCAGAACTGCCGGGCCAGCGCCTGGAAGCCATGCCCCCGGTGACGGAAGGGGGGGGTAACAGCCACTGTAACAGCTGTGGCTGAGGTGGCCCCGGCCGTTGCCCTGGTAACGGCCGGGAGAAGCGGCAGAGAGGCGGCGGTGCCGGGCCCCGGTAAAGGGCCGGGACCACCATGGCAGCTCGCGTCTGGGCAGCCGGGGGGCCCGCCACCACTGCGCGGCCATGGCCCGGCCAGCCCGCCGCCCCTGGGCCCGGGAGGGCCGGTCTGCCTGCTCGCTCTGGCCCAGGGCGGGCTGGGGGTGCGGGACTCGAGGGCGGCGACGTCATTGCCCTGGGCAGTGCCGCTTCTGCTGCTGCGGTGTGCGGGGGCAGAGGCGGGGTTGAGCTGCTCGGAAAAGCTGATGTCACCCCTGCGGGCGGGAACACAGCTTCTACGGACGGTTCGATCACGGTTTCCATAGTAACGAGTTTTGTTTAGGAGCGACACGGAAACGAAAGCGGCTGTGAGCAGCGGCAAGGGGCGAACACAGGCGAAACGGTCGTGCCGAGGGTATCCCCGGGTATATGTATCTCCTGCCCTGCTGCGTGGGTCTGCGGGAGTGGGGCTACTCTAGCTGCCCCTCTCTTCTTTACTATCCAACAAGGAAACATCAGAGAAAAAGAAGCCGTTTTCCAGGCTCCTTTAAAACAGGCTGTAAGCAAAGTCCTATTTCAATAAACACCTTAGAAGGGAAACTGAGTCAAGGTACTGTAAGACCTATTAGCGCCATAGGGGTAAGAGAAATAAGACCTTTCTTCCAACCTTTGAAATAGGAATTGAAAAAACACTAGTTAATTCATCAATTTCTCTATTTGCAAAATTCTCCTAAGAAAAATCTATTGGAATTTTGCAAAAGGAAGAGAAAAACAGATAATTTAAGATGATTTACTGAATTAAATTCTAAAAATACCTTCTCCTGCATCCCTGTGAATAAGAAAGACCAAGGACTCTCTGCTATTCAGTGGAAGAATTCTAAAACAGGGAAAAGAACCAGCTCACCAAGACAGTTATATCTGTAAATTTAAAGAACAGCCCAACTATATTCAAAAATCAGCTGGCAGAAAAACTGGGGAACTGGAGAAACCAGCAGCTAACAATTGCTGCATCCAACCAGCAGCCAAGAATTTCTGCATTTAACAACTGCATCCAGCTCACTATAAGTTTGTTCTGTGAACACCGATGACAGGTACCCCCTAACGTGTTATTAGAACAAAGTAATGTAATTCTGAAAACGTTTGCTGTCAATCCTGGTATGTCTCTGTTCTTGACATTTACTGATAATGTATCTGAGTGTGACTGTTTGCAGACCATGGAAGAAGCCTATTCCAACAAACCAGACCTGAAGGACATGCCTCCAGAAGATCCAGACTGGGAGCTGTATGCAAACAAAAACAACTTCATAAAAGATAGCAAACAGATGACAGACTATGCAGTGACAACTACAAACCAAGTAAACCAAGCAAAAACCTTGCTATCAGATGTATCATCACAGAAAGCTGAACTGATTACATCAGTGTAAAATCTAAAACTGAGCGAAATCATCTGGAAAGAAAAAAGACTAGCAACTGTTCAAGGTAATGAAATTGAACACACTGAAAAAATCCATACGCTGCTACAGAGTATTTGAGAATCTAGAGAAGCAGCCTTTATACATTAAAAAACTCATCAAAACGAAAAAACCACCCCCAAATTAAAAAATAATTTTGCTGATTAAATAAAAAGGACAAAAAAGAAAATCTTAACAGTAGTGCCACAGAAAGAAATTAATCTGTCAAGATTTGCCCCAAAATGTGATCAGAAAGACCATCAGTTTTCTGACACAAAGGCTGAAATCAAAGAAAATGAATGGACTATTACACCAGGACAGATTATAATCCCACCTAAATGAGAACATGAAAACACTCATAAAAAAACAAAAACCTTTTGGAACACCTGAAGAGGGTAGTAGTAAAAAAGGAAGTGACTAATCTTGTGCATTCTATAACAAGCAAATGTGAAACCTGCTATAAAAACAACCCAGACATAAACAAAAAAGCTGTGTTAAGAATAAAGGCAGGGGATTTTCCTAGAGATTATTGGCAAGTAGATTCTGCTGAATTACCACATAAAAAGAATACAGGTATGTACTGGTATCAAATTGACACTTTTAGTAAATGGTCTGAAACTTACCCCTGTCACACTGATGCAGCAAGGGAGGTAGTAGGAGTCTTGCTCAACCATATAATTCCAAAGTTTGAGGTTCCTTTGAAGTTGGTCCCCAAGTGATCAGAGAAGATAGTCAACATTTGAAAATTTTTTGAAATCTGTAAATTCCCTACACACCCTAGACAAGTAGTAAGACTGAATGTGTAAATGAAACCCTCAAAACAAAAATTAATTAAATTTGTCAGAAACATCCAGGACATAGGTTCAAGCCTTGCCTATAGCCTTACTGAAAATCCACATACAACCAAGGCAGAAATGCAACACAAGTTCTTATAAAATATAGCATGGCAAGCCAAAATGAATTGTATATTACAAGAAAAATTCATATATGAGAGGATAAATTAACTTGCAGAGATATTTAACAGCTTTTAAATTCCACTTTACAGAAGCTCCAAAAATTCATTGTGTTACCCAAACCCATGGATTGGATACACCTGTCTATCTGTTCCAGCCTAGAGACTGAATCTATATTAAATAGTGAGACAGAGACCTTAAAAACTAAATGGAAAAAAACATTCCAAGTCCTGGCTACCCTCACTGAAATCAAAAGTACTGGCAGAAAACCCTGAATTCGCTACTCCAGACTTAAAAAAAAAACCTCTACTCCTGAAACAACTAAAAAACAGAAACTAACACAAATCAAGATGATATAATTTGAATTGTTCTTTTTGTGCCTGTTATCTGCACAGTTAGTAACTTTGATTCAGATTTAGCCCCAAGATTTGCATACAATTTTAGTCCAAAATATTTCCAAGAACTCTTCATAAGAACAACTTGTCAGAGTGAAATTAAATATGTGAAAATCTGGCCTGGTATGTTTTGCCACTAAATAAAGATTGGGCCTGTGCCCTTGAAACTATAATTCCAAACATAATATTTAATCACATTAAAAATTATTGAACATATTGAAAAATAAACTTCAAATACAATTTTGGCCTTATAAGAAGTCCATGATTTGTCCAGTATAGTTTTACAAAACAAAATGGCTCTTAATTTCCTACTGGCCTAACAATTATTAACACTAGTTGTTCTTATGTAGATCAGAGTAGAAAAAAATAATAAATTAGTTAAAATTTGGAAGCAGACTCAAATTCTACATCAAGTAGCTTTCAAAAAGCTCACTGAACCTTGAATATACCTTCAGTACACTTACTTCATGGCTACCGAACTAAACCTAAATAAAAAGAACTGTTCATACTACTTATATCTGTAGTTAGTCTTTGCATAATAATTGACTGTATGACACAAAGCTGTAGTTAAATATGGAGTAGACACTAGACAAGGTAAAATCTTGTTAGTCTCTAAAAAAAGGGGGGAATGATGCCAGATGATTTTTGCCTTTTTTTTTTTAATATATTTGTAGCCTTTCCAATACCTTTCCCTACCCTTTTCCCCAGCTAGGAAAACCAAACACATTCCAGAGCTCCAAGCCCCAGGGGGCACAAGGCCCCTATCCTATCTTAGTTCTTCCTGTGAACCAAGGTTGAGAACAAGGTCTTCAACACACATTTTTATAAACAAGTACAGCTAGTACCAAGGGGAGAGGGCTCCAGAGAAGGGGCTTGACCTGGGAGAAATTGCATCACCACTTGTCCTCCTAATTGGTGCTTTTTATCAACTATGCTAATTTCTTAAAATTGATAAAACTGTATTCACCCCTGTGGGGGTGGGCTTTTGTAGATATTCCTCCATAACTGCCCCTGGAGCTCCAGTAAAGATCCACTTTTATGTTACCTCCTATACTAAAATTATCTCGAGTTTCATTTCTAGGCTGAAAAAGGCAACAAACTGAAATCCAAATCCTGCATGTTCAATTTCTTTCTGCTAAGAGCAAGACGGCAAACACATTTTTAAAACCTGGTTTTCGAAGATTAAGTAGAACAAAAGGAAAATATATCTTCAGGTTATAAACAGTACTGTATTTTACAATCCATCATCCTCACAATATAATGGCCTGCAGCAGTGCAGCAGAGGGATCTCAGTCTAAAGGCTGTGGGTCTGCAATAGGCATGGTATGAAGTACTTCATCTAGAAGCTGGAGGGCACGGTGTAAGTGAATTTCAATCCAGCACGGTGTCTCTTTGATGCTCTGTCTTGGGTAATCAGGTCCCCAACCTTTTACAAAACTCATCCTGAGTATGCATAAGCGTCGAAGGTCATCTACACCAATTCCAGCAGCAGCTGACAAACCTAAACAGAAGTTTCAAGTAAATGTTCATACATGTTCTTTTATCATCTGTTTGTTTAGCCATTCCTGTTTGCTTGGCTTTCGCTTCACATAAAATTCCCTCTCACCACAGCCAAGGCCAGCCCATATTTCTAGATCTCTGCTATAATGAATGCAGCAATTAATTTGTGTTTCTTACAATCAAATTTTTTTCATCATTCTGCAATCTTTGAAGGGTGCTGAAATATAAAACTCTATAATAAAGCAGATAGGATGACACCCAATGTCTTACGTGATACAATGCACATAACCCTTATGTAGAAGTAAAAATACACTTATTCTTGATGTTTGCCAAATGCTGCATTTTTAGCATAGGAAATCAGACTGACCACCTGCAGGAAGCTGGATTAACAAACGACACTACTTACATGTAATAAAAAGGTGAATACTGCTGGCAAACTTCAAATCACCAAGTATGGCTAAGACAAAAGTTAAACACATTTCCCCAAGATGCCTTCAGCAATTTGTAGGATAGCTGGAAAGAGCCATGTGGCAATACAAGGAATACAGAAAACACTATGGCACATAAAGCAGCCTGAGACATGTAAGTACTTACACTTTTTTAAAAGTACTTAGGTACAATTTCAAGAATCTAGAATTTAGTAACTAAGAAAACTCCAGCCCAAAATAACTTAAAAAAAACCAACAAAAACAACAAAACACAAAAAACCCCACCCTCACACTCTCTTCTTCCTCTTCTCAAGAATCTTGAGTCTTCCTAAACCTAGTCAAGGACTTTGTTGCTGAGTAATCCCTATTGTTTTGAGTAATATTTTTATAAGATTGGATCTGAGCAGCCAAAAGTATCTCTGTTTAAAGTAACAGAATTATGCTATTTGATCTTGTATATAACATGCTTTCTGTTGTACTGCAACACTTCTTGCAGTACAATAAGCAGCCACTTCTGTATCCAACATTCCCTGAAGACTACAGAGTGAAAAATGGTGCATGGAACAGGTACAAAGGGAATGAATACAGACTTACCACAATGCCATCCCAGCCCCACCTTGCCCCAATCCTGCTATTTCATTCCAAGTCTGTCTGTACTGTTGCAGGGGAAGTGGGTGAATGCTGTTATGAGGGAAAGCTGTGTTATTTGTTTCCAGGTAAGGAAAAAAGGAAGCCAAGCAGTTAATGAACTTACTAATGGCTGGGGCTATTCCACCTACTGATCCTGGTCCAGGGATGTTTCCTGCCACTGCTGCAGCTTGAGCAGCAGCAGCAGCTTGGGCCGTGGCAGCCTGCTGTTGCATCTGACGATGACACTGGCGTAAATCAAACACCTTTAAATAAATACAAATATTGAACTATTAGATTTACCAAAATCAATTAAAAAAAATAATTCCTCAACTCCCAGCTCCAATAATCTAGACCTCTCTTCTCTCCCAAAACAACTTGTACAATTTCACCAAACACTTGGGTAAAAGCAAACCTTCCCTGACTAGTTTAATTTCTAACAGAAATAATCCATTAAAGCTGATTCTTAGAGACTCTTCTTATATGACATTACTGCCACTGGCACTACCAGAACCTTGGCTGAACTGAGCAGGCTACAGAAGTATCGTGTGTGGGACTGACTGCAAGATCAAAGTCTGAAGGATACTACAGGCTGATAAAACCCTAACTTTTAAATTCCAATATTTCCAGAAAATAGGCATATAAATAAAAATGGATGCCAAGTCCATCTTAACTTTGTCAGACTTTATTCTTCACCGTTTTACTGAAATGTGTTAGTCTATTTAAAAGAAATACCAATAATTGACAGGTCTGAAGTTTCAGCAGATAGTTTTCAGGTTGCTGGTATTTTATATCTTTGTGATCAGGCTTAGCACTAATATATATACACAGAAATTCTGTTCTCATACTAGAAAGCTTGTACATAGAGGTTGGTGGGGTTTCTTCACCTTCATTACACAACCTGCCTACAAAACTGAGGATTTTAAAAAAAAATTAAAAAAAAAAAAATCAATGCAAACTTCAAGCAGTTTGATTTAAAAATGTAATTTTACAAGTGTGACTTGTCCTAAATAAAGTTTCAAGTCTGGCAGAGGCACATCTAAGTAAGAACAGCCTCAAAATAATTTGTTTCCATGCAATGTTCTGTGACCTCTGGATCACTTCACGTTCATAACACTAACACACTTTAACATACACTTTACACTTCTACTGCATTTATACATTCCCAACTTTTCTTGTTTTGGAGAGAGACAGTAAAGAAACAGATAACCTATGCTAAAAATTTTTAGTAGCAATTAATTTAAACCTGTAAGGCTAAAAATAAAAAAAAAAACCTGCTATCAAGATCGCTTGTGACAAAATACAAAATTGGTTAGTTTCATAGTATCTAGATGACACTTTCAGTTTATTCAATTTAAAAAGTCATCTTAAGTGACTTGTCAAATGGAAATTTTTAGGCTTTTTTTAAAGCCAAGTTACATTTATTTCAGTGTCTCATAGCTTCCTTAACATTTACAAGACTCAAATATATGCTATTTCCTCTACAATTTTCATCTAGGAACATCAAACCAACCTTTATATATGCACTTGGGTAAATCTTGTGAACTGCATCCCCTGGTGCACGCCCTGCTTCTCTATCCAGGTAGTAACTCTGAACGAAGACTGCATGATCACTGAGACATCTAACCCACACATCACCTTCTCCTTTGCACTCCAACTGCACCCCTTTACCTATGTGCAACCTTAAAAAGAAAAACAGATTCAATGCACCTGTGTATACATACTATAAATCAGACCTTTCCTAAATAAACCAATAAACAGATCTCCAGCACTCTGCTCACACAAGGACTTGAAATTGTAGTTATTATCTTAGGTGTAAGTTAGCATTTGTTATGCAAAATCTGTAAATTAAAAAACAAAACATCTGTAATACCATGTAAAGATCTATGGGAAACACAGAATGCAGAAGCAATGATATTCGAGTTGCAACTACCACACATTACCAATACAGAGTTGGGATACCAAACACACTCAGTTCTGTTCAGAAGTGTAAAATCCCACAAGTATTCTAGAATAGAAAGTCACTCAAGTATATATACAAAGCCACATTTTAATGCAGAACTGTATGCTTGTTTGGATCACATTATAACAATCTAACATTTTGATTGTCACAATGCAACATTTCTGAAGACATGGAATAATTTTCTTCCTTTTTGTTTCAAAGGAGTGGAAAATAATTTGAAAGATTGCTTCAGTTCCACATCAAAGCATAGCATATGCATGGTGAGAATGAATGAAAATCCAACTAGCTCTCTATCAACCTTCTTTTGCCCCTTTGACAAATCCACTCAGGTGTGAAGACCTAATATTCAGCTTGCATATATAATGGCATGAGTTGCTAATTTTATCCTTGAAGGCATAGCTTTTGAAAGCAATGAAAAGCAACATGCTACTACTGCAAAGCTCTGAAGGGCTTTGTCACACAGTTAACATTTTGAATGTGTTACAGGAGTGGCCTAGAAAGATTACTCTGGTATAGTTAATTCAGTTCAAAGGAACATACCATACTTGTGATTTCAAAAGAGAGGCACACACTGAAGACAAAACAAAATATTTTCAAATACCACAGACATCTGGAGCTTTTAGGATCTGCAGAATACCTTGCCCTCTCAATGGCTTCTGTTCTATGCACGTTGGAAAGCTGGCCCAGGCAAAAACGGTCTCCTCCAGAAGGATCCACATATCCATCAACAGTAACAATTGGACAGCTTGAAGGGACCTTAAATGTTTCCCCGACTTGCACATCCATTTCAAAATATGCGATTGAACACCAATATTCTGGAGCTAAAGAATATATACAATTAACTGACTGAAAGGCGCAAAAAAACCCAACAAACCCAGACAATCAATTAAGCCGTCTGCAACTGCATTTGTCATTCAGACTAAGAGTGCACATTCACATAAGCAAGTTCAGATAGACAAAGACATCTACAAGTACAGAAAAATTCTACATGCTACAATGAACATGGGCTTGTCTTTTTTATTAAAGCACACATCAATGTGTAGAAGCCTGGGCAGTAAGGAGTTAATGCACTACTATGCCTCAAACACCGATGATTATTCAAGCAGGCAAGTTAGAACATGATGTGCCTGGAAAGGGGGGGCCTTATGAAGGTATGGCAGCACCTTTTTGGAACCAATTTTCCTGTTCAGGTCCGTGGTGAAAACACAACATACAGCACAAGCTCAGAAGTGGGGTCAAGGAGCAGGCAAGACCCATAGAGAGGGATTGAGACCACCAAAGGAACCTCAAAGCCCCCTGACCCATTTCCAGAAAGGTCCAGAAAAACAGACTGCACATGCTAACTCATTTACATGAGGAGAAAGAAACTTAATCCCAGGGCGGGGAAAAATTACCTATAAGAAGGTACCCCCACAGAGCCTGGGTGGCATCCCCAGGACACCCTGTCATCTGTATTGATGCTGGACCCAGGACTGGTGATCCCCTTTCCTCTCTTTCTGATCTCCCTCTTTATTTTTATTCTATTATTATTATTAGCATCATCATCATTATTAAGGGAGAAAAATATACCAATTTCCATGCAGAGTGCATAGTTTACTAATAAAACTTTGTGAGGGTTTTTTTTGGACTCTTTTGGCTTTTGCCATTCTTTTTTGACCACGGGCATCTACAAACCTTGGGTGCTCCCTTCTGTGTAGGGGTGGGACATAACACAATGCTAGGGTTTTTTGTAGATCTTACAAATCTTTGTACAGTTTATAATTCCAGTAAGATTTTGCAAGCCATCTACTTTCCTGCACTTTACAACTATAGCTTTAGCATAAAGAAGTAATACATATATGCCTATTTTTGGCTAGGGTAGCAGAAACTAACTTTGAAACAGATCTGGCTTAAGATAGGAGTAATTACCTCCTATCCTAAGTGAAGTCAGTTTTTTCTATCCTCCCTGCAAAGCAAACCAGATTTGCAAAGCAGGGCAATGGGGGACAAAAAGATCACATAGTGACCTTGTCTGCACACAAAGTCAGGTACAGGCTAAAACAAGGAAGTATTAAGCAAGGGAGCATAACAAAATGGTGTGCTTTAATAGCCAAGTGGTGCCTTTTAACTCATACTATTTAAAAAATTGGCTACAAAAGAAAGATGGTAGTTGGAAAAAGCTACTATGTCTACCTGGACTTCAGCAAAGCCTTTAATACTGTCTCCCATAGCATACTCCTGGAAAAGCTGGCAGCCCATGGCTTGGACAGGTACACTCCTTGCTGGGTTAAAAAACTGGCTGGATGGCTGGGCCCTGAGCATGGTGGTAAATGGTGCCACATTCAGTTGGCGGCCAGTCACTAGTGGGGTTCCCCAGGGCTCAGTATTGAGGCCAGCCCTGTTTAATATCTTTATCGATGATCTGGAAGAGGGGATAGAGTGCATCCTCAGTAAGTCCACAGACAACACTAAGTTGGGTGGGAGTGTCGATCTGCTGGAGGGCAGGAAGGCTCTGCAGAGGGATCTGGACGGGCTGGATTGATGGGCCAAGGCCAATGGTGTGAGGTTCAATAAGGCCAAGTGCTGGGTGTGGGTCCTGCACTTCAGTCACAACAACCCCATGCAGTGCTACAGGCTTGGAGAAGAGTGGAATGGCGGGAAAGCTGTCTGGCAGAAAAGGACCTTGGGGTGTTGGTTGACAGCAGCTGAACATGAGCTAGCAGTGTGCCCATGTGGCCAAGAAGGCCAATGGCATCCTGGCTGGTATCAGGAATAGTGTGGCCAGCAGGACCAGGGCAGTGACTGTCCCTCTGTACTGGGCACTGGTGAGGCCACACCTCGAATCCTTTGTCCAGTTCTGGGCCTCTCACTGCAAGAAGGACGTTGAGGTGCTGGAGCGTGTCCAGAGAAGGACAACAGAGCTGGTGAAGGGTCTGGAGCACAAGTCCTATGAGGAGTGGCTGAGGGAGCTGGGGGTTTAGCCTGGAGGAGGCTCAGGAGGGACCTTCTCGCTCTCTATAACTCCCTGAAAGGAGGTTTTAGACAGATGGGGGTCAGTCTCTTCTCCCAAGTAACAAGTGATACGACAAGAGGAAATTGCCTCAAGTTGTGCCAGGGGAGGTTTAGATTGGATATCAGGGAAAATTTCTTCACTGAAAGGGTGGTTAAGCATTGGAATGGGATGTCCAGGGAGGTGGTGGAGTCACAATCCCTGAAAGCATTCAAGAAATGACTGGACATGCTTAATGCAGTAGGACTTAAACACAACAGCCTGATAAGCCAACAGGAAGAAGAGCTCTTCCTGTGCTGTAAGTGGTACTCATTCATTATAAACAGCAGCACCCAACAGTACACCTATTTGCCTTAAGAAACTGTTCTGGTTTTATTAGAAAACAATACACAAAGGTGCCTAAATTCCTTTAAGTTTTTTTATCTTCAAATAAATACTCATGTCTCTGAGGACTGAATAGGATGAAATCAATAGGGTGAAAGAGACATACTAAATAATGTGAAATACAGTTCAGCTACAGTTAATTTCAGCCAGCAATAATCAACATGTTTATTTTTGGTATGGATTTAGTCACTAGCCAATGAATAAACAAGTTAAACTTTTAGGCTTTTCAACTATGCAGATCTCCCTAATGCAGGCAACAGCCTTGCTGTTGTTAAAAACAGAATATCACCTTGCACCTACATGAGAGCTAGCCTGTACCACAAGACCTCCTTGGCTCCCTGAACTGTTACCATTAATGAAGACTCTTGGAAAGTACAAGCTTTATGCAAAGGTCCAATGAGGAACTTCAGCACCAAAATGCTAAGCAGCACAATACCTATCTTTCAGGGCATCTGGCTGTAATAATGGACTAGATTATGGATCCAAGAGAACTTTGGCATGACCTAAGCTCCAGGATGTTTTTAAGCAGGCAAAAAGGACAACTACAGGCACCCTGCAAAGTTCAGGATCAAGGACCTCCAGGGTAGGCACCAGCTCAGTGTGGGCTTGAGGGTTGCAATCTTTGACTTAGGCATTTCAAATAAATTCAGTTCACAGCCTATGCCACCATTCCAAGAGATGTCCAAATTCAAAACAAGACAATCACAAAATGCTTCCTCTTCTTTGGAATATATATCACTCAAATTTCAGAGTACTTGATACAAAATTATAAGCTTCCACAATATTAGCATTACATGTTAGATTTTACTCACCAGGATGATTTGATATAGGAGGCTGGAATGCAAGTTCATTGTGAACTGGCCCTTTAAAATAAAACATGCCATTTGTTTTACATGAGGAAAAATAATGTTTTCTTACTTAGCTTGTTTTCCTATTAAAAAAAACACTTGTGAGGATGCCCGATGTTATAAATCCCAGTAATTTCTGAATCAATTGGCCAAATCTGACAGGGGATAAAAATGCCCACAGAAAAATTACATTCTCAGAGGTTTCCTAAAAATTGAGAAGTTGAGTAAAGAGCTCCATTAGTATCCCAGGAGGAAAGGCTGCATGCTGCTCAAGCTGGACCCAGCTCCAGGAGAGAAGAAAAACCAGATATAGCATTGAGATGTAAGAGAAATAGGACTTCACATCTGCCCCCATGTTGTGCAAGGAGAGAATCAGTGTATAGAGGCATGTGATACAAGTCTGTCAGAAACCACACTTCATTAGTTTCATCAATCACAGAACAAGTTGCCCAGCATGCTGTGGACTTGAACATAAGAAACACACTGAAGATGGAAAGAAGCCCTAGAGAACTCATTTTCTAAGAAAAAAAAATACAATGAATATAGTCTTGGTATTAGTCAGTTTAGTCTCTCGACGTTTATGAACTAACTAGGTCCTTTACAGGCAGCAGAGAACAAGAAGGAAATATTTAAACATAGTATTATAAGTAAGAGCAGCTTTTGCAACAATATTTCAAAAGAAACACAATGCTGGTAGGTGTCAAAACATGCGACTTTCTGAAGTGAGAGATGGCAGTAGCCTAGAAAAGCTCTATGTAGTACCACCAGCCAGTTATAAATAATAATTATGGAAAGATACATGCACTGAAAAACATTTATAGAGTATCTACAGCACCACCAAAGTTTTTTTACATCCTGGTATTTCTGACAAACTAGATGACAGATGAAGTGGGATCCTAACAGACCAAAATAATGAAACTTAATAACTGTATCTAAACCACAATTTTCTCAATAGAGACAAGCTGAAAAGTCACTCTAATATTAACTCACAGTTTATTTTCCCCTCTGCTAACCACGACTGCTGCAAACAGGTGAGCTGGTTAAGTACTATATTAGAAGACAAAGAACTGTTCTAGCTTTTTGCCACAAAATTTAGAAAAACTTTAATTTGGGTGTTTTTTTCCCCACTATACTCTTATAATACATATATTGTGCTAGACACACTAGCAGTTTGATCACTTTTTTCCTTCCCATCTCTTGTACATTAAAACAAGAGATTGCCACCCTATTTCATAGATGAAAAAGATTTTCAAGTTTGTGTGCTGAATGTACTCATGAATCAGGCTGTGGCCAGACCAGTTTATTGACAAGTACTTTACTGCACAAGCTTTCACAAGGTTCTTTTTAACTGGCTACTGTACATGGACACACGTCTTCCAAAGCTTAGTATGACTTCAAAATTTTCAAAAAACAGGCAAGAACTTCCAAGTTTTGAAAGAAAAATATGCAAACAACACATTCTGGATCAACTTCCTTTCCTGCAAAGGAAATATTTAGTACAGGATTGCAAAGCCTTAAAAACAGAGGTTTAGAAAGGAAATGCTAGTTTTGTTAGGTATGGTAAGACATGTATAACATAGACAGTATCACTATAGCTATCTGAGTTTCTAATCTTTGCTGCTTTAACAGAGGAAAGTCCATCAGGCTTTTATACTTAACTGTCAGAAAATACTAAACACAGTAATGGTAGGTCTGTATTATTAAAAAAACAAATTAAGAAAGGATTTGGGGGTAAACAGTAATCACAAATGAACCTCCACCATTCAACAAAATTGAAAATTAAGTGATCTGGAAATCTGCACTACTTACAGTAATGCCCAGGATGCATAGGTGGATGATGTTGAAGATGGCCGTTCTGGTGGTGAGGTATGGTAGGTGTGTAGGCTGCCGTCCGACTTCCAGTCCAAGTTGTAGTACTATCTACAAAAAGAAAGGAGTGGTTGGTTTTAAAGGGATTTTTTTTTCTGCATCTCACTTTTAATCCTCTATTTCTCCTGACATTTGGAAGCTGGTTTTACAAAACTAAGAAGAGTGCACATATGTATATACTCACTGTGATGGTAAGTAGCTGGCTGAGCTGTAAACCCATTCTGCTGAGTTCCTGGCTGAGGCCCTGAAGCAATCTGTAAGAGTCCATCACTATGGCTACCTGTCAATATACTGGTAGGTTGACCTGGTAAAAGAACACACTACCTATTCATGAACGTTCCAAAATTTTAATTAAGAGCTCAGCACTACTGGGTAGGAAAATACATCCAACTAAGGGCACTGCAATACAGAGTTCCTAGAAGTTTGGTTTCAGTATTTTTTTCCATCCACCAGAGTGTCATAGGGAAACTTGAAGCAAGATGCTCTGCATCAGCTAATTTTGACTCTGACACCCTTAATATTTTAAGGAGTAAAAGTATGCAAAGAAACATGTTTATCAAGTACATCTTTGTTTTGTTCACATCTCATTTTTCAGTTTGAAAGGAAAGAAGAAATGTCAGTTATTACTGAATAACATAGCTGGAGTAGATTTGGTATGAATCCAAACAGGCCAGCAGCAGGTCCAATAAGTTGTTTATTTTCAGCATGTTATAACTACTGTTCCTAAGGAGAACACTCATTTGTGTTCATCCAAAACATACTGAACAGTATTTTTATAAATATTTCTTGAATAGAGCTGCATATATAACTGGATTCCTTCCTGAAAAAGTTGCTGGGCTTTTTTCTTCCCACATAAGTATTTCAAGAATTATCTAAGCTTTAAAGTAAAACTACAGATACTTCAGAACAGGTTAACAGAATTTGATTTTAAAAGACTTCAGCTCAGCCATTAACACTAAACTGATCAGCAGTTTCACAAGTGCGCTTGTGCTCTCAAACCGATGTGGGCTAGCAGAACATTGAGAACTTGAACTAAAACCTAAAAATGAGCTTTTTTTTCTTGTCCACTTGGCTCCAACAATTATAACACTGATGAGAAAAAGTTATCGACAATAAACTGTTGTGCAGAGGCAATACAATTAAACTGCCTATCCTTTTTTCTCTGCTGGAGACAAATATAGACACTATATCTCAGCTTGGCAAAACCATCATTAGCTTTATCAAAAAAGTTGACAGCTAAAATTCAAGACATTATAAAAACACCATGCCACCATAATTGAGTATGTGAAACCTCTCCAAACTTCAGGGTTTCCCTACATTAGGGCTGCAGGACACTGCACACATAATGCTTTACGGTCCTGCTGGAGTGAAATGCGAGGTTTGGTGTTGGCAAACCATACTCTTCCACTTGTACCAAATACACACAAAAAAGTAACAAAAAACTTCAATGCAGCACTTCCACAGACTCATGAAAATATTAATTAGGGTTGTCATTTTGGTAGTAGAGTGGGCCATTATAAAAATAATCAAGTTAAAACTGGAAGATACATATTTTTCAATTGTGGAACACTAAAGAATTGCCTTAAAACATCTTGATACTGCTACCTTATAGCATATCTGTTTGTTATCCCATTTGTTGTTGCAATAAAATAATAAAATTCTTCCATTTTTACCATAATTAATCAAACAATAGCCATGATATTTTGTTATTGGCCAATTGTTTTAATGTTGTGTTACTGAACCTTTGGCATATTCAAGAGTCTTGTAACAGTCATGTAGTGTCAGTCTCATTGAAAAAAGACTGGGCCACCAGGAAAAGTTATTCAAATTATGCTCCAAGTTAAAACCTTATGCTAATGCTTATGAGACTGCCTAGATCATATTGCCACACACTTTTACCAGTGTAGTGTGGCAGCAGCACAGTTCCAATACAAGATCTACTTTGTCAAAAATCAGTGGTTATCTTTGAACTTTCACATTTTCAGAGTTTAGTATTTCATATAATCTCAATCTTACTTGTTGAAGCCACAGGAATGTTGGGAAAATTAGTGGTACTGGTAGTGCTAGCCTCAGTAGGAGCTAACATGGCTGGGGTGCTATAAGGCTCTGTAGATGCCCTGTTACTTGGTGGATGCTGGATGGTTTGGACTGAATGGCCTTCAGCAGAAGACAATGATGGCTGCCCCTCGTAGTCATGAACATATTCATCTTTCACCAACATACTTGATGGAGCTGGAAGAAGCAAACAGTTAAACATGTAAAGCAAATCTATTTTCAGGATTTAACTACAAATTGTGCTACAATGTTCAAGCAAAAACAATGCCATTAAAACTAGTGGGGGGAGAATTTAACCTATTGCTAAAGCACTCCACTAAATTACAAATAAATACTTCAAGCCAACAGCAAGAAATTTTGAAGCATAACTAAATAGAAAAGCAAACTGTTTATTTTGCTTACTGCTATCAAACAACCAGTTTAGTCCCACAATAGTAGACTCCAATAGCATTTTGATTTCTAGTCCATCACTGTGTGATTGGACACTTAATAAAAGGGAAGAACATGCTTTTTGTAAAGCACCTAAATATATGTTAATGCAGTAGTTAACAAACCAATTCCTAGTAAACAAATAAGAACATAAATAAAGCTCCTATGAAAAACAATTCATGAACACAGTACATAAAAAACTTCATGTATCCCTTAAATGATTTTAAGCAACTCTCATCCAAATTGAATGTGAATTTGATGTTTCTAGTCAAAGACAACTCAATACTACTCCATATTTAATAAAGTAGCCACTAATTCAGAATATTCCACATACAGTGTAAGGAAATTACTGCCATTGCCACTACAAGAATTTATTTCTATATATCCTATTGAGCATCTTTAAATAACACACTACATTAGTTCCCACACTCATTTTTAATGCAGACTTAAATATAGTAAAATCTGACAGTATTTTTTTTTTTGTTTCCTGCTGCAAAAACAGTAGCATAACATGAAAACATTTATGTATTAAACTGCTGGCTAGTAAGCTTTGATTCTGTAAAAAGGATCATTTTTCAGAAGACATGTAACAATTAGCAGAGATGAGCAAACAAGATAAAGCTTGTGAAGTTAACAGTTTGTTGGGTGGTTTGAGGTTTTTTTAAGTTGTCTTTGCTAAAAATATTGGATTACTCAAATTTCTCTCTCTATGAATTTCTTCCTGAAGGAAAAAAAAACCAAACAGTTTTGAAATAAAGCAGTTACCAGTTGCACAATCTCACAATTTCTGAATAATGTTCATTGGAGATTTAATGTCCAATTTCTCTCAAGTTTCAGAGACAGCAAGAATATTAGACTCCTTCATTCAATTGCATATTAATTACAGAACTTATACTATTTTCTTGTTAAACTACTTATTACATCATAAGCATCTATTATTCCCAGTTCAATTAATTAGCATATCATACAGATGCCCATGGTTTTGGGTGTCTGGGTTTTTTTATTAATTAGCAGCATTCAACAGTGACAGTTTTGTTGTTCGGGGTTTTTTTGAGGGGCTTATAAGTTGCAAGCAATGAAAACAGAACATACAAACAAGCTCAGCTGAAGCCTCAATTTAAAGAATTTATCATGCCTCTTATATGCTACTTAGCTGGTTTTTCCAAAACCAGAGAGAAAAATGCATTTTCATCTGCTCTCTATACTCCCTCCCAAGGAGAAACAAAGGAATAAACTGTGTACATACTGAAGAATTTAACGCAGTTTGCGCCCATAGAAGTGCAATAGTAAACAGAACTACTTACCAGAACTCTGTAGTGTCAGTCCCGAGAGATCTTTAAAAAGAAAAAGGGGCGTAGAAAATTATATTCAGAGATCTTCAACAACGTTTGAATATTAAATTTATAACCTTTACAGATTGGTACTACAGATTCTACATATTATACCCCCTCTATCTCAACACAAGTTCAATGCTAAATTATTCCTAAGATACACATTAACTGCAAGAACTGTGTGCAAAGCCAACAGAAAGGTTTAAACAAAAGCCACAAATTGTTCTTTTACATTTGGAATAAAAGAATAATTCCATTAAGAAGATGGACAAGAGTATATGAGAGTAATTTATAATTAGATCATTAAAAGTTAATGTTTTTAATTTAGGCCTGAATTTTCTACACTCAAAAATATTTTACGTTTTATTCCCACTGTTCCATTTTAAATCAAGTGTCTACTTACCGATGCCAGGCGATACTACACGCTCATAATGGTAAGGATTTACACAGACACTGTCACATTTTAAGTCAAAAGCATACTGACAATATTTAACATGTTTGAGTTCATTTTTATGAAGATCAGGCCACCTCCAAAGACGAGCATAAATCACATGAGGGAATCCCTTGCGACCAGCCACCTAAAAAGTAAGACACAAAAGTTGATTGGGAAAGTAGCAACACATTTCATTTTACTTAGTGAGGAGCAAAGCTGGAAGAGGACAAACAACAACACAACCTCTCTCCATCATCAAAACATGGGGAAAAAAAGGTGATGCACAGTTTACCCAAGTTCTGTACTCAACAGAAATAAATCTCTGTTAGGGTTTTGATATGGTTAAATCAACACTGTGATTCTTAAGAAAAAAATATTGGATACAAAATGGCAGAAGCGGAATTTGTGCTTAATGTAGTATGTATGTTCACCTTCCCCACTATGGATGACTAAGGAGCTTTGCCCCAGAAGAGGAATGAGGCTCTAAGCTACACTATAAGGAATTTACAAGTAGAAAAATGCCAATCCATTATAATAGAAAAAAAAAAAAAACAAAACAAAAAACCAACAAAAAAACATTTAAAAAATGCTTATAAGGTAGACAGAAAGCTAGCCAAACATGACATCTGCCTCGGAACAAGGAAATTGCAACCCAAGCTATACAGGTACTGAGTACTGATGATATAAGGCTAACATAAATCCTCAGTGCAGACTCCTTGGAGTACCTTCTTAGAATAGGTCTGTCTTTATACTACTGACCAACACAGAGCTAACAGAAGCTTGTAGTGAAAATATCAGGATAAACAGCCAAATTTGTTACATGACCCTGCTTTTTACTGCCACACACATACTCATTTAGAACAGCTGATCCAATGCCTTCTGCTCCTTTTGGAAAAAAAACCCAACAAACAAAAAACTACTGCAGCAGTCCAGAGCTCCAGCCATAAAACATGCCTACAAATGGGGGCGAGGGTAGTTGCAAGAGAACAGCTACTCTTCCTCAACACTCTAGGATCCTGTGTCACTCACTTTTGCTCCAGCTTCACTACGAGGAAAATATCTGATTTTCACTTGTACTAACCTGAAGCCTCCCATCCAGCGTTCTCTGTATTGTAACACACTTGCTAGGATGAGCTCCATTTGTGGTTATAGCTGTAATCAAAGAATCCAATTCATCTTTTTTCTCCTTTAGCTTTTTAACTAAACTTTCAATTGCACGTTTTGCAAAAGTTTCACTCTCTCCACCTTGTCGATGGCACATCAAGCTGTGAACAATGCTCAGGCACGCATCATTACTTGTTGGCGTGTTAGTAATAGACATATTGTCCATTTGTCACAGCTTTTTCTTTCAGATCAAATGTCAGGTTTGGGGGCTGTTATGATTTTCAAGCTGATGAACGAGAGATGATCCAAGTTAAGTGTTAGATGCACTGTGTCTTGGTAAAACCTAGGAGGAAAAAAATATCTACATTAGATTTGTTTTAAACATTGCAGATCATGTTTCTAAGGAAGTCTGCTGGCTTTGTGCTTCTTTTATTTTCAAGTGCAGGATATTAAAAGCATATGACAAAATTGCATTTCTTGTCCCATGATAGCTAAAACATGCTTAAGTCACTGCTTGCACAGTTTTAGATATAAGGTTTATTTTCCCCTAGTAACAATATTTAAATAAAGATTATAGTTTATATATATGTACACATAGTATGTACATATAGAAAGGTAGGGATCATTAAATGAATCAGGAAAAGGAAAATGGTAACAATGATTTCCTATGTTTTATACTGGCAGGATGAAAACAAGTGAAAATGCCGGCTGGGAATCAAGTAGCATTGATTTAAACAAAGTATGAATAGTGAATAAGCATGAATACACACCAGAATCATCTGTCATCTTCATTCAATAATCCTGTTCAAATAGTTCAGCTATGTTCAAATCTCCGAACAATTCTATTTCTCTTTGCTAATCAGAAAGGCAAAAATTGTACCTGGCCATTAATTTAATACACATCTATGTAAATTAGTATTGTGTGTATCTTTAGATATGAAAACCTCAACTGGCACATTCGTACTTACTTGTTTGGATCCAGCTTCTTCTGGATCAAGACAAATTGACTGAATTCACTAAAAAAGCACTTCTGAATTGTCTCAAACAGAACTGCCTTAATTACACTAAATATAAGCTCAAGACCAAGTCCGTCCTAACATGCTTAGCCTTTAAACTCCATTTGTTAAGAACCTGCAGTGGTTTCTAGTCATGAAGTCATTCTTCTCAAAGCCAGCAGACATGATCCTTTTTAAGTTTCCTTTAATCCGCAAATTATAGCCGGCCTGATTTTCTTGATTCTGAATGAGCCAATTACTACACTTTATCTTGCTTTATCCAGAAACATAGGACAGCAGGTTTTGTGCAGTCACAGAAAAGGAGTCTAATGTTGTCAAAAAGCTGCTCTGATTCTTCAAGCTGCTCTGGCTTCACTAACACCATTCTATGAATTATGTGGTCTGACTTTCTTAAGAAACTGGCAGCAAATATGTATAAGTGATTTTACTACATTTACATTTTCCAAGTAAGCTTAAAATATAAGCCTTTTCAAAACTACCATGCTGTTCTCAGCAATGTAAATAAAATATATGTGATTTCAATAGTTAAAGAAAAAGTGTTTGTTCTCATTATCTGAAGAATACATCCAGTCAAAGACCTGTTTCTGCACTGGAATTTTTCATGTTATTAGAGGTACAGCAGTAGCAGCTATTTATTGGAAACAAATGTGTTTCACAAAAATAAGAGTGTGATGTTAATTTAGAAAGTTAAGGCATCACAAATTACAGTGTTAACACATGACTTCCCTCCTTGTAAAAGGAATATTGCAACACAAATCCAGCACAATTATAAAAGGAAACAAACTCTTCCCTATTTAGTATTTTTTCTGATTTCAACTTGAATACATCACATTTTGGTATACTTGGGAAAAAACACAGCGTAAATCCTCCCCCCCTCCATTTTCAATACTTTTCTTTTGTAAGGATGCTTCTGTACCTAATTTCTCCCAAAGGAAAACAATTACCTATAAGTTTGAGTAAGATCATTTTACCTAGCAATTAAAGTTTCTCCCTCAATACTAGCTTCTTTTAGTGCTTCAATTCAATAAGCTTTTATTAAAAGTCAAGCTTAACCTGCCATTCATTCTCCACAGCAATTCACATTCACACAAATCTCAAAGTTTACCAGCTAAAACAAAATAGAACATCATTTTCCTTAAATATAAAACAGCATCCCAGATAGATACACATAAGTAATTACAAATTACTTGATAAAGCTATTAGCTAAAGGAGCTTTAAATAGAGAGATGCTTAAAATTAGACATGCAGCTCTTTTACATCCCTAAAACCATTATTGAGAATTTTAATGGCTGACTTTCAGAAGACTAAGATCAAGCAAATAAATCCTTATTTAAGTGTAATGATCTTCAGAAATGTTGAGTCACCCCTCAGCTTCTACTGTGCTCAATAAGAGCTTCTGATTGTTCAGCATTTTTGAAAGCCAGGCCAGTTGTTTAGGATTTTGAATACTGTTAAACACTGCTGGTGCATAATTGCACATTTATTCAGGAGCCTCCTTTTAGAAGTCACATCTACAGAAATCTTGTCTTTAATCTTGAAATTTTGATCCCCAGAGAGAGGGAGTGAGGTCAGTGGGTATCAATCTGGCACATATTGATAAGTGCCGTGACATATTTCTTTTGAAGCACCAGAAGCATTAGTATATTTTGGAGACAAGCCAAGTTTTTATGTTTTACAAATTGACACTACAGTTAAAGTTTAGATTTACAGTGGAATACATAGGGCCAAATATATTGAGCAAATATATTCTTAATTCCCTCTACCCAGGAATTTAATGGAAACAGAAATGGGTGAGAGAGTGTTTTGTGGAAAAAGAGGCAGAGAGAAGAGACAGGGAACATGAAAAAAAGAGCAGCAGCAGGAGACAGTGCTTGTAGTAAAGCTCTCAGCTTCATTAATCAAGGAACAAAAAGGTATTTCTCCCCCTTTTGCTATAGTGTGATGCAACCAGAACAGGGGAAAAAAAGGGACAAGTAACATAAAATGCTAAAAAGTTACAAAGTTATAGAGAAGTACTTGATTATGTTTGGACTTGATCTTAAATGTCTTTTCCAACCTTAACGATTCTATAATTCTGTTATAGAAAGCAATTTATTTCAATAACTAAGTATTAACAGGTATATTATAAAACAAGTGAACAACAACTAGTGTTCTGCAGTACTCTAAGTATTGGAACAAGAATAAGAGCCTCTGAATAGGTAAATCTGTAAGGCAAAAGAAGTTCAGATTGCCAGGTAATTAAAAACACCCTTGATGATCTGTAGCAAATACACTATTATCTCAGAGAACTGATAAGTAACCATTAATTGAAACTCTTCCTTCAAGACTGATGCAAACTTGAACAGACACCATAATTCTTCCATACATCCTATATAGCCTGAAGACCTCACCTAAACTCCCATTAATGTGCCCTAGTATGTGCCCTAGTCATTCAGCCAAGCAAATTTTGAAGCTTATCTGAAAAATACTTTCCTCCAAATAATTCCCATTTCCAGTACTCTAATTTGGTTGAAATTTGCTGAGAAGTTACAAATCTAGATTTCTTAAAAAGAACTCTCATCTTTTTCTACATATTAAGAATGACCTTAAGCCACATTTTGCAATTTGAGGAGATCAATCAATCCTCAACAAGAAAAGGAAATAATGTGCTTACTGTCCTGGTTTAAAGGACAGGTGTCTGCCAAGGAAGGTGGGAACCTCCCTTGGAATGGAAAATGTGACCCCCTTCCTTCCAAATTATTATAACTTTGAAATTACGGGGTTTTCAAGCAATGATATGGGAAAAATAATAATAGTTCTTTACTAGTATATATATATATATGTATAACAAGATAGATAAACAAGAACAACAACGGCAGCAACAACAAAACAGAAAAAAAACCCAGAGACCCAACAACAACCTTTCCCCTTTGGTGTAGTTATGGTCACAGCTGGCAGGGGCGCTGTTGGCTCCTGGCTGGGCAGGGCAGGTGCGATGATTCCCCCGCGGCTGCAGGGGGCACTGTGGCATGAGCTCAGCCACCTCTCTACGTGGTTAATGGTGGCTCAGCCAGCAGAAGAGATAGAAAAGGGGCTTCCCTTGCAAACTCACAGGGGCAGTCAGTCCCGGTGCCCCTCCAGATGGCGAAATGGACTGTAAAAGGAACCTTGGAGCAGCAGGCTGGAACAGCAGAGGCGAGCACCCCCAGGGTGGCAAACAAAGTATAGCAAAAAACTCCGGAGCCATGCCAGGAGCCGCTGGGGTTGGGCAGACATGGGCTGTCAGGTTAAAGTGTAGCAAAAACCCCAAAGCAGTGGCAGAAAACAGCAGGGCTGGGCAGTGGCAGCCAGGCTCCTGCAAAGAGCTGGGAGATGCTCCCTCTGGAGGGGTTCGGGGTCCCGGGTTTTCCCCTGAGGCACCCGAGTAGATGGTGAGGGTCCTTTTCAGTGAGGTCGGGTATTGAAAAGGTCCCAGTTCAATGGCCACTCTTATGAGCAAAGGCTTACCCACAGTAAGGAGAAAGCAGTGCAGGACAGAACTCTGCAGTGGCAGCGAATTCTCCCCACAGCAGCAGCCCGACCGTTCCCCTCCAGTCCTGAGAGTGAGAGAGAGTGAAAAGCTGAGCCCAGCCCCTCACCCCCCAGACAAAATCTCGAGGTATCTCTGCACTTCCCAAGAGAAAGTCCCCCAGCTAAGAGACAGTAGCAAATGCACCCTTCCCCCTCCTCCTCCTCCCAGCCACATCTTTTGTCTCTAAAGTATCATCTTTACCATCTCTTAGGCAACAATTCCCTGAGAGAAAGAAAAAGGGGGGGAAAGGAAAAATCCTAACCTCCAACACTTACAAAGACAAACCAGGCAATTATGGAGCTGGAAGTCAGGGATGTAACCCAAAGGAATATGATCCAGGCAATCAGCAATCCAACATCTTGGGCAAGACAGTTAATCCAAGCCTGACGTTGATATGATAAACCTTACTGTAAATGAATAGGGTAGTGAACCTGCCACTGATACTCTGGAATGTGATTTACTAGTTAACGAGATGCGGCGCGAGGGAAACTCACAGGCAGTCTCAATATGAGATATAAAGTAAGCTCCATTTTATTTCACCAAACGAGAGACTTATATACTGTTACAGATATTTCTAATTATAGATACACACACACACCTGCAGCTGTTCTCACACACCCAGGGATCCTCCTGCTAACTCCCTTATTCTTTTCTCATAACACTCCTGACTCCTAATCTTTCTCATGGCATTCTTCCCACAGAACATTCTCAGGCAAACAAACCACTACAGCTTGTCGGAATCTTACTGAGGCCTGGGAATACTGAAGCCTTGCTCAGCCTTATTTAGTTAGCATGAGTTTTGCTGGAAAACTGCGTTTTCCAACAACTAGTAACAGCCATCCAAACACAGATTTCCAGCATTTTGATACAAGACACTAATGCGATGCTAACAAACTGGCTAATTAGAAAAGCATACAAATTGACATCTTGCTAGAACATTTCACATGAATAAAGGACAAGAAAGGCTCTTGTCTCCAAAATTAGACAAGCACAAAGATGTCAGAAAACCAGCACATACATTTGATAGCTTTTAACCACCAAAACATTAATATAGTTTTGCTGTTTAATAATACAGTAGTAGAAGTTTTATGATAAAGAAAAATCCATAAACCAATAAAACAAAAGGCAGGTTGTGATTTGATGAAGATATGAATTAATTGTTAAACTGCAGATACATTCCAGCATATTATCTACTTTCCCAAAGGCTGAACAGGAACAAAGTATTTGTAGACATAAGAACAATTAGCATTAAAGAGCAAGAGACAGTACTAAGGTACTACACTCACACTTCTGTACAGTAAGAGCCAACATTCCCCAGAATACTATTTTTGTGTGTGTGTCTGAATCATAAGCCTCAATTCTGCTCATCTCACTGTCAGCTACAAAAATTAAAGACACATGACAGCATAAAAGGAACTGGAAAAGTTAAGACAACTCTGAGTGGCAACTCTTTCATGTTAACATAAATTCACGGTTAAAAAAGTAGGAGCAACCATTTCTTTATGGAAGAAACTGATCTGATGTTGATGCCTGATGGGTTTTTGTATTTTTTATTTTATTTTTATACTCTCTTTATATATATATTTTATATATAACCTTTTACCCTTCTCCATTCCTGTACTTTTTACTCCCTGTATCTTAATCCTACATGTCTATCACTCTAGTACCCCTTGCTTTGCTCAGAATCCTTTGGGAAGACGAAACAAACCCACAATCTCAAAAGCATGATGCACAACCTTGAACAGGGCCCCCATCACTGAGACATGTTTTTTGTAAACTAAGTAACAATCTTTTGGGGGGGGCAATTTTAATAAGGGGGCAATTACTTCATTTGTTAGACTTCTTATTGGAGACTTTTAGATAGGTATTCTAATCTAGGCTGTCTATAAATTGTATACGGGGGATATCGTCGGAACTTTTTGCTTGCCTTTGGGGCTTGCTTGTTCGTCGGTGTGCATCTGGGATCCTATTAAACCAAGGTAAAACCCCTATCCCATACTGTGTGTCTGCGTCTAAAATTTTTCTAGCAATTTAAGGCATCAATGTAGCTACCCAAGTGCAGCTCTCAGCAATTTTACTCCTCTCAGCTTCAACCTGTGCACTTTGACTGCTTTGAAAAGCGCTTTACAAATGCAACAGACTGATCCTATAAACAGAGCAAATGTTTCTGCTGCACACAGTTCCAGTTTTTTAATCTCATTCAAGAAACTAATACAACAGTAAAAACACATCCCAATCCCTATCTAGTTTTTGAATGCATGGGGGGGCAGGACACGATGAGCAAGGTAGAGGTACTATACTGATGTGACTATGTACACATACAATTTTAAATCCTAGAAAGTTTCATTTTTCATTTTGGTTCCACTTCCCTCTCTCCACGTTTTTATTTTTGAGAAAGAATACAGCTGAAAACAACTCTTTTCAATACAGACTTCTGTATGGTCAGAGAAGGAAGACTACTGCACCTTATACCATGAGAGTGGGAAGGGCAGTAAGCTCCTCTACAACTGGATCTATTTCCACAACACAGTTCTAGGCACCTCAAACTACCTCACTTCTGAAAAAACACCTCTGGTGTCCCACTGAGCAAGAGGTCATCCCCTCCTCATCCTAGCACCTGGGGATGAGGATAAAAACCTGGAAATGGCAGGAGAGACCAGATTCAGAGAGCAGAAGGTGGTAAAAATCCTTGCCATAGAATGACATGGCAAACCTGAACTGAACTCTTCCTCAGAGGATCCTGCAAGATCCCTCTTCTTGCAGAAGGCTTCCTTCAAGGACAAATAATAATTTGTCAAAAGCTCACAGAGAAAACAATTGTGGCTACACCAAGCAATAAAAGGAAGAATCAAACCTTGCTCAGGCAAAAGCAGTGTGATTTTTCATTTGTATGTAATGTTTCGATACCCTAGCAATAGGTGTATTAGATAACATCTGTTCTTTATTGTAATCTGCACAGGGATAATGTTCTCTGCACTTGTTCAAACTTTAAAAAAAATCACCTCTGGAAGCACGGAAAATTCCAGTCTCAAATAAAAGTAAATTTTTTCACAAGGTTAACAACATAGAAAAAGAGAGTCCTAAAATTCCAGCAAGACCTTAACAACAGCACAGCAAAGGCTGCTCCTCATCAGGATCCACGGATCTGCTCTCAGCACACCTTTGTTTTCCACTAAATCTGTTGATTCCTCTCAAAATTCACATCCCTATTGTGTTAGCTGTGCCTGAATGCATTATGTAAAGAGCCATCTACCTATAAAAGGAATTCTAATCAGTTTGAGACACTGTTTTTCTTTAGGCTTCAGCTCTTTGAAATAAAGTTTCTATATCAATATTAAACATGCCTACACAACAAGCAAATCAAAAGAGGTTCATGAATGCAAAGTGAGAAGAAACTCCTTCCAGTCACAATCCAACCAAGAAAAATAAGAGGATGGCCAGAAGGACAAATTGCCTATTTATCATGATGCTGGAGTACAAAAACACGTTTAGTTTTATAGGGCAGTATAGCTATTTCAACAACCTTGCATGGAATCATCTACATTACTGAACAAAGTAACATCAGTGCAGGAGCCTGAATTCACTCTTGCCTGTTGACAGTGGCACACTATTATTAACCAAGATAATTTGAGAAGCGGTGGTAAAAGACACCATGATCCTATCCAACCGTATGTGTTTGAGAAGAACTAGCTTGCAGTAGCACAATTTGGGTACTAAGTGATAACACACCTAACCCACAACTAGATTACCGCAGAAATTAACCAATCTTCGGTGGTAAAACACATAAGGCTCAACTATGCAGCAAGTCACAAACCTCACACAAAACCCACACTCACAGAAATAGGGATGTGAAGGAAGAATAAAGAAGGAACAATCTTAATTAACACCCCTTGTGCTGAGCAACCCCACGCTGTCTGAAAATGAGCTAAAAGCATCGTTGTTACTGCAAATAAGATGGCAGATTTCAAAAAACTAAACGAGAAGCGGCTCACATAAAACCACCCAGAGCGTTTTTCCAGCGTGCGGGAGAGAGCACGAAGAGAGCAGTCTGCACGAACGGCAGCGAAGGAAAGCTTAACTGGGAACAGGCCGGTTGGAGAGCCTTTGCCGGGATTAAAAAATAATAATACTAAAAGTTTGAAGGCGGGGGTATCATGTTTTCTTCTCGTTCAGGAAAAGAGGGGGAAATGGGGAAGGAGCCGGGGAGGAGAAGCCCCCGAGAGGCGGGAGCCGCTGTCTCGGCTCCTCGGAGCAGCAGCCGGCATGCCCCCAGTGCGGCGGGGCGCGGCCCGGCCCGACCCGACCCGGCCCTGCGGCAGCCTCGGCGGCGAGCGGTAGGAAAGGGCGTGCTGCGGACGGCCTCGGCGGGCAGGCGGGCGAGTAGCGAGCGAGAGGCGAGAGCAGATGTTACCTGGGCCGCGGGCGGCGGCGGATCAGCTGCTCTCCGGGCGCGGCCTGCGGCTGGGGTGAGGAGTGGCGACGGCTGCGGGGATGAACCTACTCTCGCCTCAGCCAGCCCCGGTGCGGCAGAGCGGGCCAGGCCTCCGTCCCCCCACCCTCAGGCCGGCGGCGCGGGGGAGGGGGAACCCGGGCGCCCAGTGACGGCCGTCGTCACCGTTCGCCTTGTTGCTGCAGCTCCGGCCGCTCGCACTCCGCGGCCACCTCCGACACGTCCGGACGCCACCGCACATGCGCGACATCCGGGTTACAGTCCCCACCGCCGCCACAGCCGAGCGCCTCCGCGCTCTCCTCGTCACACGCCACTATTACGCCTGCGCACCCGTCGCCCCACAATAACCATGCCGCCGGCAGCCGGAAACTGGGACGGGCGGGCACAATAGGAGTTTAATTTTATGGTTGGCGTCTGGCGGCGGCGCATCGGGTGAGGCAGGTAGCGCTCCTACGACCGCAAGCGCGGCCCCAAAAAGGAACAGATCCAAACATGGAAGCGCAACAAATGCGCAGTGATTTACGGAAAAAGAGGCAAAACCTCACAACCTATATAATTTTAAGTTGTAAAGCCGGTATGTTTATTACAGCGCCGGGCACATGGGAGGTAGCCCTCCAAAGACATGTGCGCCGTCAGTCCCGTATAGCTCGGTATATATGTGGTTACATGTTACACATTCATAGAGTTTCTCAATCCGCTTATACATATGCATAACCTATCCCCGCTTCGTATTATAATGAGTTCAAAAGTCATTTTCATATCCTTGTGCCTGCGTAGTTCTGTTTTGTGGGGAGGCTTCGGGGTCTTTTCTGAAAAAGGACAGGAGGTCTTCTTCACTGACCTTCTCACCTTCCTGTTTTACGCATGCATTCTAAATCTCTGTCCAAAGGCCAAAACAACAAATTTCCTTTTTTGCCAGCGTGGAGGTTCCAGAGTATCACAGTCCTTGTTTGGCAAATACAATAAATGTTAAGTCAATAGATATATTGTGTGGTGAGCAATTTCTAACAAGTTATTTCTTAACTTCTGATTGCCTTGTATCAGCAGGCCCGTGAAAGCAACCCCCATAAATGTATGGGCATGGAAATACAACCCCCATAAGTGCAAAGCCCTACAAACATAACCCCAACAAATGCACTGCCCCACAAATCAGAATCCTAGAATGGTTTGGGTTGATAGATACCTCAAAGCTCATATAGCTCCAATTCCCCCCCTCCCATGAGCAGGGATACCTTCCAAAGACTAAGTTGCTCAAAGCCACATACAACCTGGCCTTGGACACTTCCAGGGATGGTGATTCGCCCCAAGCGAGCCCAGAGACACTTCAGAGACAAAGTCAGAGAAGTGGGTATTTGCTTTTATTCAGTGCACCGGGTGTGGGGGATTCACTCCTCCAAACATACACACCTCGGTACCTCCAAAGACAGAATGTTATAGGTAAAATTCATGAATATTCATCACATTCCCCAGGATAGGAGTGGTTATACAAATTATTTCTCAGAAGTCATTAATATTATTAGCACGTGCATCACGCATGTTCCGTATGTCCCAGTGGTCTTTGGAGACCCCCAAAGATCCCTCCAGGATGACAGTCATCACAATGCACTTTTCATCTTTCTCTCTGGAGCATGTGTAGTCCTTCATGAGATGATTCAGCGGTTTCTGTGCTGGCTTCAAACGGATTCTTGTCCCTCTTATCTTGATAAGATTAAGGGAATCCTGTTTTTCTAGGCTTTAGAATTCACATATTCTGTCTCTCAATAGTTAACTTGAGTTACCTATTTGACCACTCCTTTCTCAATTGGGGCAACCACAGCTTCTCCAGGCAATCTGTTCCAGTGCCTCACCACCCTCACAGGAAAAAATTCTTCCAAATATCCAATCTAAAGCTGCTCTCTGTCATTTTTGGCTGTAAAGGGTTAAAAGTGGAAGAATGGTGAGGAGGATGGTAGATTTGCTCATGTAACCTTGCAGCTGGGAATACCAAGGCCTGGAGAATAACAGTGTGGGAAACCCCATATATTATGTCCACTGCTGTTTATCCTCTGTTTTGAGAAGTAGAATTTCTGCTTAGAGATAACGTAGGTGTTTGGAGAGACTTGTAAGCACTCTCAAGGCTCATGCTTGAGCTCCCTGTTTTTGGGGAGAGAAGATCAAAGCTCAGAGATCATAAAACGCACAGAGGACATCACAGCATGGTGCTAAACCATGAGTGCTCAGGCCCTAAACAAACAGGTGCAACCAGCAGGTCTGCCATCCACTAGCATGGACTGAACCTAATGGTGCTTGCATTCCTGCTTGTGTGTCTCCATCTGGGTGTTGCTTCCGGATCCTCTGGTCAGCAAGGCAATGAAATAAATTTACTCTTTGCATTTCAGCTGTGGTTTTGTGGTTGTGTCACCAAAAACATCGGGATAAATGAAACTCTCTAACACTATTTTTTTTAGTATTAGGGAGTAGGCGTTACTTTATTCTGGCCAGGGTGCATAGGGATGGCTCCACCTACATGCACGACTTTCAAAACTTTTCACTTATTTATACATTTTTAACAAACAAAGAAATTAATGTTCATTGGTTTTAAATTACATCATTCTCTTCATTATTAGATTTCTGTCTTCTATTGGTTATTGATTTCTCACTTCTCATGCTAATTAGTCCATATTTTTCAGTATTTTTATTATCTTTTTCCCAGACAGGGAGTCTCCAGCACTCAGGCTGAAATGTCTTTGTTAGTCTCTTCTTTATCTTCTAGTTACTCCAACATGTCCTTGGGCGGCTATAAATTCTGGATTCCAGGTGTTCAACCTTTAACTCCCCCAGTCTTTTTTCATTGAAACTTATCAGGATTAGTTTAGCAAAACTTAAAAGTTTTGGTGATCTAATAATCACACTTTAACATTAAGAGTCTGTGAAAAGAAAGTTAGCTATGTTATGTGATGGCCAAAGTGGAAAATTACACTGCTTAACTTCTCATGATTAATGCACTTCTTATGATTTATTAAAACAATTTAAAAGTTAATTAAAGCCATTAATTTGAAAAAATAATTAGGAAAGCTATATAATTTTCAACAGTTGTTCCAGCTGCCTGCCTGTGTCAAGTCACACAGTCAGTTTGAAGCCATTGCCCCATGCCCTTGTTCAAAGTCCCTCTCCAGTTCTCTTGTAGTCACTTTAGGCACTGGAAGGTGCTATATGTTCCCCTCAGAGCCTTCTCTTCTCCAGGCTTAACAACCCCAACTCTCTCAGCCTGTCTCCATAGCAGAGGTGCTCCAGCCCTCTGATCACCTTCATGGCCTCCTCTGGACTCGCTCCAATAGGTCAATATCCTCCCTATGTTGGAGCTCCAGAACTGTATGCAGTCTTCCAGGTGGGGTCTCACAAGAGTGGAGTAGAGAGGCAGAATCCCCTCCTTTGATCTGCTGGTCACACTGCTTTGGATGCAGCCTAGAATATAGTTGGGCTCCCAGAAGTTGAAAGCCATGCAAATGCAACCCCAACAAACTCACAGCCCTGCAAATGCAAAGCCACACAAATCCAATCCCAACAAATGCATTGGGCCAGAAATGCAACCACTTTTCTATTTTGCATCACCTCATCCAGCAAAAGCAAACTCTCCAAAGGAATTAATCTGAAATGGAGAAGATTTTTTTTTAACTAGAAGATTACATCTTTTACATCTTTCTGCCTTTGTGGTGTTGGGCCACCATAAGAATATAAACAGAAGGGAAAAGGTTCATGAAATACCATATCCACTACAAAACACAATATACTTTTGCTAAATATGTGGGGTGTTTGGCAAGGTGCTGATTGAAGTACTAAGGCCTGAACAACAGGCCTTGAGCCAAAATTGACCTCTAGATGAACCTTCAAACCAAATGTTATATATAAATATATTTTCTCATTAACAAAATATTGTTATATGTGTTCATTTACTGGCAAAACATGTATTTACCTTTCTGTATCTAGAAACCAGACAAGGCCACATCTGGCCTTGTTGGGGGGTATAGGATCAAAGACAATTCCCTTGGTTTCTCCTTGAGCCCTGGCCATGCTTTGGAAGAAAGACAACAGGAGAATGAAACTAGAAGTTATGTCATCTTGTTTGTTTAACAGTATAAAAGCTGGACTACTGTCACAGCAAAGTCAGGAATCCTTGTGACAATCCTGCAAAGGTGGACATACCACAGGATTTCCCAGTTACCGGACATGGTTCTCCAGTCCTTTGCTGTGATAGCTTCCCCCAGCTGATGTTTAAAGGATATCTGGATGCAGGGGTAAAGTATTAGGGTAACTGGTGATATATCTTTCTCAATCATTATAGGCAATCTTTTATATTAATGATTATGTGCATTGCTTAGCTTATCCTTTTGTAATTCTTTGTAGTTTTACATTATAGTAAATTACACTATTCCTTAAGTTGGTGTCTGTGTCTCTGATGCTATGCAATGGCAAAACAAAATTGGTATTGTTGCCTTATCAGCTGGTAGAATTATGAGGCAGACACAGTTAAAAGGGATAAAAAGGTTTTACCTTGGTATTTTAATAGGATCCTAGGTGCCCAGCTCTTCGCACGCTAAGATGCACACACACCATATAACTCATATACAATTTTATGGACCTTGCAAATTAGCATATCTGTCTAAAATCCCCCAATAAGAAACTTAATATGTCCCCCTATTCTAAGAATCCCCCCCCCAAATGAGGCTAGAGCCCAGTTTACAAAATATGTTCCAGAGAGAAGGCTTCAACCAAGGTTGAAGCCTTGAGTTTTGAGATATTATAGGGCTCTCTAGCCTCCTACTGTGAATGTTTGGTCTTTCTGTCTTGCAGAAACGCCAAAACTAAGCTAGAATATCAAACTACAAAAATTACAAGCATGTAGGCTAAGGGCACAAAGAATGTATAAAGGGTACAGAAAATATAAAGAGGGTATAAAAATGTATAAAGGGTATATAAAAAGAAAAGGAAAAAAGTCATCAGGCATCAGTATAGTCAGCAGGATTTCATGGATAGTCTGCTGCAAAAATATAAATGTGCCCCTTCCCTGGCTGGGAAGGAGTGGGTTCAAAAATTTTAGAAGGATAAAGAGAAGGTGGTGGAAAGTATTGGGCAATGTGGGGCGGAGCAGAAGCATAAAGAGGGAAAAGGTAAAGGTGCCATTTGTGCAGTTTTTGGAGCCTGTTTGTCTTGTACTCAACAAGAAGCTAAAAATTCACTTGTTTCTGAGCAGATTTCTGATGTAGAGTATACTGTTTTAAAGTCAGAAATTGAAGTGTTGAAGTCATCATTAGCCTTTGAGAGGGAAACAGGAGAAAAACTGGGAATTCAAGTTGATAAATTGTCTTGGTTTTGAAAGACAGGTGTCTGCCAAGGAAGGCGGGAACCTCCCTTGGAATGGAAAATATGACCCCCCTTCCCTCCAAATTATTATAACTTTGAAATTAAGGGGCTTTCAGGCAAAGATAGGGGAAAAGGAATAACAGTTCTTTAGTAGTATGTATATGTATAACAAGGCAAACAAACAGACATCAGCAGCAACAGCAAACGAAACCAGAAATCCAGTAACAGCCTTCTCTCGGCTGTCGAGCACCTTCCCTTTTGGTGTAGTTGCGGTCACAGCTGGCAGGGGCACTGTTGGGTCCCAGCCGGGAAGGGCAGGTGTGATGATTCCCTCGCGGCTGCAGGGGGCGCTGTGGTGACAGCTCAGCCATCTCTCTCACTGGTAATGGCAGGCGCAGCTGGTGGAAGAGATGGAAAAAGGGCTGCAACAGGGACCTCGGAGCAGCGGCTGGAATGGCAGGGGCTGGCTCACCCTGGGAGTGGGAAACAAAGGGTAGCAGAAACTCTGGGGCTGTGCCTGAAGCTGCGGGGTATCCGGGCATTGGGTTAGAGTGTAGCAAGAAGCCCTGAAGCAGCGGCAGAGGACAGTGGGGCTGGGCAGGGGATTGGTCCCCTGAGTAGCTCACTGGCAATGGCTGGTCCCTGGGTCTGGGCTGTGCAGAGGGGGGCAGCCTCCAGCGGGGAATGGGGTGTTCCAGGGTCCTGACATGGCATGCACTGGCTCTGGGCTCCCAAACAGCAGAGAAGCAGAGAAGCAAGCTAGTAAGCTCCAGTCACAGTGTAGTATATAGAATGAGACACACTCGCTGTATGAGAAATGAATCTGCCTTTATTACTAAGTCAAACAGTATATATATTTTTCCACGGAAGAAGTTGTTTCTCAATTGTTTGCCTAGTGTAACAGATAAGAAAAACCTTACAGAATAGGGGCCTTGTCAGCCTTGTTGAATCCTTGTTCACTTCTGTTCATTTCTGTCACTTCTGCTCACCAGAAAAGCACTCTGGGAAAGGTTCAGCTAACATAGATGTAAATAACAAGTTATATAACCAGAAAAATAGTTATATAATCAGTGTGTGTTCACCTTGTGGTTTTTATGGTGATTGCTTGGGGATATGCATGGACACCACATGATCTAAAAGGTGATTGGGTGAAGGGACACATGGACATCAACACCTGCAGTGGCAGGCAGCCAATGCATGCTTTTTTTTCTTCACAAGAATGTAAACTGATGTCTTGGGTTACATGGAAGGTGTTACCAAAAAGTATGTATTCTATTACCATCTTCATAAGCTGTTAAGAACAGGTGAGGCAGTGCTCTTTATCTTCAGCATGACTCAGCCCTGATAACACCATTTGGGGAACTATCTCTGTGAATGGGCCATCAAAGTCTCCAGGAGTGACTCATAAGATTCTATTATCCCATTGTAAGATGCCCTGTACAGAGGGGAGGAACTGAACATTCCTACCTGCATATAAGCTGAGTCTTTGGAACACTGCACTAGCACTTCCACTTGATTCCCAGAGGAGAAGAGCTTGAGAGTCATCACTGGACCTCCAGAGACTGACCAGATTGTTCTTCAGGATCACCACTTCAAACAGACCACATCCATCACTCCAAGGAGACTGCAGCCACCATTTAACTGGACTGCTATCACCACCCTGACCAACAGGGGGGCGGGTTGTATTCTAACTCTATCAGTTTAAGCTGGTGTTTCTGTATTATTGCCTTTACTCTAATTTTTCCTATTAAATTGTGATTCTGCCTGGGAATCTCACAATATATTTGTGTGGAGTCAATTCCTCCACTGGTTTACTTCCAAACTAGCCCAACTGATAAAAGGCTTACAGCATAAAACTGCCTGGTTTTTTTCAATAAATGATTTCTCTTTACACCTGCCAAGGGGAGTCTGTGCAGTTTATCATCATCGTTACAGCCTAGTCCTTTATAATTCCTCAATATATCTGTCAGTCTTGGCAGCTTGTTATTCTTCCCTCAGGGGAGAGCAGGAAGCCTGCTTTTCTGCTTCAAATCCTGTGCTTCTGTGTCCGGTTTACACGGGAGCTCGGGGGCTGCTTCCTCTGCAACTGCACACCTCCCCCCTCTGTTTTTATTGAGGTCATAGATAAAGCTAAGGAAACCACGACTTGTTTTTGTGTAATTTAAACATTTTTAACTATGTTGAAAAGGACAAGACAGAGAATTAAAAAGGATATCACTGCCAAACAACCTAGTCCAATGAAATCCCAAACTTGTACATTTATTTCAGAGAACCAATTTTTCAGATTCAGCCAAGAGAGATAATTTTTTAGGTCTGTAAAGACCTTTTGTTCCTCCAGAGCTTGTAAAACTGAGTTGATCTTTTAAGTGAGTGCGAAGCGAATTAATATCTTGTCGTAAAGTTTTATGAAATGCCCATTGGAGATGATTTTTAATTGTCTCCCAATTCTGTTTAGTTTCATTCCACAGAATCGGCGTTACACATAAGGAATTATGAATGTGTTCCCAGTAACAGGGAAGGGATAGGTGAGTTTTCTGGGCCTCAACTCTTTCGCCCATCCATAAAAGAGCACTTTCTAAGGCGTCTAATCTGGCCATTATTTCTTGATCAATTTGTTCTTCTGTTTGTAACTCTTGTGTAATAGAGCTTGTCCTATAGTATGAGCAGTTCGAATTGAATTTGTCAAGGCCGTGACAGCCACAGAGGCTGCAGGTAATATTATTATGGCAGAAACAATAGCAAAGATTAGCCAACCCAGAAATTTGTGAACTCATTTCTTACTCTTTTAGATTTCCTCTTGGACTAGTCAGGATAATTGTGAAAGACCATCTTGTCCTTCCCAGGTCCGAGTTAAATCTACAGGTACCCAGATTTCAGGTCTTCTTTTAAATGGAAGAAGGACAGAATAATTACGCATATCATCATAGGTTACACATGATTTAAAAACAAAAGAATTAGCAGATAAAAAGTACAAATCATTTCTATAATCTATCAAAAAGTTATTAGCTAAAGCAAAAACATACAGGTGTAAAGTACAAGTCATTAATAATCCGTCTTTTAGCAGCGTTAGATTGGCAATTGTTGCATTCCTATCCATTTTTACCTGGTATATCTTATTGCCAAAAGAAGGTAACAACCTTTTCCACAAATGTTTATGAATACGTGATTGATTATTGTCCAAATAATACTGAATCAACATCTCGGCCATCCCCCCATCATGCCAAACAATGCTGCGGTTTGCCTTTTGAGTTGGGAGAATGGTTGTATTAGTCCCACTTTCTCTAAGGATACTAGGTGGTCACCAGTCAATTTTTCCATACTGTACGAATTGTTGTTGTGGCCATTGTCTTATACATGACGTCTATTCCAAGCGCTGTATACTGGAAATGGGTGTAAAACAACATTCGGGGAAATGAAGTGGGGTGGCATTCACAGATGTGTTAGAGATAGGATGGCCAGCAATGTAATAGCAGTCAACTTTTTTGCAGTCTCAGAGTGTACATATATTAAATGCAATTGCATAGAAAAATTAGTACAAGGTAAGGGTCAGAAGGTACTTTTTTGATTCCACATTAAATATATAGGCAGTCAGTTACATAAGTAGCATTGCTAATAAATGTATCTACAACATCCTGATCTAGGGGAGGAAGCCAAGTTCCTCTTACCCATTCCGTTCCATTGTTGCTGAGGGGGGGCTCTGGATCCCACCATGTGAGAGGTCGGAACGGTGGTGGCTCGAGAGTATGCGCCCAGTAGATTCTTCCTTCCACTGCTTGATGGCAGTATAGCAGTAGAAAAAGGACAAAATTCATGGTGTCATCCTTGGCTTGGTTTGATATATCTTGCCGGGAGCCAGTATGGGCCTGTAGGTAAGGAAACACATCCATAACCTCTCCCCCAAGCTAACAGTGGAACCGGACCTTTCCACTGACCGCTATGTACATTTCTGTATGTAACATCTGGGTAGATTCCTTCTCCATCAGCGGTCTGGCCTAGGTGTCTCTGATGTGCTGTTAGATCATCTCTAGTGGAAAGATTCAGAAAATTTAAAACATAGGTTGCCTTGTCAAGCTACTCTTGAGGGAGCATACCAAGCAGGTTCCCCCTTTTTTGTTTCTGCAGCATGTTTTTTAATGTATAATATGCCCTTTCCACTATGGGTTGTCCGGTTGGAGAATGTGGGATACCTGTGACATGTTTGATACCCCAAGTGTGGAAAAATTCTTGTGTTTTATGAGATGTATATGTGGGTCAGTTCCCTGTTTTTATCTGTTGAGGGACCCCCATTGTGGTAAAAACATGTAGCCAATGTTGAGTTGCGTCTCTAGACTTCTCACCCTTGTGTGCTGTTGCTACTATGAATCCTGAAAAGGTATCAATGGAAACATGGACATTTAAAAGTCCCAAAACTCGATATGTGTGTTACATCTCTTTGCCAAATGTCATTAGGTTTCAACCTTCATGGGTTTGTACCTAATGCTTGTGGCAAAGAAAGAATTTGCTGACATTGTGAGCAAGCATTCACTATATCTCATGCTTGTGGCAGAGTTAAATCAAATTATTTGGCTAGTGCTCGGGCATTCTGGTGATAGAAATCATGAGAAAGTTTTGCCTGCTCTAATTTTTGTGGTACAGTAGCTGTCATAGCAAGGGCATCTGTTCTTGCATTACCTTTCACTATAGGTCCAGGCATAGTGGTGTGGGACCTAAGGTGCAGAATGTAATACTCATGAGACCTGTGAAGTAAAAGGTTGTACAAAGTGGTTAATAACACAAAAAGATCTTTGTTAGAGACTTCCTTCAGGAATGAGTGCTCAATTTCTTGATGATTCCTGTAACATAGAGAATCACAGTGTTAATAGGTTGTTCTGAGAAGAGACAAAATGCCTCTACTATGGCTGCTGGCTCAACTAGCTGGTAGATCCAGGTTGAAAGGTTATTGAATGTTCCCATTGTCCCGTGTTTTTTTTTTCCACAGGGTCACAGCTTTGTGTGTTTTTCCAATCAATCAGTGAAAATAGTTTTTGAATCAGGGATAGGCATCTTTGACTGCAGCCGCCACAGTTGGAAGGGGAGTTCTCTGAAGGATTGTAACAGTGTATGACAGGGCATTGAATGAACAAATTCTCCATTATAATCAGCAAAGACAATTTAAAATGACAGTGAGTCCCTGAATAGGTTTTCTAATTCTGCCACAGGAAGATGTATGACTGCTGGATCATATTTTGACAAAGTCTGACATCAAAGTCATCCCATTGACAGCAGTTGAATAGCCATCTCAAGTTGAGTGGTTATAGTTTTTGTGAAAGTGTGTGTCAGAAAAATAATTTCTAATAGCCAGAGACAATGTTCATCACATTGATCAATGAGAGCATAGGGTTGAAAAGATTGCAGAATTAGGAACAGCCGCAGAGGCAAATTCGGATTCTGACACGTGGCAAAGGATTTATTGATTTTGTCACACATGCCAAAGCCTCTCGGGCTGTCTTTGTTAACTGCCATGGGGAGGAAAGAGCTGGGTCCCCTTTTAACAATTGAAACAAAGGGGATAATTCCTCTGTGGTGATTCCCAACAAAGGGCGAATCCAATTAATAGTGCCCAGTCACTTTTGCAAATCATTTAATGAGCATATTGTCAGTTTTTAAAGTTACTGGCTGTGGGGTGGCTGTTGTCTCTAGTACTTTAAAGGGCAGGTATTTCCAAGGAGGTTCTGTTTGGATTTTTTCTGTGGCTACACATAAGCCACTGCTGGCAAGCGTTATTTTTAAAGCAGCAAGACAATTCTTCAACAGTAAGGAATTGTCAGAAGCGATTAAAATATCATCCATGTAGTGATACAGCAAAACAGATGGCTATTTTTGCCATATTGGTTGTATTGCTGAGTGAACGATGAATTCACAGATATCAGGACTGTTTTTCATACCTTGAGGCAGCACAACTGGCTGGTATCGTTCCATGGGAGCCTCAAGATTGACAGATGATAGAGAAAAGGCAAACTTAGGTGCATCATCTGGATGTAAAGCAATTGTGGAAAAACAGTCTTTTAAATCAATTATTGCTAATTCCCAGTGTTCTGGAATCATTGTAGGGGTAGGTATTCCTGGTTGTAATGCCGTAGAGGGCATTTCTGCATTAACTGAGCTGAGATCCTGTAAAAGCCTCCATTTTCCTGATTTCGTAGGGATAACAAAAATAGTTGTATTCCATGGGCTTGTGGAAGCGACTATGTGGTGTGGCAGCACAGAAACCTTTCCCACAGGAATTTTTCTCTTCTTCTTCTATGTTTTATAAATAAAGATAAAGTTTCATGTTATTGAAACGGCCTTTTGGATACAGGCGGTCAAACGCCTGGGCCAATCAATCCCTGGAGGGCGGATGAATGTTGGCCAATCCGAACAGCCTTCTGATGTGTATATAAATCTGTTAATTATTTAATAAGTTAGTTCTTTTAGCACTCTGAAAGGACTCATCTCTTCCCTCCGCTAGCCGTCAAACAGCGACATCTGGTGACCACGGACGCATACTACATGCACAGCAAAGGTACGCCGGCAACCTCTCCCCCCACCCCCCACCCACCGTGCTATGCAGTTCGGGTTTTGGAATGAAGATGGACCCCCCCCAATGCCAAAAGACGAACTTTTGCGAGCCTTCTTGGAGGATCCCTGGTGTGACCCAGGCAAACAACACCTGACAAGGGTGCTGATGAATTGGGCCGCTGAAAACAGGGTTCCAGAGGTGTGGGAGACAGATGTGGACTGTTCTTTGTGGCTCAAGGTTGGGAAGGCTTTGTGGAAAGAAATGATATTTGGAGACGTGAAAACCATTTGTTTGCATCGGACATGGCGATCGGTCTGGGACGCGTTAAGGGGACAGGAATTTTACACTGCAGAGCTGAACGCTTCTCTCTGTTTGGACTCCTGGCTGTCGATCGGTGAGGACCGCACAGAGAAACCCCCGACCCAGACTGATGCCACAGCCCCACAGTCAGCAGCGGATGGGTCCAAAAAGAGCAAGTATAATTCTCCAAATAATTTTATCTTACGCACTTACCCCCACCCAAATGAGCAGTTAGCGGAGATGCTGAAGAGAGAGGGAGAACGGGCTGACCATGGGACGCCGGCGGCAGCAACCGTCCCGCCGCCTCTGCCTCCGCGGAATGGCGCCACCCTTACCCCCCCCCATCCGGGCCCCCGCTGGGGCTCCCAGCCGCTGCGTGGGCTGCCCCGGCTGCAGGAACGGAGAGTGCAGAAACTGTATGTCCTGCCATGATGTGGGCGGGCAGGACAGCAGCAACAGACCCTGGTTCCATCCAGAACAGCCGCGGACTCAGAAATCCCGGCTGCCACGTGGACTGCGCAGGATCCACGAGTTGTGCGGGAACTGGAAAAGAAGCCTCCGGCAGGCGGTGCTTCCAGTCAAGGCGACCTGACTGACGTGTCGATTGAAGCGCTGCTGGCGCAGACCCTCTGCGAATCAGGTACGTGGGATTTTCGATCTCCACCAGATTTGCCCCCTTCATCTCAACTTTTAATGGATTTACTGGCCGAAGTGGCCAGATTCTATCAAGATATGGTAGAGATCTGCTTGCCCGGAAGATGTCAGGGCTCCATGCCGCGGGGACAGCCGACATGGCGGCGGGTAGCGGAGGGATCCGGGACAAAGACGGGAAGTGCCGGTCCCACTGACGGTTTCAGTGGCAGACAGAGCCACAGCACAGCGCTCTGATCCAGCCGCTTTTGTGCCGACGGAGGAAGCGATTTCAACTGACGCTGTGCCAGTGATGTCTGTGAGTGCACCCGATGCCGTGCCTGTATCGCCGCCATCGTCTTGCCCCTCCCCCAACCCCACCACTGTGCCGTTTCTCGGCATGGAAACTGCGTCCAGCCAGACCCTGTCATTTGTGATAGGGCTTGCAGATAGCAAGCCCTACCCTGACAATTCAGACAGTGACGTAGATGGGACGCTTCCTCCTGGGCGAAAGCTCGCGCTGGAGGGGCGGCAAAAGAGGCACTTCCTTCAGAGCAACCCTTGGAAATGCCGTAACGACACGGAGCCATTATGCCCCCGGGACTCCCTGCATTTCCAGGAATCAGTAAAGCAGGGCGTGCTGGATGCGGGACACTGGGAACTTATAGAAAGATTAGGGATGCCAAGACGATGAGAGAGCCGTGGAGCTGCTACGGCAGGTCAAAGTGATGCTAGCTTCCTGCAAGGAGACGTTCAGGCTTTTCTGGTGTTTGTGCCTGACCTGGACTCGGATGAGAAATGCAGGCATGACGTCACTGCATGGAAGATCATAAATGACCTTTACTAAAAAATAGCAACTTATGGGCTCTCTTCTCCTCATGTTATAGAAATTATTAGAGTGATAAATAGTAATCTGCTTGCTCCATTTGATATTTCATATTTGGCTCAAGTCTTGTTTCACCCTGCGCAATACAGAGTTTTTGAGAACAATTGGAGAATGTTGGTTGAAAAACAGGTGAGGTGGAATATGTACTTGCCTCCTGAGGAGCCTAGGTGCACGATTGGGGTTGATGTCCTCATGGGGAAAAATCATTTCTCTAACCCCAAGGTCCAAGCTACTTGGGACCCTCGGATTCTGGAGCAAGCCCAAAAGCTCAGTATGGGAGCCATCACAAAAACTATGGAGCTGATTGCCCCACAAACACGGCATTCAAAAATACATCAGGGGCAATCTGAGCTTTTCCTGACCTTTGTAGAGAAGCTAGCAGATGCCTTGAAAAAGCAGGTGGAAGATGATACATTGAGACATATATTGTACAAGCAGTTGGCAAGAGACAATGCCAACCTGGAGTGTAGAAGGATCATAAATGCCCTACCAGGGGATCCTTCAGTCACAGATGTGGTACAAGCTTGTGCTAAGGTGCAGGCAGACAGTCCAGGGAAATCCGCCTTGGCTGCACTTCTATCGCCTGGTCGGGAACCCCCTGATCAGGGACAAAAACAGCCCAAAGCTGGGAACAAACAGAAACCAGTCAAATCAAAGCAGAAGGGAAATTCACGGACCGAGACACTTCAGTGTAAGAGGTGTGGTAGGCTAGGTCACTGTTCAGACTATTGCAGGTCACAATACCATGTAGATGGTTGACCCCTGTCGGGAAACGTGAAAAGGGGTGCAAAAAGGGGGATTTGCCCCCCGACACAACAGTTCCCCCAGAACAGGGCAGCAACACAGGCCTATCCAGTCAATGTGGAGATGGCACCCAAAGCTTGGCCCGAGTCAATGCCTACACCACAACAATCGTCCTAGGGTTCCCATAGGGTTCCCTTGGATGTGCATGGACGCCCAGATCAGGGATTCAATGCGCAGCTTGTGGGAGGGCCTGATGCCACCAGCCAATGGATCTTTGTTCTTCCAGAAATTATAGATGCTGATTTTACAGGCCAAATTCATGCTACAGTTTCCACATCAGACCCCCCCTGTCGCCATCCCTGAAAAGACTCACATTGCTCAAATGTTGCCTTTTGAGTCTTCTGTTCCCAGGGTAGACCAGCAAGTTGGTGGAGGTAAAGCACTGAACTGCCGGGACTTCCGCAGGTCTACTGGGCTGCATCTATCTCTAATGAGTCACCACAGACGACATGTACCCTCGTCATGCTGAAAGCACATCCTCACCGAATTCGGATCCGAGGTTTGATTGATACAGGTGCTGACGCAACAGCCCTTTCCTCCTCTTCATGGCCTCCTTCATGGCCTCTAGCCCCTGTGGGATCAGCTATCATGGGGCTAGGAGGAACCACACAGAGCTGACTGAGTAAGCAACCTGTGTTGGTGAAGGACGCAGAGGGACACACGGCCTCAATCCGACCCTTTGTCACTTCAGCTCCAATTAACCTATGGGGACAGGACGTGTTGGCAGCTTGGGGGCACGAATCTCGACAAATTTTTAGTAGGGGTCACTGTGTGCAAGGGCGCACTGTATTCCACGCTATCTCTGCGATGAATGACCGAAACACCTATATGGGAACCACAGTGGCCCCTGCCAAAAGACAAATTAGTCGCCCTTTGTCAGCTGTTTCAGGAGCAACTGCAACAGGGACACATTGAGCCTCCTACCAGTCCCTGGAACACCCCTGTTTTTATAATTAAGAAAAAATCAGAGAAATGGAGACTGTTGCAAGATCTCCGAAAAGTTAATGCAGTGATGGAAAGTATGGGGAGCATACAGCCTGGCATGCCCTCACCTACAATGATTCCCACAGAGTGGGAAATCTTGATCATTGATTTAAAGGATGGTTTTTTCACAATTCCTTTGCACCCCAATGACAGGCCAAAATTTCCCTTTACTGTGCCTGCAATTAATAATGCGGAGCCTGTAAAGAGATTTCAAAGGAAAGTGTTACCTCAGGGCATGAAAAATAGCCCGACTATCTGCCAATGGTATGTTGCACAGGCCTTGTCCAGAATCCGCGAGCAGTTTCCTGAGGCACTCTGCTACCATTATATGGATGATATTCTGGTGGCAGCATCCACCCAAGATGAGTTGCAGAGGTTACAGCCTTGATTGCTTGATGCTTTGCATTCCTATGGGTTTCAAGTGGTTCAGGAGAAAGTTCAACAACAGCCTCCTTGGAAATATTTAGGAGTCAAAATTTTGGATCAAACCATACAACATCAAGAGGTGCAGTTTTCAGACTCTATTAAGACTCTGAATGATGCCCAAAAATTGCTAGGTATCATCAACTGGTTACATCCGTATTTGGGACGGACCAATGCACAACTTTCCCCGCTTTTTAAAATTTTAGAGCGGGACTGATCTAAACTCACCTCGTAAATTGACTCCTGAGGCTCGATGAGTGCTAAATGAGGTGCAGCAAGCTGTTTCTGCTTGTCAGGTTTATCGAGTAGATCCCTCTACTGATATCACTGTTTTCATTACTGTTCCAGACCTCCATCCTACAGGTATCATTGGACAGTGGAACAAACAATGGGATGACCCTCTGCATATCCTGGAATGGGTCTTTTTTCCCTATCAGCCAAAAAAGACAGCACCCACATTGTTCGAGTTGATAGCTTGCCTGATAATCAAATGCCATTATTGTTGTTTACAATTGATGGCAGTGGATCCTGCAACGATTGTTGTTCCGGTATCACAGGACAGGTTTGAATGGAGCCTTGCTAATAGCGCTCCTTTGCAAAATGCACTGCAAAGTTTCTCTGGGCAGATTGCATACCATCTGCCCAGCCACAAATTGCTGCAGCTGGTAAATTCAATCAGGTTTACGTTGAGGCCAAAGAACAGTCAGGTGCCAGTTCATGGACCCACCGTCTTCACAGACAGTTCTGGGAAAACAGGAAAGGCCATTGTCACCTGGAAGGAGGGATCTGAGTGGCTAGTGCTGAAAGGCCACGAGACAGGCCACGCGACATTCAAAGCCACACCATCTGTCACATCTGTCTGCTGGAGATGTAAGGCCTTTAGGCCTCTGGGGTTTGCCCCCGGTGGCAGAGGTGCAGCGAGTCCCTGGCAATCAGCACAAGCTCTGACAATGTCACAAGCATCAGTTGGCATCAATTGAAACTGCTTCTGCAGGGTATGTGCACTCCGATGAAAGAAATTGTGCGATGTCTTGCTTGTGCAATTTTGTCAGGCTGAGGTGCCACCCATGCAGGGTTGGCTAGCATGTCAGCCCTGGCATTGCCTTCTGTTATAAAACGTGGTAATTTGGTGTGGCTTGGAATGTGCAGAATATAATATGGATGCACTCGAATTTGAACCACCTTCCACAAAGTTTGCAATGGCAAAAACAGAGTCGCATTATTGGCTTCCTTTAAAAGTGAACAATCCAAATGTTTGGTTATATCCGCTACATAAGCAGAGTCAGTGACCAAATTCAAAGGCACCTGAGAGAACCGCTGAAAAGCCATGGCAATTGGCTTCAATTCAACCAACTGAGCAGAGCCTGTCTCGTGGCTTTTCAGCACGAGCCACTCAGAACCCTCCTTCCAGGAGACAATGGCCTTTCCTGTTTTCCCAGAACTGTCTCAAAAGGCAACAATTGAGCAATGTGATTCTTTTCAGGGATAGTGGCAGGGGGACTTGATGTGGAAACCGTAGCATGAATCTGGCCTGTAAAATCAGCATCTATAACTTCTGGAAGAACAAAGATCCATTGGCTGGTGGCATCAGGCCCTCCCACAAGTTGCGCACTGAATCCCTGATCTAGGCGTCCATGCACATCCAAGGGAACCCTATGGGCATCACCAGATTCTAGGATGACTGTTGTGGTGTAGGCGTTGACTCGGGCCAAGCCTTGGGTGCCATTTCCACATTGACTGGATAGGCCTGTGTTGCTGCCCTGTTCTGGGGGAACTGTTGTGATTTACAAAAATCCCCCTTTTTGCACCCCTTTTCACATTTTCCGACAGGGGTCGACCATCTACATGGTATTGTGACCTGCAATAGTCTGAACAGTGACCTGGCCTACCACACCTCTTACGTTGAGGTGTCTCTGTCCCCGAATTTCCCTTCTGCTTTGATTTGACTGGTTTCTGTTTGTTCCCATCCTTGGGCTGTTTTTGTCCCTGATCAGGGGGTACCTGACCAGGCGATAGAAGTGCAGCCAAGACAGACTTCTTTTGTCTCCCTGAACCCACCTTAGCACAAGCTTGTACCATGTCTGTGACTGAAGGATCCCCTGGTAGGGTATTTATGATCCTTCTACACTCCGGGTTGGCATTGTCTCTTGCCAACTGTTTTCACAATATCTGTCTCAATGTATCATCTTCCACCTGCTTTTTCAAGGCATCTGCTAGCTTCTCTACAAAGGTCAGGAAAAGCTCAGACTGCCCCTGAGATATTTGCAAATACTGTGTTTGTGGGGCAGCCATGTTTATGGTTTTTGTGATGGCTCCCATACCGATCCTTTGGGCCTGCTCCAGGATCCGAGGATCCCAAGCACCTTGGATGTTGGGGTTAGAGAAATGATTTTTCCCCATGAGGACATCAACCCCAATCTCGCGACTAGGGTCCTCAGGAGGCAATTGCATATTCTGCCTTGTTTGTTTTTCAGCCATTTTTTTCCAGATATTCTCAAAAACTGCATATTTCACAGGCTGAAACAAAACTTGACCCAAACGCGCAATATCGAATGGAGTAAGCAGGTCAGTATTTATCACTCTAATAATTTGCATCACGTGCGGAGAGGAGTGGCCAATCTGGCTTATCTTCTTATGAAGGTCGCTTATGATCTTCCATGCAGTGACGTCATGCCTGCTTTGCTGACCCGAATTCGGCTCAGGCTTAAACACAGGAAAAGCCTGGACGTCTCCTTGCAGGGTGCTGGCATCACCTTGATCTGCTGGTACACCTCCTGGAGGTGCTGTAGCAGCCACCGGATTCCCTTCAGGGTTCCCCGGTGGGTCTGCCAGCCCTAATTTCTCTAAAAGTTCCCAATTTTCCGTTTCCAGCACGCCCAACTTTACTGACTCCCAGTAATGCTGGGGGTTCCTTGGGCATCCCGTCTCCATACAGTCCGGGAGTGTCCAAGGGTGGCTCTGAAGCAAGCGCTTCTTTTGCCGCCCTGCCACCACAGCTTTTCGCCCTGGAGGAAGCCCCTCGTCTGATTCACTGTCTGAATCGTCAGAGTGGGGCTTATCTACAAGCCCTATCATGAATGACGGGTCTGGCCGGACACAGTCATTGTGCCCAGAGATGGCATGGCAGTGGGGCTCAGGGCGGGGCACGAAGAAGGCAGCGATACAGGCAGAACATCAGGAGTCCCTGCCAGGTGCACTGGCACAGTGTCAGTTATAATCGCCTGCCGCATTGGCACGAAAGCAGCTGGGTCACCGTGCTGTGCTGAGGCTGCCTCTGCTACTGGAACCGTCACAGGGACAGGCATGTCCTGCCCTGGACCCATCTGCGCCCCCACCGCCGCGGCATGGAGCCCAGACACCTTCCGGGGTCTTGGGGCAGGCACTTCCAGGCTGGTCCAGCCTGCGTGGTGGACGCCCTGTGAACAAATCTACACCAGGTCTTGGTGGAATCCGGCCACTTCGGCCAAGAGATCCATTAAAAGCCGAGAGGGGAGGGGTAAATCTGGCGGAGACCCAGGATCTTGCATACCTGGTCCATGGGGAGTCTGCACTGGAAGCGCCGCAGTCACCATGTGGAAGGAACCGGTCCGGGCGGAAGTACCCTCTGCTAGAACATCTCCTTCTGGTCCCCGTGCAGTTTGTGCCTGCAGTGCGGCTGGGACCGGGCCAGCGGCCTGGATTCCCGAGTCTGTGGTTGGAGTGGATGGAACTGGGGTCTGTTGCTGCCCTGGCTGTGCTGCGGCAGGGCACACAGCTCCTGCATTCTCAGTTGCCGCAACCGAGAGAGCCCGCGCTATGACTGGGGGCAGCGCTGGTGGCTTTGGCGCAGGGGGAGGGGCCATTTTTTTCCACAGAGGCAATGGCAGCAGCGCGCCAGCGATTGCCTTGTGGCCCTCTCAATTTTTCTCATTTCAACATCTCTGCCAGCTGGTCATTTGGATGGGGGTACGTAGGAGGGACATAATCCTCTGGAGAATTATATTTGCGCTTGGAGGACCCATCCGCTATGGTGGGGTCAACCCGGGATGGGGATCCCTCAGTGCAGTCCTCACTAACCGAAAGCAAGGAGTCCAGACAGAGAGAAGAATCAAATTCTGCAGTGTAAAATTCCTCCTGTTTTAAAGAGTCCCAGACTGATCTCCATGTCCGATGCAAACAAATGGTTTTTGGGTCCCCAAACACCAACTCTCTCCACAGCCCACCTCCAATTGTCAGCCAGAGAACGGAGTCCACGTCCATCTCCCACACTTCGGGAAAGCCATGGGTCACAGCCCACTCTAAGAGAGCTCTGGTCAGATGCTGTTTCCACTTGACCGTCAGGCCACACCAGGGGTCCTCCAGGAAGGACCGCAAAAGGCCGTCTTTTGGCATCGGGGGGTCCATTTCCCTCCCGAACCCCGAGCCGCGCGGCAGGTAGGGAGGGGTGGAGGGGTCCTGACATACCTTCAGCAATGCCTGTGGTACACATCGGTGGTCACCAGATGTCACTGTTGAATCAATAGCAGAGCGATTCAGCACACGAAGAGAACGGTGAGAGAATGCTGAATGACTTTATTTAATTAATAACAGATTTACATATACATGAGAGAAGGCTATTCGGATTGGATAACAATCATCCACCCCCCAAAATGATTGGCCTAGGCGTTTGAGTGCCTGTTTCCAAAGCCACTCTCAGTAACATGGAATTTATCTCTATATTTAGTAAACTTTAGTAGAAGAAGGGAAGAATTCCCGTGGGAAAGAATCTGTGCTGTTGATGATTAAAATGCTGGTAAAAATAAGACGCAGACACCGCAGTATAGGGAAAAGGGTATTACCTTGGTTTAATAGGATCCCAGGTGCACCATTGTCAAAGGTGGTACCACGACGACAAAGACCCTGGGTACAATGCGTATACAATTTTACGGACCTCACAAATTAGCATACCTGTCTAAAATCCCCCAATAAGAAACCTAACAAATGAAGTAATTGTCCCTCTATTCTAATTAACCCCCCCCCCCCCAAAAAAAAGGCTACAACTTAGTTTACAAAAACATGTTCCAGAGATGAGGCTCCGTTCAAAGTTGGTGCCTCATGTTCTTGAGATTGTGGGGATGTTTTGTCTTCCCCAAAAAATTCCAAACTAGGCTAGAGTACAAGGGTTATAAACATGTGGGGCTAAGATACAGGGAGTGAAAAGTACAGGGAATGGGAAAGGGTATAAAGTATATAAAAAGGGTATAAAAAGAGTATAAAGAGAAAGGACAAAAAACCATCAGGCATCACTCACAAACTGGCATAGCTTGAAAGAATTCAATATCACCTTTTTCTAAAGCCCGTCTTCAGCATTCCTGTATAAACCTTTCTGGTTCAGGCCCTACAGGTGGCAGTGTGTCCTTGTCATAGTCAATAAAGGAATACAATGGGGCATATGGTGGTGGTCAGTTTGCTGCTGCCTTTCTGCGTGCAGTTTGTAAAATTTCTTCTGCACTAGGACCAGTTGCTGCCATAGCACATACTGGGGCTAGGGGAGGATACAAATCTGGTGGTTGTTCAGGATCAATAGGACCAGGATCAAAAGGATCCTCTCTTTCTGGATTGTTTTCCTCGGGTGAAATCTCATTAATAATAACAACAGTATCTGACAGGGGTGCAGGCGGGAGGTCAGCAAGAATGCAATCTGCTTCCTTAAATTGTTGCAGAGCAGAATATACCACATGCCAAGTAATTAAATCATCAGGGTCAGTATCATGATGAGTGACCTGATGGTTTTGTAGGCATTCACCAACCTTTTGCCAATGAGCAAGGTCATAGGAACCATCAGGTGGATATCAGGGACAAAATAGTTTGACCCATGTAAGTAGCTGTATAAGTCTTTGGGGTGGGATTTTATATCCTTGTTCCTTGGTAATACTCAACAAACAGTCTTTATGCAATTTTTGGGATCTTGTTGCACTTTGCCCCATGCTTCCCGACCACTTGCAAAGGCTAACCTGTTCTATAGCCAGCAATGAAACGAGCTCCTCATTGATCAATTGAACAGACCCACGGTTGGTTCAGTCAGCATATACTACTAGAACTGGATCACTTCAGCAGTAATGAAGGCCCAGTGCGTTGGTTTTGCTTGGCCCCGAACATCAGCAAGGTATCTTTAGCATCTAAGAGAAATGTAAACCCTTCAAAAGCTGTTGTGGTAGACCTGAAGAAGTGTCTGAAGGGTTGGGAGAAGGCATACCCCTGTGTTCATGAGTTGGTTTTGTTGGTTTTGCTTAACCCAGTTTTTGCTAGTGAGTGGGGTGGGGCACAAACATGGCTCATGTGTGTCCTGTGGGAAGGTTCTGGAAGTTTTTTACCAAGTCCAGCAGAGCCAATCTCTGATGGCTCTGAAGATGATTGACAGGCTGCTGGCCAAGTCTGGACCAATTAGAGATGTTAGTGATACCTCTGTGAAAACATATTTAAGAAGAAATCAAAACAATGTGAGCACGCAATTCTTTTTAGCTAGAGGAGGAGAAGGAGGTGAAAATATGTCAGGGGAAAAAAACATGGAGACACCAAGATCAGTGGAGAAGGTGGGGGAGGAGCTGCTCCAGGCACTGGAGCTGAAAACTCTCTGCTAGCCGTGGTGAAGCCCATGGGGGAGCAGGTGGTCCCCCTGCAGCCCATGGAGTCCATGGGGATGCAGAGATCCACCCACAACCCGTGGGGTGGGGACGTACCCACGCCAGAGGAGCGGGTGGATGCCTGGAGGAAGCTGTGATCCAGTGGGAGTCCCATATAGAGAGAAAGGCCTTGCTCCCGGGATGGAAGCAGCCTGGCCTCAGCTCGGAAGTCTGCACCTTGTAGACAAGGAGGACTCATGTTGCAGCAGATTCGAGCGAGCTGCTGCTCGTGAGATCGGACCCACGCCAAAGAAGTTCGCAGTGGACTGTCTCTTGTGGGAGGGACCCCATGGCTAAGCAGAGGGCTCCTCTCCATGATGGACTGACCAAAGAAAACCCGGTTACCCTCTTCCCCCCCCGCCCCATGCTGTTGGTTGGAAGGAGGGAGGGGAGTGAGCAGAGAAACAGTATTTGTAGCAGAAGAATTGTGGTGACGGACTGACTAAGAAAAAATCCCATACCCTGCCCCCCCAGCTGTTGGTTGGAAGGAGGGAGGGGAGTAAGTGGAGAAACAGTGTCTTAAGGGCTTATTTTTATTTCTCATTTATCCTCCAACTCTGTTAGGTTAATAAATCACTTTGCAACTTTAAGTTTTCAAACTATTTTGTCCTTTTTTCTCAATGCGTCCTCCCACCAGTTCCTTATCTCAACTCATGAGTCTGCTATGTGTCTGTTAGTTTTTTCCTCTCTTCCTGCACAGCTGCGTCAGGGGAGAGCAGAGGGAGCAGATGTCATAGGTGCCTGGCATTTGGCAAGGGTCAAACCACGACAACTGCTAACATTCTCAATCCAGCAGCCTTTCTACAGGGAAAGGAAGAAGGAAACCCAGTGGTACATGACTGTATCGAAACCATAGAATCAATGTACGCAAGTCAATCAGACCTGCAGGAGGAGCCACTGGCCAAAGGTGAGCACTGGTTCACCGATGGGAGCAGCTACGTTGTGCAAGGTAAACAATTTGCAGGGTATGCTATTACCACTACCAACGAGGTAATAGAATCAAACCCACTCTGAGTGGGAACATCAGCACAGAAGGCGGAGCTCATTGCCTTACTCAGGGCTCTAACACTAGCTATAGGGAAGATCATCAATATATGGACAGACTCACAGTATGCTTTTGGAATCGTCCATGCCCACGGTGCAATGTGGAAGGAACAAGGACTCTTAAACTCACAGAAAAAAGAGATTAAACATGCCTCCGAAATACTCCAATTACTAGAAGCAATCAATTACCTGAAAGCAGTTGCAAGCATGCACTGCAAAGGACATTCTAAAGAAAATACATTTCCTGAGCAAGGAAATGCCATGGCAGATAGGCAAAAGCAGCAGCATTTAGATCCACAGTTAACATAGAAAGTTTAGTCCCTACACAGATAGATAGGAACCAGGCTCCAAAGTATGATACTCGTGATTGGGAATGGATTCAAAGTAAAGGTGGGAAAATGTCGCTGTTGAGCCGCTAGCAGAGAAAAAAGGTCCAGGTTCAAAGTGTGGCATCAAGAAGAAGGTTTTATTATTTAATTCCCATACCTTCACCCGGGGCAAATGCAACTCGCCGGACGACTGCAATGAGAGAAAATGGTTCAAAATCACAGGATTATTTGAATTTGGTGGCACTGTAAGGTGATTGATTCTGTACAAAGCTTTTTTCAATCGACTCTGTGGTGTTTCCCCATGCATTCCCCCTTTTTGCCTTTCCAAGACATGCTTCAGAGTACCATGAGTGTGTTCAACAATGGCTTGGCCAGTAGGAGAATGCAGAATACCGAATGTGTGGTCTACACCCCATAGGTGTAAGAACTGCCGCGTCTTCTGTGAGGCGTAGGCAGGACCATTGTTGGTCTTCACAGTGGCTGGCACACCCAGGAACGAGAAGGCTAATTTCCAATGGGCAATAGCATCATGACTTTTTTCTCCAGTATGAGCAGTTGCCCACACAGCTGAGGAGAAAGTGTCAATAGACACATGCACATACTTGACTCGGCTGAATTCAGGGATGTGTGTCACATCCGTCTGCCACAACTGCAAGGCCTTTAGACCTCTGGGGTTTACCCCCGGTGGCAGAGGTGCAGAGAGTCTGTGGCAGTCAGCACAAGCGCTGACAATGTCACGAGCCTCAGTTGGCGTCAACTGAAACTGCTTCTGCAGGGTATGTGCACTCTGATGAAAGAAATTGTGCGATGCCTTGGCTTGTGCAATTTTGTCAGGCTGAGGAGCCACCCATGCAGGGTTGGCTAGCATGTCAGCCCTGGCATTGCCTTCTGTTATAAAACGTGGCAAATTGGTGTGGCTTCAAAGGTGCAGAATGTAATATGGATGCACTCGAGCCTGAATTGCCTTCCACAGGGTTCGCAATAGCGAAAGCAGAGCTGCATTATTGACTTCTTTTAGAAATGAACAATCCGAACATTTGGTTATGTCTGCTACATAAGCAGAATCAGTGACCAGATTCAAAGGCACCTGAAAGAACCGCTGAAAAGCCATGGCAACTGCCTTCAGTTCAACCAGTCGAGCATAGCCTGTCTCGTGGCCTTTCAGCACCTGCCACTCAGATCCTTCCTTCCAGGTAACAATGGCTTTTCCTGTTTTCCCAGAACCGTCCGCGAAGACAGTGGGTCAGTGAACTGGCACCCGGCTGTTCTTTGGCCACAACGTAAGATTGACTGAATTTGCCAGCTGCAGCAATTTGTGGCTGGGCAGATGATAAGCAATCTGCCCTGAAAAATTTTGCAGTGCACTTTGCAAAGGAGAGCTATTAGCAAGACTCCATTCAAAATTGCTCCCTTGATACCAGAACAACAATCGTTGCAGGATCTGCTGCCATCAATTGTAAACACCAATAACGGCATTTAGTTATCAGGCAGGCTATCAATTCAAACAATGTGGGTGCTGTCTTTTTTGGCTGATGGGGCAAAAAGACCCATTCCAGGATGTGCAAAGGATCATCCCATTGTTTGTTCCACTGGCCAATGATACCTGTAGGATGGAGGTCTGGAGCAGTAATGAAAACAGTGATATCAGTAGAGGGATCTACTCGATAAACCTGATGAGCAGAAACAGCTTGTTGTACTTCATTCAGCACCCGTCGCGCCTCGGGAGTCAATTTCCGAGGTGAGTTTAGATCAGAGTCCCCCTTTAAAATATTAAGAAGCGGGGAGTTGTGCATTGGTCCGTCCCAAATACGGACGTAACCAGTTGATAATACCCAGCAATTTTTGGGCATCATTCAGAGTCTTAATAGAGTCTGAAAACTGCACCTCTTGATGCTGTATGGTTTGATCCAAAATTTTGACTCCCAAATATTTCCAAGGAGGCTGTTGTTGAACTTTCTCCGGAGCGACTTGCAACCCATAGGAATGCAAGGCAGCGAGCAATCGAGGCTGTAACCTCCGCAACTCATCCTGGGTGGATGCTGCCACCAGGATATCATCCATATAATGGTAGCAGAGTGCCTCAGGAAACTGCTCGCGGATTCTGGACAAGGCCTGTGCAACATACCATTGACAGATATTTGGGCTATTTTTCATGCCTTGAGGTAACACTTTCCATTGAAATCTCTTTACAGGCTCCGCATTGTTAATTGCAGGCACAGTAAAGGCAAATTTTGGCCTGTCATTGGGGTGCAAAGGGATTGTAAAAAAGCAATCCTTCAAATCAACAATCAGGATTTCTGTCATGGGTTTTAGATAGGACATTGCCATGAGGACGCACGAAAAAGAAAAAGGGCAAGCAGGCTTCAAGCTTAAAGTTGCAAAAAGTGTTTTAATTACCTAACAGAGTTGGAGGATAAATGCAAGGTAATAATAAACTTTTCATACAGTTTTTGTTCACTCCCCCCTCCCTCTTACGAACTTATAGTTTTCACCCTCTTTCCTCCTTTACAATCTACAAGCCGGGTAGGGAGGCAGGGTGTAGGGTCTTTTTTCAGTCTACAGAGCAGATTCTCAAATTTATTCATCACTACAATTTTTCTACTATAAATACTCTTTATCTCTACTTGTTTCTCTCTCTCTTCAGACAGTTTTTCTGCTCTCACCCCCACCCTCTTAAGAAGCAGTCTCTGCACTCACCCCCCCCTTCCCTCTTTCCAAACCAGCAACACAGACAGGGGGCAGGGTAGGGGTTTTCTGGTCAGTCCAATCAAGGAGAAGGGGTGTCTACTTAGCCACGGGGTCTTTTCCCACGAGAGACAGTCCTCTAGGAACATTTTTGGCGTGGGTCCAATCTCATGAGAAACATCCCGCTCGATTCTGCTGCTTTGTGAGTCTTTTTGTCCATAAGGTGCTGTGCAGACTCTCCCGAGCCGAGGCCAGGCTGCTTCCATCCTAGGAGCAAGGCCTTTCTCTCCCAGTCAAGGCCTTTTGCAGTTTTAACTTTTAGATGAGACTCCCACTGGTTCACAGTCTTTTTCCAGGCATCCACCTGCTCCTCTGCAGTGAGCTGTGGGTGGATTTCTGCATCCTTATGGACTCCATGGGCTGCAGGAGAAACTTCTTGCTCTCCCATAGCTTTTACCACGGCTAGCAGAAAGTTTTCAGCTCTGGTGCTGGGAGCACAGGAGCACCCCTTCCCCCCCCTTCTTCACTGACCTTGGCAATCTCCATGCTGTTCTCCCTCACATATTTTCACCTCCACCTCCTCCTCCTCCAACTACAAAGAAGTGAAAGAAGTGCGTGCCTGCTTGTTTTGATTTCTTCTTAAATATGTTTTCACAGAGGCGTAACCAGTACTTCCAGTTGGCTCAAACTTGGCCGGTAGCATGTCCATCACCTTCAGAGCCATCAGAGATTGGCTCTGCTGGACTTGATGTAAAAACTTCCAGAATTTACACTCAGGACACACAGGAGCCATCTTTGTGCCACTCCCCATCCCTCAGACACCTCCCCAGGCTTACCACAACAGCTTCTGAGGGGTCCAAATTTCTCCTAGATGTTAAAAATACTTTACTGATGTTTTGGGCCAATCAAAACCACCACAATTTCCCACTCTGTGGGAATCATCGTGGGTGAAGGCATGCCAGGCTGTATGCTCCCCATACTTTCCATCACTGCATTAACCTTTCGGAGATCCTGCAACAGTCTCCATTTCCCCGATTTTTTCTTAATCATGAAAACTGGGGTGTTCCAGGGACTGGTAGAAGGTTCTATGTGTCCCTGTTTCAGTTGCTCCTGAACCAGCTGACAAAGGGCGACTAATTTGTCTTTTGGCAGGGGCCACTGTGGTTCCCATATAGGTGTTTTGGTCAGCCATTGTAAAGATAGCGTGGAATACGGTGCGCCCTTGCACACAGTGACCCCTATTAAAAATTTGTCTTGATTCGCACCCCCCAAGCTGCCAACACATCCCATCCCCAGAGGTTCACTGGAGCAGGAGTGACATAAGGCCGAATGGAGGCCGTGTGTCCCTCTGGATCTTCACCAACACAGGTCGCTTACTCAATCGACTCTGTGTGGTTCCTCCCAACCCCGCGATATTCAGTCCCACAGGGCATAAAGGCCACGTAGGAAGCCATGAAGCAGCGGAAAGGATCGTTGCATCAGCACCTGTATAGATCAAACCTCGGACTTGAATTCGATGCGGACGTGCTTTTGGCATGATGAGGGTACAAGTCATCTGTGGTGACTCATTGGAGATAGATGCAGCCCAGTAGACCTGCGGAAGTCCTGGCAGTTCAGTGCTGTCACCTCCGTCAACTTGCTGGTCTACCCTGGGAACAGAAGACTCACAAGGCAACAAGTGAGCAAGGCAAGTGATTGCAGGAATGGTGACAGGCGGGTCAGGAGTGGAAACCGTAGCGTGAATCTGGCCCTTGAAATCAGCATTTATGAACTCTGGAAGAACAAAGATCCCTTGGCTGGTGGCCTCAGGCCCTGCCATGAGCAGTGCACCGGTCCCCTGATCCAGGGAACCGTCCACTTCCAAGGGAACCCTGTGGGCATCGTCAGATTCTAAGATGACTGTTGCTGCGGTGTAGGCGTTGACTCAGGCTGAGCCTTTGGTGCCTCTTCCACATTGACCGGGTAAGCCTGGGCCATCACCCTGTTCTGGGGGAACTGTTGTGATGGGGGGCAAATCCCCCTTTTTGCACCCCTCTTCATGTTTCCCGACAGGGCTTGACCATCTGCATGGTACTGCGACCTGCAGTAGTCTGAAGTGTGACCTGGCCTACCACACCTCTTACGTTGAGGAGTCTCAGTCCCTGAATCGCCCTTTTTTCCTGAATTTTCTTTCTGTTTTGATTTGACTCGTTTTTGTTTGTTCCCAGACTTGGGCTGTTTTTGTCCCTGATCAGAGGCTCCCTGATCTGAGGACAGAAATGCAGCCAAAGCGGATTTCCCCTGATTTTCTGACTGCACCCTGGCACAAGCTCGCATCATCTGGACAGAAGGATCCCCTGGTAGGGCATTGATGATCCTTCTACACTCGTTATTGGCATTGTCCCTTGCCAAATGTTTCATCAGGATCTGTCTCGTGGACCGATTCTCAACCTGCTTTTCCAAAGCTGCTGCCAGCTTCTCAATAAATGTCAGGTAAAAGTTCAGATTGCCCCTGCTGTATCTTTGTATACCATGTTTGCGGGGCAACTATCTCCATAGTTTTCAAAATGGCTCCCATACCGAGCTGTTGGGCTTGCTCCAGGATCCGAGGATCCCAGGCAGCTTGAATGTTGGGGTTAGTGAAAGGTCCCTTACCCATGAGGACATCAGCCCCAACCATGCACCTAGGGTCCTCGGCAGGCAAGGACACATTTTTCTTCAGCTGATCCTCGACCAGCACTTTCCAATTGTCCTCAAAGGTGCTGTATTGTACGGGGTGAAACAGCACCTGAGCCAATGTCCCGGTTTAGTGATAAAATTCTCTAGGTAAGGAGAGCTCTGAACAAACGCTTCCTTTTCCCACCCACAACAGAATTTCTTAGATGGAAGTGAAGAAAAAACTATTTATTTAACAAAACCATGCAAAGTTCCCTGCAAGGCACAGGGGGAAGGGGAGAACAGGGTAAAAGCCCTTTTGGGTTTTGGGGGCGACAAAGTAGATCAAAGAAAAAAAGGTCCAAATGAAGAAAAAATGATGAAAAAAAAAGAAAGAGAGCTGGCTACTCTGACAGCTGTCGCAGCGTGCCATCTTCCCAGAGAGAGAGCATCCTCCCCCTTCCTCCCCCGCAGTGAGACTTGCAGAAAAAGTTTTCAAAACAACCCGCTCTTCTCTCTGCGGTTGGGTGTAGTTAAAGTGACAGGACCACATTTTTTTTAGCATATAAGCTAACGATGGGGAACACCGGATTATCATAACATCACTCCAAGGCAGCCAAATACATAATATCAAATGGAGCAAGCAAATCACTATTTATCACTCTAAGAAGTTGCATCATCGCCGGAGAAGACATGCCAAATGTTGCTACTTTGGTCGCTAAGTCATTTGTCATGCTCCATGAGATGGTGGAGTGGCTGTTCATTGTGTCCATGGCATCTGGGCCAGGCACATACACCGGAAAAGCCTGAGCACCCCCTTGTGGGAAGCCGCCACCATCCAAACCTGCCACGGCAGATTCGCACCCCTCCTGCGCTTTGGGCAATTCAATCTTTTCTATGAGTCCCCAGTCTCCTGCCTCCAGCGCACCCTGCTTGACTGATTCCCAGAACTGCAGGGAGTCACGCGGGCAAAAAATTCCCATGCTGGCGCAGCTTCTCCAAGGGTTAGTCAGAGCCAAATACCTTTTCTTTTTCGTTGCCCACTCGAGCCTCTGCCCAGGAGGAAGAATACCTTCCTCATCACTGTCCGAGTTGTCTGAGTAGGGATTGCAACCAGCATTCCCCATCACAAAGGATGGTGACTGGCCGGAGGCAGTGTCCACGCTAAGAAACTGTGCAGTGTCCGGGAGGGGAGAGGGGCAGGGAGACAGCGGTGCCACCAGCGTTCTGCCGGGCGTGTCTGCCAAGCCTGCTGGCACAGCGCCAGTAAACTGCGCCAGGGCTGCATTCTCCACAGAACCCGGCAGGGGAACCGGCATCTGCCCGGGGCCGAAATTTCCCCCCGCCGCTGGCACCAAGCCGGCTGCCGGGCCAACAGGAAGTGCAGACCCCATCTGGGGTCCCAAGGCATGGACTTCTGGCCAAGCCACACACAGAGAGGCGGGCCTGCACAAGAGGCCCTCCATCCGCTGCTGGATCCCGGCCACCTCGGCCAGTAAATCATGAAGAATCCCAAGCGGAGGAGTCTCCGCCATGCTCTGCACGGAAGCCGTGTCCGCCAAGCAGTGGGGATTTTCATGGCAGCCATGTCAGAGCTGATCTGTGGCCCCCCTTTCTTCACCATCTCAGCTAGCTGTTTTGTCAGGTGGACATAGGTGCATTTCAGGAGGTCAGTCGGAGAAACGTACTGAGCTTTCGTGGCTATATCTGCTGGCAGGCACGGGACCCCAGAATCAGTCTGGCTCAGCATGTCCCGCATGCACCGCCCAACGACCGAGAGCAGGGGTTCCACGCCCGTGCAAGCCGCAAGCTGTGACTCGTAAAACTCCTGCCCCTTCAGCGGGTCCCAAATGTCTCTCCAAAACCCTTGGAAGCGGACTGTAGTCCTGTCTCCAAGCATCATCTCAGTGGCCAGGGCACAGCCGACAGTGAGCCAAGATTCACAGGTCAGGTCGATGCCCCAAATGTCCAGGACCACGTGGTCCGAGACCCACTCCAACAAGGCTCAAGCAACCCGCGGCATCTGATCGGCAGTTGGGTCATCCTCAGAATCCTCCAGAAAAGCCCACAAGAGCCCATCCGCAGGGAGGGGGTGTCCCATGCCCACAGCAGGAGCAGCCATGCCTGACAGCAGGCGAGGGGGAGTTGGGTCTGGGCAAACCGCGTACCTGTCGCCGCACGCAGTACACGTCGGTGGTCACCAGATGTCGCCGTTGAACCGCTAGCAGAGAGAAGAAGTCCAGGTCTTCAGTGTGGCAAAATGTCTGATTTTATTAATTAATTCCAACTTATATAGACTTTCAAAGATCACCAGGATTGGTCAGTTCAAAACCTCCCCCCCAGGCCGATTGGCCAGGCTTGAACCGTCCATATCTTGAGAGACTGTTTCAACAACATCTAAACTTTATCTTTGTTTATAAAACACAGGAAGAAGAAGAGAGAAATTTCTCACGGGAAAGGTCTGTGCTTGCCACAATGTTTGGGCTACCTTTTCTGACCACCCAACATGAAACTGCTACTTATGAAATAGGAGAAGTAAGTGTTAGAAAATATGTCATCACAATTGCAAAAACACTTGAAAATTTGAGGTTGAAAGGAATAATCCCTCAAACCACACCCTTAGAATTTAAAATCCCTAATATCCATCCAGGGGAATGGGTGCTGTTGAAAACGTGGAAAGAGCAATCTTTAACTCCACAATGGGAAGGTCCTTTTCAGGAACTACTGACAACCGAGGCAGCGGTCAGGACCAGAGAAAGAGGGTGGATCCATGCCAGCAGGATCAAAGGACCTGTGGAAGAACCTAAGGAGTGGACTATAACCTCTAAGCCAGGTGATACCAAGTTGACTCTTAAGCAAAAGACTGGGTGGTAATTTACTGGGAAGACCCAAATGATCCAGAAAATGTACTGAGGATCATACCTAACTGGGAAGTGAGGCCAAATTTATATCAGTGGTTTCAGGTGCCACCTGGACAAGTTTTGAGGAGTCTTTGATACCTCCTTGGGAGGAATACTTCCACCCCAAACCAGAGGTTCAGGACTGTTTCGGGCAGAAGGTCCTCATGTTTTTGCTTTAGCCTGTGAGTTGTATAAAGAAGAGATATTACAACCTCCATCAGTACCGTACCATATACCCTGTTTGAAACATCCCCATACTAGACATGCTAGCTGGGTTAAAGGTAAATGCATAAGATGTGTTGGAAAACGCAGTTTTCCAGCAAAACTTATGCTAACTAAACAGGCCTGAACAAAGCCTCAGCATAGTCAGGCCTCAGTAAAAATCCTAACAAGCTGTTATGAGAAACTAACACCTGGGAACCACAACTGTGTTTCTGAGCTGTGGGAAGAATGTCATGAGAAAGAATAGGGAGTCAGAAGTGTTATGAGAAAAGAATAAGGGAGTCAACAGGAGGATCCCTGAATGTGTGAGAACAGACTGCAGATACGTGTGTAACTATAATTAGTAACATCTGTAACAGTATATAAGTTTCTCGTTTGGTGAAATAAAATGGAGCTTACTCTATATCTCACATTGAGACTGCCATGAGTTCCCTCTCGTCGTTATGTCAAAGATGTGGAAAAAATTGGTATTGTAGTTCACAAAAACGTCAACCTTGTTGTAGAAAGTGACAGGTATCAGATTTATTTGCAGCCCAAGCAGAACTAGAAAGGACTGAAATAATAACTTTTCCCTGTGGATGGGAATTACTAGTACCTGTTGAGTGGGAGGTGCCTAAGGAACAGTGGGAAACTACAATTAAAAGGTGTCAAAAGCAATTTGCCTCGAAAATAGCAAAAAGGAAGTGACAAGAAGATAGAGGGCAAGACCAGGATTGGCCACTGTACTCATCACCGAGAAGATCACATACACCTGCCATGGGTAGCAACCCCATAGGCATGGGAGGTGGGGGTATAAGCCATACCGGACCTCTATTTTTCCTTCTATTGTCACTCATTTTTTGTCTCTTCCCTTCTGGGATGCCAGCATAATCATGTCGTAAGTGCTACCAAATGCTTTATATGGAAAGAACCCGAGGTTCCTTTCTTATTACTCACACCCACATCAACAGCCGCTGTTATAACCCATCCAAACTACGTACTTGTATGCAAAATGGGAAAAAATATTGGATTGCAGAGAATTTAGGAATGAGTGGTAATAGGTTGGGAAGTGAATGTCCAAAGGGAGAAAGGTGGGTTTGTTTTACATTCGCCCTTAAGGGTAGAGTTCAGGACTTGGTAAAAGAACAAATAGTAAGCAAGAAGGTGAAGCCAGCACAGCAGTCCAACTCTGTATCAGCTCCATGTCAGGATCTGTATACGAAACTCAGGAAGCAACTAGAAAAAGAGATAGATATCTTAAGAATTGGGAAAAATCTGTTTGTGGAATTGGGGGAGAGGATAAGTAAGGAACTAAACATAACCAACTGTTGGGTTTGTGGAGGGGCCTTAATGACAGAGGAATGGTCATGGAAAGGCAGCAGTTTAGGCCCCATCAAACTCCTTAAGTGGAATCAGACAAATATCAAAGGGGAAAACCGACCAGTAGGGTAGATTTTGAGTTCAACAGTGATAGGAGAAGAATGTCTCTGGCGCTCAGGGCAAAAATTTCTTCACAAAGGAGGAAATACTCCCTGTAAGAGGTATAAACTTAGTAATGGAACTTTTACATGGTGGATCCCAGGGGAACCAACTCTGTATTTGGCCCAGAAAAAAACAAAAGGGAAAAAGTGTAAGCACAATAATGAAATCAGACTGTTTCAATGTAATGATACAGGCAAGAATCCTTATTCTGGGATCCCAGAAATATCCAAATTCTGGGAGAATATAAATCAACCGAGAAATGATTATTGGAAAGCACCAGATGGCTTATTTTGGATATGTGGGAAAAGAGCATACCCAAAACTCCCCCTTCAGTGGGAAGGGAGTTGTACTCTGGGGATCATACAGCCAGGATTTTTCCTCTTACCAGGACCAGATGGAGATCAACTAGGAGTACCAGTTTATGAGGATTTAAAAAGAAATAAAAGAACAGTGATTGGTGGATTTCAAAAATGGGGAGAGGAGGAATGGCCCCCTGAATGTATACTGGAAACATATGGGCCAGCCACATGGGCACAAGATGGGAGTTGGGGATATCACACCCCAATCTACATGCTGAATGGTATCATAAGACTCCAAGCAGTTGTAGAAATAATAACAAACAAAACTGCTCGGGCATTGGAGTTGATATCAGATCAACAAAGGCAAACAAGAGCTGCAGTTTATGAGAATAGGTTGGGTTTCGACTATTTATTAGCTGAAGAAGGGGGTGTCTGTGGAAAATTTAATACATCAGATTGTTTTTTAAAAATAGATGATCATGGAGATGCCGTCCTAGATATAGCCAAGGATATCAGAGAAATAGCTCACGTACCGGTCCAAAAATGGGAATCAATGCTAAAGAATAACTGGTGGGATAATGCATTGGGAGTAGAATGGTGGAAAAAGCTAGGCTTCTTCCTTTTATGTGCAACAGCTGGTTTGATATTTCTTCCTTGCCTGATCTCCTGTTTTATTCGGCTAATCACCAGTGTAGTCCAAGGTATGCAAGTAGTAACTATGCCTGTGGACCCAAAATTGGCTACATCCAGAACGGCACAAAAGATCATGGTGTTAAAGAAACAAAATAATAAAAAGGACCCCTTTGAGGAAGCAAGGTTGATTTGTGAAAGAAATGAGCGAATGGTGGAGATAAAAAAACAAGAATTACTGCTCAAGCCAAATGTTTTGTAAAAAGAGAAAGAGGAGGAATTGTGATAAATACATGTCATAATGTTGGCTTTTTGCAAATATCACAATGGATACTATGTGTATTGTTTTAATTCTTTTCTTATAGAAGTAGCCTGGTTGTGAAAATTGCTGTGTAATGATGACTAAGGTCTTTCTTTCTAGTACTAGCTGAGTTTAATAGTAGTAAAATAACTGTTATAGTTTTATTAGAATGCTTGAACTATCTGCTTGAACTGAATAACATCCCACAAACGGACCCTGCCTCTGACACTCCAACTATCAGCACCTGTCGCCTGCAAAAACCACAATCTGGGAGCGATAACAGGATCAATGAAAGACAACTGCGCATGCTCCGAGGAGGCGGATCAGTTCCCAGAACATGCAAAATAGTTTGGAGAAAAATATGAATATCTATAACTGTTTATGAATATGCATTAGGCTGAAGGGTATGTAAAGGGTGTCTCTGTCCACACCAGGTGTGCTTTTTTGGCTGAATGCCAAAGCACCCAGCCCTGACCTTTTGCTTTTATCTGTCCCCTATTGTCTTTTATTAAACCTTTTTAATCCTAACAGGAGAGTGAACCTTGTTTTTCACATGAAGTGTAGAAATTTTTGTTTGTAATTTCAGTGTTTGAGGATGAGTGGTCTGGGATCTGATGGGCCAGCCTAAGTATTGCCAAGGGAGTTGCTTTTGAATTTTTTCCGGGGCTATACACAGTCCGGCTTTGTTTACAGCATCTGTGGTAAGGGCTAGTGTTGGAAAACGCAGTTTTCCAGCAAAACTTATGCTAACTAAACAGGCCTGAGCAAAGCTTCAGCATGGTCAGGCCTCAGTGAAAATCCTAACAAGCTGTTATGAGAAACTAACACCTGGGAACCACAACTGTGTTTCTGAGCTGTGGGAAGAATGTCATGAGAAAGAAAGGGAGTCAGAAGTGTTATGAGAAAAGGATAAGGGAGTCAACAGGAGGATCCCTGAATGTGTGAGAACAGACTGCAGATACGTGTGTAGCTATAATTAGTAACTTCTGTAACAGTATATAAGTTTCTCGTTTGGTGAAATAAAATGGAGCTTACTCTATATCTCATATTGAGACTGCCATGAGTTCCCTCTCGTCGCTATGTCAGGCTAGGGCTTCCTCCATGAGTTGAGGGCTTTCAGCTGCAATTAAAAGATCATCTATGTAATGGTAAATTAATACGTCTGGTACTTTTTGACGTACTGGACTTAAAACGTGCTACAAATTGCTGACAAATAGTTGGGCTATTTTTCATCCCTTGGGGTAGCGCTACCCTGTGGAATCTTTTTAAGGGGGCTTGCATGTTCGTGCTGGGAACTGAAAAGGCAAATTTAGGGGCATCAGTGGGATGCAAAGGAATAGTGAAAAAACAATCTTTTAAATCAATGACTGTTAAGGCCCAATCTCATGGGATCATTGTGGGGGAAGTGAGTCCTGGCTGGAAAGCTCCAATATCCTCCATTGCATCATTAATTTTTCTCAAATCATGGAGTAAGCGCCACTTACCTGTTTGTTTTTGTATTACAAAGATAGGAGAATTCCAGGGACTCGTTGAATGAACAATATGCCTTTTTTGTAACTGGCCTTCCATTAATTCTTCTAGTGCGTGCAGCTTCTTTTCAGGTAGGGGCCATTGATCAACCCAAATAGGTTTAGTTGTTTTCCATGTTAATTGTGGGGTGGTGCACACGACAATAGCCCCTGCTAAAAATCAGATTGCAATCTTAGACCGAGCTGCAAGAGGAGATCTTGTCCCCAAAACACCATGGGAACTGTCAAGACAAAAGGTTTGATGTTAGCCCTGCAATTATCAGGACCTGTGATTTGTATCATATGTTTACTTTGCTGGCTATTGCTCATTCCACCAATTCCTGAAAGATTTTGTGACACTGGAGCCAAAGGCCAGTTCAGTGGCCACTTATTTCGAGAAATTACGGTAACATCTGCTCGAGTATCTATAATTCCAGTCAGTATTACACATTGTCCCTGATACCAAAGTGTACATTCGCATGTTGGACGATTCTCTGAGATTTGCTATGCCCACCAAATTTCTGAAGTTCCTGTGGAGTCAAACCCCCCTCCCCCCCTGTTTAAATCATGCAAGGGTAATGTGGGGGATACAGAAAATAAAAGCAGTTTAGCAATGTGGGACCCTCCAGGTACAGTACAGGGTGGAAAGGGCATCCACACCAAAATCTTAATTTTACCTGTAAAATCAGAATTAATTACTTCGGGGAAGACAAACAGACCAGAAAGGGTAACAGAAGATTTTCCTAGTAACAAAGCACTGCGACCCCCCCATCCCCCGAGGTCCAAATGCTCCGGTTAATAGCAATTGCACTGTGGAATCTAAAAGTGTTACTGTTGTGGAGGTGACCAGGTCCACACCTGTGCTGGCTGATGTAGCTGGGCGTGGGGTTGAGGCTGGGGCTGAGGAATCCCTCCAATGTTCACTTGTACAGGCGACGGGGTAATTTGTGTCTTTGCTCAGCGTCGTCCCGGGCTCCAAAACCCGTTTCCCAGAATCAGTTTTCCGTCACAATCATATTTAGAATGGCATTGCTTAACAAAATGCTTTCCTTTTTGGCACCGAGGGCACATGCCAGGAGTCGTAGCAGGTTTCTTATTAGCTTGAGAACAGTCCTTTTTAAAATGTCCTGGCTGACTGCAGCCGTAACACTGTGGCGCTTTATTTGATGGACCTTGCATAGCTGCAAATGCAGCTGCCATATTTTCATATTTATGCTCAATTGATCCAATTCTGTTACAAGCTTCAATCATCTCTATCAAAGTGGGATTAGGGTTAGGGAGTGATTTAAGAAGTTTTTTACAATCAGTATTAGCATTTTCCACAGCCAACGTCATTAGCAAAATATTCCGCGCCTCTGGGTGATCTATTTGTCACTCTAAAGCTTGCTTTAGGCGGTTGATAAAATGCATGTAAGATTCTTTGGTTTCTTGAAAAATAGCAGTAAAAGCTTTTTCAGGTTTTTGATCATTAGGTATTTTTGAAAGAGCTTGGCGAGCAGCATTTCGAATACTCTAATACCTCCCTTGGAATAACTCAGGCTTGGTGCTAAGGATCCGTATGACCTCCAGTGCCCATAAGGTGTTCTATAGTCAGGGCAGCTATTTGTTGGTTATTATTGCCCGTAAAAGTAAGCAAAAGTTTATCCAGCTCTCTACGCCATTGTGTCTCCCAGACAGTGTATTGCGAAGATGTTAGTAGCAGTTGTGACAATGATTTCAAGTCATGGGGAGTAAACACGTAGGAGGAATAAACAGAGGTAATCATATTCACAAAAAACTGTGAATGAATGCCGTGTTCTGTAATGGTACGGTACAGTTCCTTAATGCAAGAAAAAGGGATCAATTCCCAGGCTGGACCCTGCCCGTGGTGATATATTATGGGCGCAACTATTTTTTCAGCAATGTCAAAGAGTCCTTCATTTAACGCCTCGTGTCTGATGTTAGCTCAATGATCACGGGGATTTGGAGCATACAAATCATGCGGGTTATAGGGATCAGGGCGCAGGGGAGTGGAGGGTACAGGGGCAGTTGGTATAGGCTTGGCAACAGTCTCTGGTTCCCCCTAAGAGGGGGGGCTGCTTTTAGTAGCAGTTTTCTCTTTGTTAGTTTTTCCTGCGCCTTAATAGCCTCCAGTATTGCTCTCCAAGCGGGCAGCATTTGAGCGGCCACCTCATCCCCTGTCGTTGTGCAATCCCACAATTCGTCACCCGCCTTTTCCCACACCTCCGATGAAAAAGCAGTTCTATGGTTTAGTTCTGGCACTGTAGCAGCTGCCCAACGGAGCATATTTGTAAGGGATTGGGAAGGCACATATTTTCCATTTTCGTCAAGTAAAAGAGACATACGTTTGAAAACATCCTTGGAGGACTGTCCCGTCCCCATTGTTCCCTGTGGCTCACCTTCCACACCGGAGGGATCCAGTCGCTGGCCAGCTTTGTGCTTCTCTCAGCACCACTTTGTTCCAATGGGGCTCACCAACAGACACCAGATAGGGGCCCTGTCGCTCCTCTCAGAGGGCACCATCAGTCGGTGAATTATTTGGGTACTCAGCCTGGTTCATGCAAAGTCCAATTTATTGTACAGAAGGCATCATTTTTTTACCGTTACAGAGCATAAATTTAGCCATTACAAAAACCTAAGTTTCCAGGATTACAAATGTTTCACCGTTCTCATGTACGAGACAATCACTGTCATTTCTCTTAACTTCTCTTGCTAATCACCCATGCATAGGGTAAACAGTCTTGCCTACTATCAATTTCTGTCCTTGCTAGGGGCGATTCAGCTTAACTTCTCTTAATTGTCTCACATTAATTGATAACAAAAGATCTCAATAGCTGCAACCTTCAGGCAGCTTCCACCCAAACTCCCACAGTTCTCCTCTTCTTTTGTGCTAATGTCCGAGCAGACTCCTGTTGGAAATGTTACCAAAACATATGCTACGGAGGAACTAAAGGGTCCTACTTAACTGTCCACTTCCATATTAACCAAGTTTGTTATGATAAATCGACATTATAAACTTGTAGAGTGTCAGGACAGACCTATTGGGTTGCACAAAATTGAGAAAAGGGGGGACAAGGTTAGGATTAAGCTGTCCAAGTGAGAAAGGAGTGGTCAAATAGAAAACCCAAATCTATTTGCACTTCAACCATCCTTGTTTCTTTGAGCTTTTGCCCCTTCCACCAGCACAGCACCCAGCAGTTCTGGCCTTGTGGATTCCCTTAATCTTATCAAGATAAAAGGGGGCAAAAGGAATCCTTTTGCCATTGAGCACAAGAAATTGCTAATAATATTAATGACTTATGAGAAGTAATTTGTATAACCACTCCTATCCTGGAGAATGTAATGAATATTCATGAATTTTACCTATAACTCTGTGCCTTTGGAGGTACTGGTGTGTGTGTGTTTGGTGGAAACAATTCCCACACACCCAGTGCATCGAATAAAGCAAATACCCACTTCTCTGACTTGGTCTCTGAAGTGTCTCTGGGCTCGATTGGGGCGAATCACAAGAGGGGAATCATGGATTTGTTCTACTAAAGATGGACATTGGGATCTCTCAGATGGAGGTGGGGTACAAGAGATAGTAAAAGAAGAATTAATAAAAAATGTCACCCGATGTTTAAAAAACCCAAATGTAAAACCCAACCTTCACCCAGATTTATATTCAGGAATAAAGAAACAATTAGAAATGGAAATAGAAATCGCCAGATTAGGGAAAAACCTGTTTTTAGATTTGGGGGAAAGGATAAGCAAAGAATTAAATTTAACCAACTATTGGGTTTGTGGCAGGGCTTTGATGACAGAGGAATGGCCATGGAAAGGCAATAGAACTTCTTTAATGGAACCGGACAAAGATAAGAAGGGGAAACTGACCAGAAGGGTGGATTTTAAGCTCAACAGTGATAGGAGAAGAATGCCTCTGGCGCACTGGGAAAAATTTTCTTAACGGAGTGGAAGTACCCCTGTAAAAGATATAAAGTTAGTAATGGGACTTTTACATGGTGGGTCCCAGAAGAACCAACACTGTATTGAGCCCAGAAAAGAACAAAATGGAAACATTGTAAATATAACAATGAAAGTGAACTTTTTCAATGTAAAAATACAGGCAAGAATCCCTATTTTGGAATCCCAGAAATATCCAAATTTTTGGAGAATATAAATCAACAGGATAATGATTATTGGAAAGCACCAGATGGATTATTTTGGATATGTGGGAAAAGAGCTTACCCAAGACTCCCCCCTAGGTGGAGAGGGAGTTGTACTCTGGGAATCATACAACCAGGATTTTTCCTTTTACCAGGGCAGGATGGGGATGAATTAGGAGTACTAGTTTATGGAGACTTAAAAAGGAATAAAAGGGAATTGATCGGAGGATTTAAAAAATGGGGAGAGAATGAATGGCCCCCTGAAGGCATACTGGAAGTATATGGGCCAGCCACATGGGCACAAGATGGGAGTTTGGGTTACCAAACCCCAATTTATATGCTGAATCATATTATAAGACTCCAAGAAGTTGTAGAAATAATAACTAACAAAACTGTCCTGGCACTGGAATTAATATTGAACCAACAAAGACAAAACAAGAACTGCAGTGTATCAAAGTAGGTTGGCTTTAGACTATTTATTAGCTGAAGAAACGGGTGTCTGTGGAAAAAGTATTACATCAGATTGTTGTTTGAAAATAGATGATAACGGAGATGCCGTCCTGGATATAGCCAAGGATATAAGAAAAATAGCCCATGTACCAATCCAGAAATGGGAATCAATGCTAAAAACTAACTGGTGAGATAATTTATTGGGAATACAATGGTGGAAAAAAATAGGTTTCTTCCTTTTATGTGCAATAGCTGGTTTATTATTTCTTCCTTGCTTGATCCCCTGTTATATTCGACCAATTACTAACATAGTCCAAGGTACGCAAGTAGTAACCATACCTGTGGATTCACAATAGGCTACATCTAGAATGGCACAAAGGATAATGGTGTTAAAGAAACGAAACAATATGGAAGATGATTCGTCCCAATCAAGCCCAGAGACACTTCAGAGACCAAGTCAGAGAAGTGGGTATTTGCTTTATTTGATGCATTGGGTGTGTGGGGAATTCTTTCCACCAAACACACACACCTCAGTACCTCCAAAGGCACAGTGTTATAGGTAAAATTCATGAATATTCATTACATTCTCCAGGATAAGAGTGATTATACAAATTACTTCTCATAAGTCATTGATATTATTAGCTATTTCTTGTGCTCAATTTCAAAAGGATTCCTTTTGCTCCCTTTTATCTTGATAAGATTAAGGGAATCCACAAGGCCAGAACTGTTATCAGCCTTCAGCCCTGGATGGGCGCTGTGCTGGTGGAAGGGGCAAAAGCTCAAAGAAATAAGGATGGTTGAAGTGTAAATAGATTTGGGTTATCTATTTGACTACTCCTTTCTCAATCCCCCCTTTTCTTTTTGTAATTTGTAATTCTTTACAAATCTTGTATGTCATGAAAGTAAGTACCTTTCTCTATCTCATATCTAAATTTGTACTTTTGCCATTGAACATAAGCATTGCGATTCTAAGTACATACTGGTGCAGTGGATGGTGGAGGGGTGGAACAGGCCTCTGCGTTTACCAAAAGTGTCTCTGAGGCTATTGTGAGATCACTCCGTCCAGCACTGCTCTGGTGCTGTACAGAGGGACCCTTCTCACACCCGAGGTGGTGTATGGCACAGATTCTCACTCACCCAGGGAGCTGGATAGCTCATGCGTTACCAGAGACAAAGAACTCAGAGCACTCAGTCAGCTGGATTTTCCAGAGGTTTATTCTGAAGGGTTCCAGGGTGAAAGAGGAAGATGGACCCCAGGTATCCCAAGATATAAGGGTCATCTGAGGGTCAGGGGAGAGAAGGTGGGGGGAACACCACAACCAATGGGGAGAAGGGAGGGATGGAGTCAGGGGTTAGGTTACAGCCAAGCAACATAGGAGGATTTACATGGTCTGGGGAGAGACCATCTTATTCTCAAGGGGGTGTACTCAGACCTTAGGATTTCTCCCACCAGCGGAATCCTGCTGTACTGGGACCACTCGGCTCCCCAGTAGTTCCCGAGGTGGTCTCATCCACCACCACAACATACTATCATACGACAATAACTACTAATACAGACAGTAAATAACAATGCAACAATACAAATAACTATTACAAACATTTGTTTAAGCTTGGATTAACAGAATTGCAACATCTTGTATTTATAACTGTACATATTCCTCCTCCTCTGGCATACAGCAAATCTACAGTTAATTGTGAGATGCTCTTAATCTCGATTTGCTGTGCTCTTATGGCATCTGCAGTGGCATTCATTATGGTCTTTATATTGGCAGAAAGATTCTTCTCTAGTTCACTTACCCCAGGCCAGGGTATAAACCACTTGGCAAAGCTGTGAGTATAAAAGTTCAGAGTAAGTCTTGTAGTTGAGGAACAACACTAATGTGGGGAGATACTGGTCTTATCGCACAGCAACCTTGCCATCGCAAGGGCAAAACTTTCTGGGCACTTGTGTTCACATATCCAATATCAACCCTGCCCTGGGGGCACTGGCCTACTCTTGGGCTTTGGTCTTACTTTAGTTTGATTTTTATTTTACATATTAGCCCCCCCATAGGTCTAGAATTTTGAGCAGTTATTTTGAAGAAAAAGAAGAAAGACATAATCTATTGAAATTCTACGAAGAATGTTAATTCCCTTGGCTTTCTTGGGCCTTCCATCCCCAAGCGAGATTAGATTTTTGGGTTTCTTTGGAGTCAGGGATGGGGTGAATGGAGTACTGCCTCAGCTGTGTTCATGACTGGCCCCACTATAGGGCTGGGATTTGAGCTCTGTGCAGCACTGCCTCTGCTATGTCCATGATTGAGAGCACTACTGCAGCGCTGGGATGCTCTGGGGTTGGGGTGAGGAGCAGTTCACTGTCTCACAAGGGCAAGGCCAGACCTGCCCCTTCCCCACACACACCACACACACAGGCATCCTGAAGTGTCTCAGAGACATTAATCTTTTCAGTTTTGGTAGCCCACATCATGGCTTCAGACAGTGATCAGGACCACTGATAGCTTTTCTCGCTTTTAAAATGGGGTACTTTTCTTCCCCACCTTGGTGGAATTTCTAGCAAACAGAGCAGAAAGGAAAGAGGAAAGCATAAATGGTAACTAAGACTCTCGTACTGTTAGTTTTCTTTGCTTGTGATCTAATTAGGCTATCTTTCCCCCACCTTTTTTCTAGACCTTTATTTTACTCTCCTTAAATCTAGATTATCTTTCAATTCACAGAAAAAATATGTTCACAAATATTAGCCACCCACAAAAATTAACAGACATTCAGGATCTGTTCTACATGATTTTGCGAGCTCTTTCCAGGACCTCAAATGTGCTACTGAAAAATGGCACTTTTAACAATCTGCCTCAGCAGCTTGCTGAAATGGGGTCTGAATTACCCATCCTCCCTTCCCTTTTGGTGGGAATTCTAGCAGACAGAGGAGAAAGGAAAGAGAAAAGCATCATATGAATGGTAACTGCTCTTTTAAATTTAAAATCATCTTTTAAATTGCAGAGCCCAAAGCCTGGCAGATTGGTCCATGACTTTCAGCGATTTTTCAAAGGCAGTATTTTTTTTTGTGGGTCTTAGCATTCTCAAACACTGGATAAACAAATATGCATGTAACAGCAACAGTTAGAAATGTGACAATTACTAATACTTAGTAGAATAGCCAGCCATCCTTTTGAAATCTTTTCATTTTAAAAATAAAATGATGTTGTTATTGTTATACTTCAATTTTGCAAATTTAGATTTAAGTCCATGAGCTAATGTGGCCGTTGTTTCATGTGCATGCATTAAAAAGGATATAGCTTTCTCTTTTTCTGGCTTACTTACCCCTTTGCATCTGAAGCCATACTTTTCATTACAATTATTACAAGGTTTTGCTAGGATAGCTGACTGTGGATAACACTGTTCTGGAAATACAAAAAGCAAAACCATTTAATGTGTTTCATTTTGGTGTTGCAGCTTTTAAATGATTTACTGCATATTATATTGTCCAATATGGTTCTTTTGTGTTTTCTTTGTCTGGAGTTTCACATTAGAGAGGAGTCTGGCAGTAGATCTCACAGTCATGAGGGAAGTCAGCAGTTCTTTTTGCTTCTGTGGCTTGAGTAGCTCCTTGTCCAGCTCACGTCTGGACACAGCTTTTTATCTGATGAGGACACACTGAAGGATGTTAAAACAAACCTGCACAGTGATAACACATGTTAGAGTGGGGAGAAGGATGAATTTTTGCCTCTTTCAACTCCCCATTAGAAATTCTTATACAAATCAAGTTTCTAATAAGTGAGAAATTAAGATCTAATGGACTAATGTTTTATTCCTGCAGGTTAATAAACCTCTTTCTTCTTATAATTTCCTTATTAGTAATCACTATTCTGCCTCGATATAGTTCGCAGGATCTCACAAGCACCTACAGCTCTGCTGTTTGAGCTGACTATGTGAGAGGCAATGTCTCACTTCTTTTAATTCTCTTCCATTAATGATCCTCTAAGGCAATTTGTCTGGCTGCTTGAAGGCTAAAGAACTTAAAAGCACTTGAGCAAAACTTTGTTCATAAAAAACCCAACTACTCAGATTAACTCAGGCAGGAGACTTTAACTCTGAAATAGTTAATTACAAAATTTGGTATATCCTTTATACAAATTAAGTTTCTGAGGGTTCTTACACATGGAACTTTAGGGGTTTTTGTTTTGATTTTTTTTTTAAACTAAACTCCAAATCCTCATGTACACCAAAAGAATTTTGAATTTGCACTTGTATTTTAAACACAATAACATTTTAGTAGCTATTTTAAATAGAGAACAGCCAATTATACTATTACTATTGATTTATTTTCATTATCTATGATACCATTTTCCTTGAGGCTGCCCACACTTTTGGGTTTATTTCAGCACGACCTCTCAGGCAAAGATACCACAGTGTTAGCTTTTGTAGTTCTTCACAATATTAATGAGCATTCCCACTTTAGCCATCAAATTTCTTTCTAGTAAATTACAATTACAATTAAGAACAAACAGAAATTCATGCATTTCAAACTTACTTCCCACATCTACCAATAGTGGCTGAATAAGGATCACACTTCATCTTTTCCACTCGCCCCTTGAATAATTAAAGATTTTGTTGACAAAACTCCCTCCCTGAGGGACAAAATTCAAAGTGAATTAAGAGCCTTCACATCCCCTCTCGATCTAGGCCCACCTTAAAAGTTATCAAGGGCTCTTATGTGGGGTGTCCCTAGTATAATGGGAGCTCCTGATATCTTTAACAATTCATTTCTATTAATCGCTGGACTTCTTCCCCCTGAGGATTCAGTTGTTTCTACAGACATTCTTGCTTTCAGTGTCTCTCTGCCCTGCAGATAGCAGTCTGATCTCTTATCAGCCGCTGCTTTGATGGGCTTTCTCCTGCTGAGGAGGGAATGCCTTTGCCACGTCCTGGTGGCTGACCCTGTCTCCTCTGCCCCAGGGGCCCCGCAGTTTATTCTTTTGGGGCTGTAATACCTTTGGCATCATCTTTGCTTTTGCCTTTTCCTTATCCTTTCTTACATACATCTGCTGTATCGTTCTAACCAGTTCATTCAGGGGCTTATCTCGCCCTTCTTCTAGCCCCCATCCCCACTACTGCCTGGGGTTGCTCATTGTCCCACAAAGTCATTCCGGTGACCCAGACAAAACTCTTAACAGACAACCCACATTTTCTAGACATTCCTTCCGCAGTATCCAAACACAGCCCCGCTCCCTCCTGTGCTCTCAGCAGACCCGGCCAGCAGCACCACAGGTGACCAGGGTGTCCTGCAGCCTCACGGAGGCCGGGAGGCCACAGTCACCCTGCCCCAGGGGGTGGCAGGGTCAGGGACTGCCCAGTGCTGAGCTCACAGCTGTCCCACAGCTCCAGCTTGCCTCCATACCTCCCCACTGGCCCCTGGCCTGTGCTCCCGGCCACGCACCTCTGCGCTCGCTCCTGCCGCTCCGAAAGTGGAGGATACAGGGGACTGCAGCTGGCCCTGGGTCAGCTGCCAAAATTGGAGAGCAAGATGGGGGAGGGTGCTGAAAAACATCTCAATCCTTTTTCTTTCTCCTCTTTTCCTTATTTTTCCTTCTTTCTTTTACTCTATTTACTTGCATGCTCTTTCTAATACAACATTCTATATACAACCATATTTCAGCAGCTACACACAGGAGTTCCAAAGAGGTACTTATTAGATTCAACTAGTTATTTTTATCTCGCGCCCACATAAATTTATATGCCGGCAAAAATACAAATTAACACAGGTAAAATTTTGCACACACAGTACATGCACACACATTCAAAAAAAATTCAAAAGCACTTGAGCAAATAGACAATATCACTTCCTCTCACAGTTAATACAAGTGCACTAAGTCTAAGTTTCACAACTGTTTCCACACACAAAACACAGGATTTCAAAAGCAAAATCAAATGGAGCAATATTAGAAAGGTGTTGGGGTCTGGGTGTTCTCAAGTCAGTAGCTAAAATCTTTCCCTTCAACAATACAATCTGCCCCCCCTCCAGATACTCCAAATCAACGGTTTATAAAGACAGACAGAACAAAAATAGCAGTACGATGGTACAGTACAGCGGGGTCCAACCCCTTGCCCGGAACTAATTTTGGGAGACCCAGTCTCAACCCACCCTCGGGGACTAGCACCCCGGACCTGCAGGCATTTCGGTTTTTGTAAAAGTAGCAAATACCTTAATTTGGTGAAGATAGTCCTTGGTCTACCCCCGCCATGAGCCAAAGGACAGCTGAGCTCCCCCTGAAAATTCAGGGTCGCGACTGGGAGGTCTGCTTACCCCTGGATCCGGCAGCCGAGCAGAGTCAGGGTCCCATCTGGGGTCCCAATTTGATTCGCCCCAATCGAGCCCAGAGACACTTCAGAGACCAAGTCAGAGAAGTGGGTATTTGCTTTATTCGGTGCACCGGATGTGTGGGGAATTCTCTCCGCCAAACACACACACACACCCCAGTACCTCCAAAGGCACAGTGTTATAGGTAAAATTCATGAATATTCATTACATTCTCCAGGATAGGAGTGGTTATACAAATTACTTCTCATAAGTCATTAATATTATTAGCAATTTCTTGTGCTCAACGGCAAAAGGATTCCTTTTGCCCCCTTTTATCTTGATAAGATTAAGGGAATCCACAAGGCCAGAACTGTTATCAGCCTTCAGCCCTGGACAGGCACTGTGCTGGTGGAAGGGGCAAAAGCTCAAAGAAACAAGGATGGTTGAAGTGCAAATAGATTTAGGTTTTCTATTTGACCACTCCTTTCTCAGGGTCCCCCAATTCCAAAACGTTTGCCGGATTGAGGGTTGTATTACACAGTGGCTAGGAAAATAGCCTACAGACAGGAATGTGGAATTGAAGGTTAGGAAAATATCCTAGGGATCCTATACCCAAGAGAATCTGGGGTTGTCCAACTACATTTGAGATTTTATTGATGAGACTGTGTGGGGGTGCGGCGGCCCGATGCTGCGGATCCCGAGTCCCCGAGGCCGGCGGTCGGCGTAATCCACGGGGACGCTGCCGAGGATGCCATCGCCTGGGACTCGGAGGAGGCCGGGCCGTAAACCGCTCTCTCCCTCCCCTGGAAAGTTTTCCTAAGCTTATTGGTTTAAGGTTTGCTTCCCCGCCCCTATCACCGCCCCCGCTGCTTGCCCTCACTAGAATGTTCTGTTGCCGGGCTTCCCCCATGAGTTGCTTGTAATCCCCTCCCTACTTATATTTCATTTGCTCCCCCGCTTGTCCCTCATGTTGTCCCGGAGCCCCGTTGGCTCCGCCCCTGCTGTTCCTCCCCGGGAAACCCCGTATTTCCCCCTAAAAACCCCTTCCCTTTGTTCTCTCGGCGTGGTGTGGCCGCGACCCCAGCCGCGCCGGGTTCTGCGCCCGGCAGCTGCGTGGACCGCCCCACCCGAGAGCCCCCAGTGTGCCTCCCCCGCGCCGCTTCTCCTTAATAAACTGCACACTGATGACTCTCAGCTCGTCGCACTTTCTTTATCACGGGAAGCGACCAGCGACTCCACGGCGTTCCTGCTCGGTAGGTACCCGCCTCCGCCGCGTGGTCCCTGCCGCTCCAAGGAGCGAGCCTGGGAACACTGAGGCTGACCGCAGCCGCCTCTGGGACAGAGCTGAACAGCCGGGAGGGCTGAGAGCTTGGGCCCAGGTGAGGCCCCCGAGGTCTCCCGAAGCCCCGGAGCTCATTGGGGCCAGGCGGCCGGACCCCGCCGGACCCATACAACTTCAAGACTGCTTGGCTTCCACATCTGGGGAAAAGCAGATGTTTAGATAGCTACACTAAGAGTTTAGGAGGAGTTCTGCTGTCCTTTAGCTCACGGCAGGGGCAGACAGGGATCATATGCCCCAAATTAGAGCATTTTATTTGATAAGTAATACCCGCAGGTGAATGTTAACAAGTGATTTGAAAATAAAGGTACCTTATTGTTGTGTTGTCATGTTGTTATGGTAGTGGAATGAGTGAGAGTGAGTGAGACGTGTCATAGACACAAAGCAAGTGATTACAAATGAATAAGTATATGTTATATCAATTGTTGATTTGAAGTTCGACCTTATTATCTAGAGGGAGGTGGATTGTATTATTGGAGGGGAAAGATTTTCTGTGCTTAATGTGGGAAACAACTGTGAGGAGTGAGTGGTGTCCCAGCTGCCGGAGGAGTGAGTTAGAACAAAGGAATAAGGATCAGGGATGAGCAGGTCAGATCTTGGGAAGATGGGACAAGGAATAAGTAAGTCAGATCTGAGGAAAAAGGGGAGCAAAAAGGTGCCGGCAGATATACCCCAGGATAGTCTACTGGGAATTAAGTTGGCTAACTGGAATCCATGTACAGGGGGAAAGGATAAAGTCAAAATGATTTGGTATTGTGTGATAGAGTGGGCAAAAAGGGAAATAAGACCCGATCATCTCTATTGACCTGGGTATGGGTCCTTTAAGAGTTGGATTTGTCAAGCTTTAAATGTATTTGTAGATGCAGGGGAATCTTTCGATGTTGAGGAGGGTGAATATGCCTCCTGCTGGATGGGAGAGGTTTGGCCCCTGGGGATAAACAGGCTTTTTTTGGGTATTGAAGGCGTTGGAGACAGAGCAAGCAGAGGAAGAGAGGGAGAAGAGGTGGGAACCGCTGGAGGCATTCCCCCTGCCCATAACTTTTTGCTCCGACAGTCCCAGTCCCTCCAGTGGCACCCCCCCCACTGGCTCCTGCTGCTCTGGCGCCCCCCCTGCCCCCCTTCCATCAGCTCCTGCAGCTCCAGCGGCCTCCACCACTCCAGCACCTCCCCTTCCCACCAGTGGTGGACCATGTCAGAACACTAGGGGAGGCTCCTTGGCTCCGATGGTTTCTCCCCTGCCACCACTCTACAGGAAGGGAAGATGGTCCCTCCTAGAATTGTGGTGATTGAGAAACAGAAAGGCTGGTCTGATTTAGAAAAAGATCAAGAAGTCAGCTTGTTTCCTTTAGGGGATGTGCCTATGGGAGGGGCTCGGGGGGGGGGGGAGATGGGATTTGTGAATGCTCCTTTGACATCTTCAGAAGTCAGAAATTTTAAGGAAGAAATTGGAGGGTTATTAGAAGATCCCATAGGTTTAGCTGAGCAATTGGACCAATTTTTGGGCCCCAACATTTTTATAGGGGTGGCAGGAGCCAAAGGAAAAGGTTTTAGGGGTTCCTGTGGTCAAAGGTGTATTAATTGAGGGGGAAATGGGAATGGGGATGGAAGATGTCTTGCTGGCCCCTGGAGCAGGTTGCATCTTGTTGGGGAGAGACTTGCAGGTACAATTAGGAATAGGAGTTACACCAGAAGAGGGGAAAATTATGGTCAAGGTGCTGGGGCTCTGCGGGGAAGATGAGGGGAAGATTGTCAAAGAGGTGTGGGCCAGGGGAGGAAATAGGGGGGGTTGAATATTGACCCCATGGGAGTGACAAATGAGGGGGAAAGATTTCCCATGTGTGTACCTCAGTGCCCTATGTTGTGGGAAGGAAGAGAAGGCTTAAAGTCAGTGATAGAAGAATTGATGAAGAGTGGGACAATGGAACCCTGTATGCCTCCTCGTGGTGCCCCTGTTCTTCTAATAGAGAGGCTGGATGGGGCTTGTGGATTGGTTCAAGATTCAAGGGGAGTTGACAAGGGAACTCGGACTTGCCACCCAGTGGTGCCCAATCCCCATACCCTTTTGGGTGAAGTCCCCCCCCAACATCAGTGGTTTGGTGTTGTGGATCTTGGGGATGCATTTTGGGCTTGTCTGCTAGCAGAAGATAGTCAAAATGTTTTACCTTTTGAATGGGAAAGTCCCTTTCAAGTATTGCTGACCACTGAAGCGGCCATCTGAGCTGCGGAAAGAGGATGGACACACATGAGCAGAGTTAAAGGGCCTATAGATGAACCCCAAGAGTGGACGATAACTTCCACATCCGGAGACCTCAAATTGACTTTTAAACGGGACACCCAAATGTAATGTATAAGGGAAGAGAACAGAATAACCGAGAATTGGAAAGTGGATCCAAGAATTTATAGGTGGTTCCAAATACCACCAGGGCAAACTTTAGGGAAACTTAGACATACCCCCTGGGATAGCATACTTCCCTCTCAAACAGGGAGGTCTGCATTGTATGAAATAGTTGGGGATTTTTGAACCATAGGTCTAGCATGCGATTTACAGAAAGAAGAAAGACATTTGTTCTTCATTCCAGAATATATACCATTCCATATACCCTGTCTGAGTCATCCCAATGCTGGTAATGATAGTTGGGTCAGATGTGATGTGGCAGGACATTCTTCCCCCCTCTCCTCTCTCCTCTCTCCTTCTGCTCGATGGCGGAAGATAGATAACTCCAGTGGGGTCAACAGCCTGGCAGGGATTATCTCTTAGCGCCCGAAAGTCTAAGACTTCTAACCTTAATTCATATTTTGGAATGAAGAGAAGATGTGAAAAGAGAAACAAAATTGTACATGCTGACCAAGCAAGGCACACTTTTATTCTGTAAAAATCTCACAAATTTCCACAAAGGCAGAAGCTTTTCTACACAGACACTGGAGCATGAGAAAGCCTCTCCCCAGAGTCTGGACACAACTCTGTAGTAACTTCTTGCAGGATTGGGGTAGGATTCTGATGTATCCCAGCACCAAAATTGGATTTTGGTAAGATCATTGGTTTCCTAAATTGTATTCTTCTTTGCTAGCAATAATAACAACAATAATAGGTACCTTTTGCATGCTGCATTTTAGCTCTTGGTAGTTTTCCCATTTTGGGCAATATATAATTTGTTTAGCTCTTCGTAGTTTGCGGCAGAGCAGTCTCGCAATTCATAAGCGACCACCCCACGCCACACAATGAAGGAGTCGTTCGGGGCCAAAACACGCCAGGCAGGCACGTGGCTGCAGCAAGCGGTGGAGCTGCTGGGGATGCGAGCTGCAATGGAGGCGTGGCGATAAAAGAAGTGCAGGATCGCATTCTGAGATTTCCAGGGGATTTATTAAGGTCCACAGGTGAGGGTCCGGGGATGGCGAAGAGGGACAGAAAGGCAAGGGAGGGTGAAGGGGCTGGAAATCCAAGATGGCAAACTCCGAGCGAGGTTCTCGGAGAGGGTTAAGAGGAGAGGGAAGAGGGGAGTGGCTAGCTCTGAAGAGCCAATCAGGGAAAGCCAAAGGGGAGGAGCTAAGGAGGGAAGAAGGGTACACCAATAAGCTTACAGCATGGGAGGGTACAGGCTTGTCGGGGGTTGAGAATTTCTTCCCATTCCTGTTACTACGCAACAAATAGTCAGATGTTTAGAGCGATCAAGTCTTCTGTAAAAGACAAAAGCTAGGTTTTTGGGCAGGGCACGGTAAGGGAAGAGCCGGCCCTGGGAACGCTCTCTCGTGGTTCGGACGCTGAGGAGGGAGGCTGCTTATTTTGTTGCTCTTCGCTTTGGACCAGAGCGGATCCAGCTGTGCCCTGTTTCTTTCCTCTTCTCCTGGCTGGGTGAGCTTTGATTCAACTTTCTCCTCATGGGGAAGGGCACGTTTTCCCCCCCCGGGCTGCGTTCCCTCGTGGCTGCTGCCGGGAGAGTCCCGCGGCCCCTGCTGCCTGCCCCCGCCCTCTGCCGCACGAGACCGTGGCGTCTGCTGTGACTGCAGAAATTCTCGCTGGCTGGAGAGAGAGAGCGCCCGCTCCTGCTGCCCTGTTCTCTCGCTGCCCTGAGCTGTTTTTCGCTGCCCTGCGTGTTTTCTCAGCCCGTCCGCCATTGCAGCTGCTGGACGCTGACCTGACCCTGCGCCACAGCGCCACCTGCAGCCGCTCGGGAGTCATCGCACCTGCCCTGGCCGGCCGGGAGCTCAACAGCACCCCTGTTGCTTGCAACCGTGATTGCACCACACGGGAGAAGGCTCAGCAGCTCACGTTATCTGCTGTTTGGTTTTCTGGTTCTAGTTGTGGTTTGCTATTATTGTTATTTTTTGTTTATAGATACTAGTAAAGAACTGATACTCCTTTTTCCCATACCTTTGCCTGAAAGCCCTTGATTTACAAAATTAAATTATTCGGAGGGAGGAGGGGAAGAAAAATCACATCCTCTGCTCTAGGGGAGGGTTCAACCTCTCTTGGCAGACACCTGTCTTTCAAACCAAGACAAGGCTCCTGCTTGGGAGAAATTTCTGGAACATAAACCATATACAGAAATCCTATTAGCACACTGCAACAGTAGTTTTACTATTTTGAGTAATATATAATTTGTTTAGCTATTCATAGTTTTCCTATATTGTGTAGTATATAAGTGTCCCGGGTTAATGATAAGACTCTCTCTCCTCCGAGAGTGAAGGGCCCCGACACCCCCTCCCCCACCCACAACAGAACCTCTTAGATGGAAGTGAGGAAAAAACTATTTATTTGACAAAACCACGCAGAGTGCCCTGCAAGGCACAGGGGAAGGGGAAAACCAAGGTGAAAAGGAGTTATTCAACCTGATTAAAAAGTCCTTCTCTCAGACGCAGCCCCTTTCCTCCTCGCCGCCCCCCCCCCGGGGCCAGGTGGAGCTCCCTGGAGAGCTCTGCTGTCCTCTGGCCCTCCTGGGTCTCCGGGTGGCAAAGCAGATCGAAGAGAAGGGGTCCAAACGAGGAAAAAGAAAAAATGGAAAAAAAACGGGAACAGAGCTCACTCCGACCTCCGTCCAGCACGCAGTCTCTGCCGGGCGACGAATCCTCCCCCGGAGCGAGGCTTGGGGAAAATGTTTTCAAAACAACCCGCGTTTCTCTCTTCGGCTGGGTGTAGTTAAAGAGACAGGACCACACATTTTTACACATTTTTTCTTTCTTGGGCATATAAGCCAACGATAGGGGATAAAGGATTATCACAACATCAATCCAAGACATTCCACCCCTTATTCCATAGCGTTGGCTTAAGGCCCACCTTAACATCTTCCAACTTTAAACACACTCACATATATATACACATATATACAAACATACACACATGCATATATACATATATACACATATACATATATACACATATACATATATACACATAACTATGTACAAATAATGTCATTCGGTGAACGGTGGTATGTTGCCATCCCAACCTTACATGTGGCCTTCACCCAAAATTAAATTTCCCTGAGGGACACATCGTGTTTTTCCATCTTCCTGCATTATCCACCAAGTACACCCTGGTCCCTGGGCAAAGACAACCCCACGGATGGGTTTGTCTTTATGTGAGGCAGAATCAATCCAGACAGTTTTCCCTAACAAGCCTCTGGCATGTACTGCTGGGACCTTATCTCCATCCACTGTATGTAGAAGCTCAGATTGGGCAGGACCTGCTCAGTTGATGGAGCCTCGGGTATTGACTAACCAGGTGGCCTCTGCTAAATGTCACTCCCAATTCTTATAAGTTCCCCCACCCAATGCCTTTAGGGTGGTTTTTAACAGTCCATTATACCGTTCCACTTTGCCAGCGGCTGGTGCATGATAGGGAATGTGGTACACCCACTCAATGCCATGGTCTCTAGCCCAGTTGTTTATGAGGCTGTTTTTAAAATGAGTTCCGTTATCTGACTCAATTCTCTCAGGGGTACCATGCCTCCACAGGACTTGGTTCTCAAGGCCCAGGATGGTGTTACGAGCAGTGGCATGAGGCACAGGGTAGGTTTCCAGCCACCCCGTGGTGGCTTCTACCATTGTGAGCACATAGCGCTTGCCATGGCGGGTTTGAGGCAGTGTGATGTAATCAATCTGCCAGGCCTCTCCATACTTATATTTAGACCACCTTCCACCATACCACAGGGGTTTCACCCGCTTGGCTTGCTTGATGGCGGCACACGTTTCACAGTCATGGATAACTTGAGAGATGCAGTCCATGGTTAGATCCACCCCTCGGTCTCGTGCCCACTTATAGGTGGCATCTCTGCCCTGATGGCCTGAGGCATCATGGGCCCATCGAGCTAGGAATAAATCTCCTTTCTGCTGCCAATCCAAGTCTACCTGGGACACCTTTATCTTTGCAGCCTGATCTACCTGTTCGTTGTTTCGGTGTTCCTCATTAGCTCGACTCTTGGGGACATGGGCGTCTACATGGCGGACCTTCACAGGTAGTCTCTCTGCCCGGCTAGCGATGTCTTTCCACTCTTCAGCTGCCCAAATTGGTTTTCCCCTACGCTGCCAACCAGCCTTCTTCCACTTTTCCAGCCAATCCCACAGAGCATTGGCTACCATCCATGAATCAGTATAAAGGTAGAGCTTTGGCCATTTCTCTCTTTCAGCAATGTCCAGGGCTAACTGAACGGCTTTGAGCTCAGCGAATTGGCTCGATCCACCCTCTTCTTCCCTAGCTTCTGCAACCCGTCGTGTGGGGCTCCACACAGCTGCTTTCCATTTTCGTTTTGTCCCTACAAGACGACAGGAACCATCAGTGAAAAGAGCGTAGCGTGTTTTGTCTGCTGGCAGTTGGTTGTATGGTGGGGCTTCCTCTGCACGGGTCACCTGTTCCAGCTCCTCTTCCTCAATCAGACTAAAATTTTCACCTTCAGGCCAATTTGTAATTATTTCCAAAATCCCAGGGTGATTCAGATTTCCCATACAGGCGCGCTGTGTGATAAGGGCAATCCATTTGCTCCATGTGCCATTGGTGGCATGATGAGTAGAGGGAACCTCTGCTTTAAACATCCACCCCAGCACCGGTAGTCGAGGTGCCAGGAGGAGTTGTGCTTCTGTGCCAATTACCTCTGAGGCAGCTTGGACTCCTTCGTATGCTGCTAGGATTTCTTTCTCTGTTGGGGTGTAGTTGGCTTCAGACCCTCTGTAACTTCGGCTCCAAAATCCCAATGGACGACCCTGAGTCTCACCAGGCACCTTCTGCCAAAGGCTCCAGGACAGGCCATGGCTCCCAGCTGCAGAGTAAAGCACATTCTTTACTTCTGGCCCTGTCCTGACTGGGCCAAGGGCTACTGCATGAGCAATCTCCTGCTTGATCTGGGTGAAAGCTTGCTGCTGTTCAGGGCCCCAGTGGAAATCATTTTTCTTACGGGTAACCAGGTAGAGAGGACTCACAATTTGGCTATACTCAGGAATGTGCATTCTCCAAAAGCCTATAGCTCCCAGGAAAGCTTGCGTCTCCTTCTTGTTGGTTGGGGGGGGACATTGTGATGATTTTATTGATAACCTCAGTAGGAATCTGACGCCGTCCATCTTGCCACTTCACTCCTAGGAACTGGATCTCTTTGGCAGGCCCTTTGACTGCTCTTTTTTTATAGCGAAACCGGCTTCCAGGAGAATCTGGATGATTTCCTTTCCTTTCTCAAATACTTCTTCTGCTGTGTCCCCCCACACAATGATGTCATCAATGTATTGCAAATGTTCTGGAGCCCCACCCTTTTCCAATGCAGCCTGGATCAGTCCATGACAAATGGTGGGACTGTGCTTCCACCCCTGGGGCAGTCGGTTCCATGTGTACTGCACGCCCCTCCAGGTGAAAGCAAACTGAGGTCTGCACTCTGCTGCCAGAGGAATGGAGAAAAATGCATTTGCAATGTCAATAGTGGCATACCACTTTGCTGCCTTGGACTCTAGCTCATACTGGAGCTCCAGCATGTCTGGCACAGCAGCACTCAAAGGTGGAGTCACCTCATTCAAGGCACGATAGTCCACAGTCAATCTCCATTCTCCTTCAGATTTTCGCACAGGCCAGATGGGGCTGTTAAAGGATGAATGGGTCCTGCTGACCACCCCTTGGCTCTCCAGCTCACGGATTAGTTTGTGAATGGGAATCACGGCATCACGAGTTGTCCGGTACTGTCAGCGGTTCACAATCGAGGTTGCAATCGGTACTTGTTGCTCTTCCCCTTTCAGGAATCCTACTGCAGATGGGTTCTCTGACAGTCCAGGCAAGGTGTTCAATTGTTTTATGCCCTCTGTCTCTACAGCAGCTATCCCAAATGCCCACTTGAGTCCCTTTGGGTCTTTGAAATATCCATTTCGGAGGAAGTCTATACCCAAAATACATGGAGCCTCTGGGCCAGTCACAATGGAATGTTCTTTCCACTCTCTTCCAGTCAGGCTCACCTCAGCTTTCACCAGGGTCAAGTCTTGTGATCCTCCTGTAACGCCGGAAATAGAAATAGGTTCTGTCCCCACATGTGATGGGATTATCGTGCATTGTGCACCAGTGTCAACTAAAGCCTCGTATTCTTGTGGCTCTGATGTGCCAGGCCACCGAATCCACACTGTCCAAAAAATTCGGTTTTCCCTGGCCTCTATCTGGCTAGAGGCAGGGCCCCTCTAACCGTGGTGGGCATTTGTGTTAGAGGTTCCTTCAAGGGAATCAGACATATTGAGTAGAGCTGCTTCCCTTCTGGTAGAGTTCCTTCTCTGAGTCTTGCCCTCCTTCAATTCACGCACTCGTCGTGCTAGGACAGTAGTGGGTTGTCTATCCCACCTGTTCATGTTTTCTCCACTGTCACACAGGAAATACCACAACTCATGTCGAGGGATATATCCAGTTCTCATAGCTGAGGAGCGTCTGCGTGTGGTAGCAGAACCTCTGGTCTGTACTGCTGAGATTTGGAGAAGGTTGTCTTTAATCTGTTTACTGAGTTTCTCATGATTCTTCTCTATCTTATTTTCTAGTTTCTGCAGATTTGTTTCCACAGCTGAGATTCTTGCATTCATTGGGCTATGCACGACATCTGCATACGCTCGGAGTTTCCTTGTCATATCACGCACAGTCTCATGCCCGTCATCTTGCTTCATAATGGCTAAAGCAGAAGCATACCCTGATGGCCCAAGCTTTAGGAGTTTCCGCCACATTACAGGTGTACATTCTATCCTATCTGGGTCTATAATCGGATCTGGGTTTGCTATGTCCTCTGAGAAGACAATTTCTACCACCGCCATTTCTCTCAAGCGTTGAATCCCTTGTTCTATGGTTCTCCACTGGGTTTGTTGCGAATAGAGATCATCGGGATGTAGGTATCTTTCCCTCGCAGCTCTGATAGCTCGTCTCCAGAGGCTGCTGCAGTCAGGCCCATCTCGTATAGTTTGGTTGATATCTGGGTCATGTGACACAGTCCCTAAATGCCTTGCCTCAGTAGGATCTAGAAGTGTAACATCGCCTGTGGCATCCCAAAGACGGACTAACCAACTAATCACAGATTCATCATCTCGTTGGACATAATCTTTTCTTAGGCTGTGAAGGTCTCTCACATTCATGGATTCAACAATGACCTCTGACTCAGTTGCTGACCTTGAGGGTCCCTCCCCACTGTCATCTGGGCGATCAGTCTTAAATTGGGCTTTCCTGCTCCTTGTAATAGGAGCAACTGCCACTGGCTTAGGCTCCCTTACTTCCTGTTCTATAATATCCGACAGTGTACGATAAGCATATGCCAGGGCCCAACATATTGCACTACAGTTGTCTCTGCACTTCTCTTTCAGATACTTCCCCACCTCAGCTGGTCTCAGGATTTGTCCAGGGGGAAATTCCCAGTCTATTGGGTCAGAGAATTTCTTTAAAGTTTTACCTATGTCCTCCCATACTCCACACCATTCAAATTTCCTCACATCTGGATTAGGTGCCTGCTCCTGCTCAGCCCCTCTGGACTTCTCAGCCCCCATTCTGGTAAAACTGAACATCATATACATGGAAACTCCTAGGTAAAGCACCTGTACAACCAAGTTAATGGTCTCTTTAACATCCAGGGGAAACTGAATATTCTCAAAAGATGATATACCAGATTTAAAGGGAAAGAGATGGGTGAGGAGCCAGGAAGCTTCACCCTCTACTTCTCTAACAGGTTGGGTAATATTACTAACAAAACTCCAAAACAGGTTACTAAAACTAGAGGAGGAAACTAACAGAGCATGTACATCTTTAACTGTGTCCCATACCTTCTTACAGATCGTCAGTATCACACACATTACTATAACAAGCCGGAGTCGTGTCCCTGATTGGTGGAAATTATACATTAGGGACAAGATTGCCCCTACCTGTTGGTAGGGAAACAAACCTATGTGCCAAACAGACAGTATTGCATCAAACAACCTCCCATCAAACAGCATAGTGACTACTGATAGCTGTAATTCAATACCAAGCGTTTAAAACCAGAATGCAATTATTAGGGTTTTTTCTTCACTTTCTCTAACCCCACAAAAGGTGTAGAACAAGTAATCAAGGCCCCACGTTGGGCGCCAAATACTGTCCCGGGTTAATGATAAGACTCTCTCTCCTCCGAGAGCGAAGGGCCCCGACACCCCCTCCCCCACCCACAACAGAACCTCTTAGATGGAAGTGAAGAAAAAACTATTTATTTGACAAAACCACGCAGAGTGCCCTGCAAGGCACTGGGGAAGGGGAAAACCAAGGTGAAAAGGAGTTATTCAACCTGATTAAAAAGTCCTTTCCTCAGACGCAGCCCCTCTCCTCCTCGCCCCCCCGGGGCCGGGTGGAGCTCCCTGGAGAGCTCTGCTGTCCTCTGGCCCTCCTGGGTCTCCGGGTGGCAAAGCAGATCGAAGAGAAGGGGTCCAAACGAGGAAAAAGAAAAAATGGGAAAAAAAACGGGAACAGAGCTCACTCCGACCTCCGTCCAGCACGCAGTCTCTGCCAGGCGACGAATCCTCCCCCGGAGCGAGGCTTGGGGAAAATGTTTTCAAAACAACCCGCGTTTCTCTCTTCGGCTGGGTGTAGTTAAAGAGACAGGACCACACATTTTTACACATTTTTTCTTTCTTGGGCATATAAGCCAACGATAGGGGATAAAGGATTATCATAACATCAATCCAAGACAATAAGTTATTTGGCTTCTTGTACTATTATCTCTTGTGTCTAATAAAGAATAATCCATTTCATATTAGACCTAAATCGGCCATTATTAAGAACTTGCTAAAGAAACTGAGTTTAAGGGGTGCTGGTCACTCTAGGTCAACTGCCAGTTGTCACAGGCCGAGGCAATCAGCAGAAATCTATAAACCCTCTGTCTCCATTCATAACATGTGAGTGTATATGCTGCTTTTTCTCCCAAAAAGCTGCCGGCCGCCAAAAGCAGCAACAAAAAGGCGACCGGTTACGCTGAACACGGCCCGAGAGTGCCGCGGCTGTGATGCGCACTGGCAGGTGCTTCGCCTGGGGGTAACGGTAGCCCGTTAGGAAAGCGGTAAAGATGAAAGAGGCGTAGGCTTCTGCATTTGGGATTCCAGCAGGTTTATTGTAGGATCGCTGGGGGGGCTTGCAGGGCGTAGAATGGGGGAAAGGACTGGGGTGCCCGGAATCTGAAGCCCAGAAGCCTCGAACCCGGTCTTGCACAACGTTAAAAGGGGGGGAGGGCCAATTAGGAAGGGTCTGAGGGAGAAGGGCAGGGTTACAAACCAATAACAGTATTGCAAGGGAAGGTACACAGTTTTAACCAATGGGATGTTTCACTGGGGGAATATTCTGGAACAGAAATCATAAATTTAATAAAGGCGGGGTGTTATATAGGGCTAATCTGCTGCAGCATGTATAGATTGTGGGCAATGGTGGTTTTGTGCCTCCCATAAGTGATACCATTGTTGTAAGTATTGTCATCAGACTTTTGCAGTCCCAATGTAATCAGTTTGATGGAAAGTGAGATAGTCTTACTCTGTGGGTGGGAGCTACAAATACCAACTGGGTGGGAAATACTCAAAGAAAACTGGGAAGCTACAGTTAAGGAGTGCCAAAGGAGATTTGTGACGTAGCACATCCTTGGAGAATTATAAGGCAGAGGGTAAGACCAGGTAGATCTCTCTACTTGCCATTAAGGATGCCAGCTATGGGTAGCAACCCCATAGGCAAGGGTTATGGGAGTAGACGTCCTACTGGACCACTGATGGGAGCTCTCCTCCTCTTTTGTGCTAATGTCCGGGCAGACTCCTGTTGGAAGTGTTACCAAAATGTATACTGTGGAAGAACTGAAGGCTCCTACATAACTACTCCCACATTAACTGAGTTTGTTACGACAAATCGACATTAGAAACTTGTATGGCGTCAGGACAGACCTATTGGGTCGCGCAAAATTCAGGAAAAGGGGGGAGGAGATTAGGATTAACCTGTCCAAGAGGGAAATCATGGATTTGCTTTAGTAAAGTTTGACATTGGGACCTCTCAGATGGTGGTGGGGTACAAGACACAGTAAAAGAAGAATTAATAAGGAATGCTACCCGACATATAAAATTCCCTAGTATAAAACCCAACTCTTGCCCAGATTTATATTCAAGAATAAAGAAACAGTTAGAAAAAGAAATAGAAATCCCCAGATTAGGGGAAAATCTGTTTTTAGATTTGGGGGAAAGGATAAGCAAAGAACTAAACGTAACCAACTGTTGGGTTTGTGGGGGAGCCTTGATGACAGTGGAATGGCCATAGAAAGGCAGTAGCCTTGGCCCTATTGAACTTCCTAAATGGAAGTGGACAAAAATAAGAGGAGAAAACCAACAAGAAGGATAGATTTTAAGTTCAGCAGTGATAGGAGAAGAGTGCCTCTGGTGCACTGGGAAAAATTTTCTTAAGGGAGAAGGAAGAACTCCCTGTAAGAGATAATAAGTTAGTAATGGGACTTTTACATGGTGGGTCCCAGAAGAACCAATGCTGTATTGGGCCCAGAGAAAAACAAAGGAGAAAAATTGTAAATATAATAACAAAACCTATATTTTTCAATGTAAAAATGCAGGCAAGAATCCCTAATTTGGAATCTCAGAAATATCCAAATTTTGGGAGAATAATGATTATTAGAAAGCACCAGATGGCTTATTTTAAATATGTGGGAAAAGAGCTTACCCAAAAATCACCCCCCCCCCACCCCCAGTGGAAAGGGAGTTGTACTCTGGGAGTCATACAGCTAGGATTTTTCCTTTTACCAGGGAAAGATGGTTATGAATTAAAAGTACCAGTTTATATGGGCCAACCACATGGGCACCAGATGGGAGTTGGCGATACCAAATCCCAATTTATATGCTGAATCATATTATAAGACTCCAAGCAGTTGTAGAAATAATAACTAACAAAACTGCCCTGGCACTGGAATTAATATCAAACCAACAAAGCCAAACAAAAGCTGCAGTGTATCAGAATAGGTTGGCTTTAGACTATTTATTAGTTGTAGAAGGGGGTGTCTGTGGAAAATTTAATACATCAGATTGTTGTTTGAAAATAGATGATAACGGGGATGCTGTCCTGGATATAGCCAAGGATATCAGAAATATAGCCCATTGTTGTTTGAAATCGTGGCAAGAGTGAGCAAGCAGCAGTCTCAATGTGAGATATAAGCAAGCTCCATTTATTTCATGGCGTGAGCAGGTTATATACTATTACAATGTTTCTAATTATAGCTACACAGATTACAATCTACATTGCATTCTATTCTCGCACTCTTAGTGTTCCTCCATTCTTTCTTAATCATGAATTCCCCCCTGGTACATTCTTTACAGTACTCCTTTATTTCTCAGAGGCACAGCTGCACTTTCCTGGTACCTTTCCCACGGAGCGTTCCCAGGATTCAAGCGCACTGCTGTGGCCTGTATAGCCTACCTTAGCTTTACAATGGTCTACTTCGCACAAACCCAAAGATTCATGACCACGATCTTGAAGCCATTCTCTGACAGCCCATGTACTGATCCAGAAATAGGAATCGATGCTGAAAACTAAGTGGTGAGATAATTTATTTGGAATAGAATGGTGGAAAAAGCTAGGCTTCTTCCTTTTATGCGCAACAGCTGGTTGCTTGCTTGATTCCCTGTTTTATTCTGCTAATTACTAGCGCAGTCCAAGGTATTCAAGTAGTAATGATGCCTATGGACCCAAAAATTGGCTTCATCTAGAAGGGCACAAAAGATAATGGTGTTAAAGAAACAAAACAATATGGAAGACCCCTTTGAAGAAGCAAAATTGATTTATGAAAAAAATGAGCCAATCATGAAAGTTTAAAAAAAATTATTGCTCAAGCCAAATAATTTATGAAAAAGAAGAGGAGGGATTGTGATAAACATATATTATAGTATTGGCTCTTTGCAATATTAAAATTGTTGCTATGTGTATAGTGTTAATTCTTACAGAAGTAGCTTTGTTATAAAGATATAGTTGTGTAATAATAACTAATGCCTTTATTTTTGTAACTAAAGTAACTTAGACATAGTTGTGAAATAGCTGATATGGTTGTTTTAGAGTACTTGTGGTTAACTTACAATAACTGAAATAACTAAACCACCTGCTTGGTTGGATAACATCTAAGGAACAGGCGTGACAAGGAACCCTGCCACTGACATTTCAACTATCAGCAACTGTCACCTGCTGAAACCGTGGAACAGGGGGCCATTGTGGGGGTGACACACGACCCTCAAGACCACAATCAAGAGGACTGTGCACGCTCTAAAAAGGTGGATCAGAGGAGGGGCCATACTAAAAAGTTCCTGGAACATGCAAACTAGTTTGGGGAAATGTTTGAATATGTATAATTGTTTATGAATATGTATTTGACTGATTCAATAGGAAGGGTATGTAAGAAATGTCACCATCGGCAACAAGTGTGCTTCTGGCTAAGGCTAAGCACCCAGTGTTGTTACTTTTGCTTTATTGCCTTTGTCCCGTATTGTCCTTTATTAAACGTTTCAAATTCTAACAGGAGAGTGAACTTTGTTTTTCACATTCTTTGCTCAATTTATTCCACATGTCTTGTGCTGCAAGCCATACTGCCTTTTCTTCCTTACCTCCTGCTAACACATCATCAGTGTATTGATAAATTTGCACCCCTTCTGGTATTTTTATTTGTTGAAGGAGTTCTGCTAATGCATTGTGAGCAATTGTAGGTGAATGTTTATATCCCTGGGGCAGACGATTAAATGTGTATTATGTTCCTTCCCAAGTGAATGTAAATTTGGATTTATCTTCTTCTCAAATTGGTACCATAAAAAACATGTCTTTTATATCTAACACATGTGGTGATAGAAGCTGCAGTTTCCCTCCTGAAAAGCCATGGCATTCTGTTGCTGATATTGGGTTCTGCATTTCCCCACCCCTTTTCTTCCTTACATGTCTGCCCTTCCCACATTGTCCTGCCTTCCCTGCCCCTGGTCCTGGCCACTCCCTCTGGTCTTCCCTATTGATTCCTGTACCTCAACTCTACCCATGTACCACCCTTGTGCCCTGAGATTACTGGCCTATGTGCTCACCCAGCCTCCCCCCATCTCTATAGAAAACCCCAAACCCTTTGCCATTATGTGTCTTTTGCCTCTGGGGACCATGTGGTAACCATGTGGAGCCCCTTCTCGCCTTCTTTACTGCCATCGCGTTGCAAGGAGAAGACAAAACCAGAGCTAGCCATTGGCTCCCCAGCTAGTGAGAGAGCTGTGACCAGCCTTCAGAAGGAAGGTTTGGGGCATTGAGGCGCTGACCCGGGCTAGGCAGAGATGCTCTCCAGTAAGGCCTGCAGCTTGCCATACCACCGCAAAAGCAACCTGAACCACAAAAAGCACAGCCATCCACTCATGAGCGGAAACTTGTAGTGTGGCAGTGACGTGCAATAATAGGGACAGCTGCTGCTAGGGCCCCCCTATTAGAATTCAGTCTTTGATAATCGACTGTTAATCTCTGTCGCTGTCATACCCGGGACGGAGAAAATGCAGCACACACAAATCCAGTGAGAAAATAGGGTGAGAGTTATTATTTACAACTTCTGCTTATATATGCTAAAATTCCATAGGTGATTGGTCAGTGGTCACCCACCTCCTGGGGTGATTGGCTGAAGTCCTCCAACACCCAATTCCAAACACTGTCTGCCTTAAACCCAAACAGATCAGGAAAACAGCAGGCTCTCAGATACTATTAAAAAAAATCATCTTATTGTTTTCATAGCTTGCATGAGAAAGGAGAGCTTCTCACAGAATACTGCAAGAAGCAGGGAAAACCTTTTGCTAGAAGCTTTTCAGTATCCGCAATTCCCCCTTTTTTTTTAAAGACCAAAAAGGTATTGTTTGTAATCCTCTGCGGGTCCCTTGCAGAAAGGAGAACAAACACAGCACAAAGGATCTGCTTGGTAATGGCCAGTTACCAAAAAGAGCCTAACTTGGATACTGATAAGGGGTCTGCTCGGTAGTGGCCAGTTACTGAACAGAGCCCAAATCAGATGCTGATTTAAGGTGGGTAGAGAGACTCTCCAACAATGCCATGGGTAATGCATCTAAAAGACCCAATTCTACATCACAGTTGTATCAGAAATTAATTCTAAACATAGCTTTCAAAGTCTTTACTTTCTGACTCCATAACAAAGGAAACTTAAAGTTCAGTCTCTGCTTGTGGAAGGACCATCCGCCTGATGGTCAATAACTTGGCTATCATCATCAGAAGGATCATTCAGTTGATGTTCTGCATTCTGGTCATCATTTTGAGGTTGCCTGTTCTGCCTCTGGTGCCACAGGTCAGGGCAAATGCATCTTGCAGGCAGCCATCATACCGCAGTATCTGTGGAAACTCAAGCATACCCACGACCCCAAGCAATAAGCTCATGCGGGCCTTCCCAGGTGTTAGTACGTAGGTTCCGTACCTAGACCTTCGCCCAGGGCAGGTGCGTCTCGCCTGATGACTGAAATGAGGGAAAATGGTTCAAGATAACAGGATTATTTGAATTTCGTGGCACTCTGAGATGATTAATTGGATACAAAGTTTTTTCCAGTCAGCTCTGTAGGGTTTCTCCATGCATTCCCCCTTCTTGTTTTTCCAAAACATGCTTCAAAGTACCGTGAGTGCATTCGACAATAGCTTGGCCAGTAGGAGAATGTGGAACACCGAATTTATGGTCTACACCTCATAGGTGCAAAAACTGCCTCATCTTCTGCGAGGCGTAGGCAGGACCATTATTGGTTTTCACAGTAGATGGCACACCCAGGACCGAGAAAGCCAATTTCCAACGGGTAATGACATCACGGTCTTTCTCTCCAGTATAAGCAGACGCCCACATGGCTGAGGAGAAAGTGTCAATAGACACGTGTACACACTTGACTTGGCCAAATTCAGGGATGTGTGTCACATCCGTCTGCCAAAGCTGCAAGGCCTTTAGGCCTCTGGGGTTTACCCCCGGTGGCAGAGGTGCAGCGAGTCCATGGCAATCAGCACAGGCGCTGACAATGTCACGAGCCTCAGTTGGCGTTAACTGAAACTGCTTCTGCAGGGTATGTGCACTCTGATGAAAGAAATTGTGCGATGCCTTGGCTTGTGCAATTTTGTCAGGCTGAGGTGCCACCCATGCAGGGTTGGCTAGCATGTCAGCCCTGGCATTGCCTTCTGTTATAAAACGTGGTAATTTGGTGTGGCTTCGAATGTGTAGAATATTATATGGGTGTACTTGAGCTTGAATTGCATTCCACAAAGTTTGCAATAGTGAAAACAGAGCAGCATTATTGACTTCTTTTAGAAGTGAACAATCTAAACATTTAGTTATATCTGCTATGAAAGCAGAGTCGGTAACCAAATTCAAAGGTACCTGAGAGAACTGCTGAAAAGCCATGGCAACTGCCTTCAATTCCACCAGCTGGGCAAAGCCTGACTCGTGGCCTTCCAGCACCTGCCACTCTGATCTCTCCTTCCAGATAACAATGGCTTTCCCTGTTTTTCCAGAACCATCCATGAAGACGGTGGGCCCACGCACTGGCACCCAACTATTCTTTGGCCCAAGGTGAAGCTGGTCAAATTTGCCAGCTGCAGTAATTTGTGGCTGGGCAGGTGATAAGCAATCTGCCCTGAAAAGTCTTGCAGTGCACTTTGCAAAGGAACGCTATTGGCAAGGCTCCATTCAAAGCTTTCCCGTGATACCGGAACAACAATCGTTGCAGGATCCGCTGCCATCAATTGCAAACACCAATGGCAGCATTTAATTATCAGACAAGCGATCAATTCGAACAACGTGGGTGCTGTCTTTTTCGGCTGATGAGGCAAAAAGACCCATTCCAGGATATGCAAAGGGTCATCCCATTGTTTGTTCCACTGGCCAATGATACCTGTAGGATGGAGGTCTGGAGCAGTAATGAAAACAGTGATATCAATGGAAGGATCCGCTCAATAAACCTAACTAGCAGAAATAGCTTGCTGCACCTCCTTCAGCACCTGTCGGGCCTCAGGAGTCAATTTCTGAGCTGAATTCAGCTTGGGGTCCCCCTTTAAAATATTAAAAAGCGGGGAAAGTTGTGTGGTGGTTAGTCCGAAATAAGGATATAACCAATTGATGATACCCAGCAATTTCTGGGCATCATTCAGGGTTTTAATAGAATCCAAGAATTGCATCTCCTGGTGTTGTATAGTTTGATCTAAAATTTTGACTCCCAAACATTTCCAAGGAGGCTGCTGTTGAACTTTTTCCAGAGCCACTTGCAACCCATAGGAATGCAAGGCAGCGAGCAATGGAGGCTGTATCCTCTGCAGCTCATCCTTGGTGGATGCTGCCACCAGGATATCATCCATATAATAATAGCAGAATACCTCAAGAAACTGCTTGCGGACTCCGAACAAAGCTTGAGCAACATAACATTGGCAGATAGTTGGGCTATTATCCATGCCCTGAGGTAACACTTTCCATTGAAATCTCTTTAAAGGCTCAGCATTGTTAACTGCAGGCACAGTAACAGCAAATTTTGGTTTGTCACTAGGGTGCAAAGGAATTGTGAAAAAGCAGTCCTTCAAATCAATGATCAGGATTTCCCACCCTGTGGGAATCATTGTAGGTGAGGGCATGCCAGGCTATATGCTCCCCATACTTTCCATCACTGCATTAACCTTTCGGAGATCTTGCAACAGTCTCCATTTCCCTGATTTTTTCTTAATTATGAAAACGTGGGTATTCCAGGGACTAGTAGGAGGCTGAATGTGTCCCTGTTGCAGTTGCTCCTGAACCAGCTGACAAAGAGCGACTAATTTCTCTTTTTGCAGGGGCCGCTGTGGTTCCCATATCGATGTGTTAGTTAGCCATCGCAGAGATAGCGTAAGATACTTGATGCCTGATGGTTTTTTGTCCTTCCTCTTTATACTCTTTTTATACCCTTTTAATATACTTTATACCCTTTCCCATTCCTGTACTTTTACTCCCTATATCTTAACCCACATGTTTATAACTCTTGTACTCTAGCCTAGTTCAGAATTCTTTGGGGAAGATGAAACATCTCCACAATCTCAAGAACATAAGGCATCAACCTTGAACGGAGCCTTATCTCTGGAACATGTTTTTGTAAACTAAGTTGTAGCCTTTTTGGGGGGGAGGTAATTAGAATAAGGGGGCAATTACTTTGTTTGTTAGGTTTCTTATTGGGAATTTTAGATAGGTATGCTAATTGGTGAGGTCCATAAAATTGTATAGGCTTTGTACCGGGGCTCTCTTTTCGTCATGGTACCACCTTTGATGAAGGTGCACCTGGGATCCTATTAAACCAAGGTAATACCCTTTTCCCTATATTGCCGTGTCTGTGTCTCATTTTTACCAGCATTTTAGGCATCATACTGTGTGCCCTTACACACAGTGACCCCTATAAAAAATTTGTCCCAATCCACATTCCCCAGGCTGCTAACATGTCCCCCAGAGGTTAACTGCAGCTGAAGTAACATAAGGCCGAATTGTAGCTGTGTGTTTCTCTGGGTTTTTTACCAGTACAGGTTGTTTGCTTAAATGGCTCCATGTGGTTCCTCCTAAACCCACGATGGCCGATCCCACAGGGGCTAGAGGCCATGAAGGAGGCCATGAAGAGGAGGAGAGAATCATTACATCAGCACCTGTATCAATCAAACCTCAGAGCTGAATCCGGTGTGGACAAGCTTTTGGCAGGATTAGGGTACATGTCATCTGTGGCCTCTGGCTGTCGCTGTTGGACTGTTAGCAGAGTGAAGAGGCGAGTCCTTTCAGAGTGCTAGATAGAACTAACTTTATTAAAATAATTAACACGTTTATATACACATCAGAAGGCTGTTCAGATCGGACCAACAATCACCCGCCCCCAGGGATTGATTGGCCCAGGCGTTTGACCGCCGGTATCCAAAAGGCCGTTTCAACAACATAAAACTTTATCTTTATTTATGAAACATAGAAGAAGAAGAGAAAAATTCCCATGGGAAAGGTTTCTGTGCTGCCACAGCTCCCCCTTTTTATTCAAGAACCAGAAGGCATTGCTTGTGAACCTCTGTGAATCAGCATGAAGGATCTGCTTGGTAGTGGCCAGTTACCAAACAGAGCCTAGATGGAAAACCGATAAGGGGTCTGCCCAGCGGTGGCCAGCCACCGAACAGAGCCCAAACCAGATGCTGATTCAGGGTGAACAGAGAGACTCTCCTGCAATACCCTGAGTAGAGCATCTATAAAACTTAATTCTATATTACAATTCTATAATTCAGTTAAAACATGCTTTTAAAGTCCTTGCTTTCTGACTCCATAAAAACTTTAATTTCAGTCTCTGCTTGCGGAAGGACCGCCTTCCTGATGGTCGGTGCCCTGGCCATCATCAGAAGGATCACTTGGTTGGTGTTCTGCATTCTGGTTGTCATTTTGAGGTTGCTGGTTCTGTCTCTGGATCCGCAGGTTATGCAAAGGGTCATCCCATTGTTTGTTCCACTGGCCAATGATACCTGTAGGATGGAGGTCTGGAGCAGTAATGAAAACAGTGATATCAGTAGAGGGATCTACTCGATAAACCTGACAAGCAGAAACAGCTTGCTGCACCTCATTCAGCACCTGTCGCACCTCAGGAGTCAATTTCCGAGGTGAGTGTAGATTGGAGTCCCCCTATAAAATTTTAAAAAGTGGGGAAAGTTGTGCATTGGTTAGTCCCAAATACGGACGTAACCAGTTGATGATACCTAGCAATTTTTGGGCATCATTCAGAGTCTTAATAGAGTCTGAAAACTGCACCTCTTGATGATGTATGGTTTGATCCAAAATTTTGACTCCTAAATATTTTCAAGGAGGCTGTTGTTGAACTTTCTCCGGAGCCACTTGCAACTGTCGGAGGTTGGGGACATTGGAATTTTTTCTCCATCCCTGCTGCTAAGCAACAAATAGCTGGGTGATTGAAGCCATCAACTCTTTTGTAAGAGACAAAAGGGTGTGCTAGGTGGGGCAGGGGAAGGAGGCAGCCTGCCATTTTTGGGACTGGCTCTCTCATTGTCCGGACACGGGGAGGAGAGGCTGCTCTTTGCTTCTGGCTGGGACCGCAGGAGATCCAACTGTGCTCTGCTTTTCTCCTCTTAGCTGGGTGAGCTTTGATTTAACCTCTTTCCCACAGGGAAGTGCACACTTTCCCTGGCTGCGTTTTCTCGCAGCAGCTACCAGTGAGTCCGGCTGTCCCTGCCGCCAGCCCCGTTTTGCCGCACGAGACAGCGGCGTCTGCTGTGACTGCGGAGTCCTTGCTACCTCACTGGCTAACCGGGGAGAGCCAGCCCCTTTGCCCCTGCTGCCCTGCTTGTCGCTCTGAGCTGCCCTGCCTGCCTGCTTTCTCAGGTCTCCGCCATTACCAGCTGTGTGAGGCTGACCTGACCCTGCGCCACATCGCCACCTGCAGCCGCTCGGGAGGCATCGCACCTGCCCTGCCCGGCCGGGAGCTCAACAGCGCCCCTGCTGCTTGCAACCGTGATTACACCACACAGGAAAGTAATCTGCTATTGGTTTCAGGTTCTATTTGTGGTTGTTATTATTGTTATTGCTTGTTTATAGATGCTAGTAAAGAACTGTTATTCCTTTTCCCATACCTTTGCCTGAAAGCCCTTGATTTCAAAATTAAAATAATTTGGAGGGAGGGGAAATCACATTCTCTGTCCTAAGGGAGGGTTCAACCTTTCTTAGCAGACACCTGTCTTTCAAACCAAGACAACAACCCATAGGAATGCAAGGCATAGAGCAATCGAGGCTGTATCCTCCGCAACTCATCTTGGGTGGATGCTGCCACCAGGATATCATCCATATAATAATAGCAGAATACCTCAAGAAACTGCTCTCGGATTCCGGACAAGGCCTGAACGACATACCATTGGCAGATAGTCAGGCTATTTTTCATGCCCTGAGGTAACACTTTCCTTTGAAATCTCTTTACAGGCTCCGCATTATTAATTGCAGGCACAGTAAAGGGAAATTTTGGCCTGTCATTGGGGTGCAAAGGGATTGTGAAAAAACAATCCTTTAAATCAATGATCAAGATTTCCCACCCTGTGGGAATCATTGTAGGTGAGGGCATGCCAGGCTGTATGCTCCCCATACTTTCCATCACTGCATTAACTTTTCGGAGATCTTGCAACAGTCTCCATTTCCCTGATTTTTTCTTAATTATAAAAACAGGGGTGTTCCAGGGACTGGTAGGAGGCTCAATATGTCCCTGTTGCAGTTGCTCCTGAAACAGCTGACAAAGGGCGACTAATTTGTCTTTTGGCAGGGGCCACTGTGTTTCCCATATGGGTGTTTCGGTCAGCCATCGCAGAGATAGCATGGAATACGATGTGCCCTTGCACACAGTGACCCCTACTAAAAATTTGTCGAGATTCGTGCCCCCAAGCTGCCAACACGTCCTGTCCCCAGAGGTTAATTGGAGCTGAAGTGACAAAGGGTCGGATTGAGTCCATGTGTCCCTCTGCATCCTTCACCAACACAGGTCGCTTACTCAGTCAGCTCTGTGTGGTTTCTCCCAGCCCCATGATAGCTGATCCTGCAGGGGCTAGAGGCCATGAAGGAGGCCATGAAGTGGAGGAAAGGATCGTTGCATCAGCACCTGTATCAATCAAACCTCGGATCCGAATTCGGTGAGGATGTGCTTTCGGCATGACGAGGGTACATGTCATCTGTGGTGACTCATTAGAGATGGCAGCAGCCCAGTAGACCTGTGGAAGTCCCGGCAGTTCAGTGCTGTTACCTCCGCCAACTTGCTGGTCTACCCTGGGAACAGAAGACTCAAAAGGCAACAATTGACCAATGTGAGTCTTTTCATGGATGGTGACAGGGGTTCTGATATGGAAACCGTAGCATGAATCTGGCCTGTAAAATCAGCATCTATAATTTCTGGAAGAACAAGGATCCCTTGGCTGGTGGCATCAGGCCCTGCCACAAGCTATGTACTGAATCCCTCATCTAGGGGTCCATGCACATCCAAGGGAATCCTATGGGTATTGCCAGATTCTAGGATGACTGTTTCTGCGGTGTAGGTGTTGACTCGGACTGAGCCTTGGGTGCCATCTCCACATTGACTGGATAGGCCTGTGTTGCCTCCCTGTTCTAGGGGAACTGTTGTGATGGGGGGCAAATCCCCCTTTTTGCACCCCTCATCACATTTCCCGACAGGGGTCGACCATCCGCATGGTACTGTGACCTGCAATATTCTGGACAATGACCTGGCCTACCACACCTCCTGCACTGAGGAATCCCTGTCCCCGAATTTTCCTTCTGCTTTGATTTGACTTGTTTGCATTTGTTCCCAGCTTTGGGCTGGTTTTGTCCCTGATCAGGGGGTACCCGACCAGGCGATAGAAATGCAGCCAAGGCGGATTTCCCTGGACTGTCTGCCTCCACCTTAGCTTGTACCATGTCTGTGTCTGAAGGATCCCCTGGTAGGGCATTTATGATCCTTCTACACTCCGGGTTGGCATTGTCTCTTGCCAACTGCTTGCACAATATCTGTCTGTCTTGGTTTGAAAGACAGGTGTCTGCCAAGAGAGGTTGAACCTTCCCCTAGAGCAGAGGATGTGATTTTCTTCCCCTCCTCCCTCCGAATTATTTAATTTTGTAAATCAAGGGCTTTCAGGCAAAGGTATGGGAAAAAGGAGTATCAGTTCTTTACTAGTATCTATAAACAAACAATAACAATAATAGCAAACCACAACTAGAACCAGAAAAACCAAACAGCAGATAACGTGAGCTGCTGAACCTTCTCCCGTGTGGTGTAATCACGGTTGCAAGCAGCAGGGGCGCTGTTGAGCCCCCGGCCGGCCAGGGCAGGTGCGATGACTCCCGAGTGGCTGCAGGTGGCGCTGTGGCGCAGGGTCAGGTCAGCGTCCAGCAGCTGCAATGGCGGACGGGCTGAGAAAGCGCGGAGGGCAGCGAAAGCAGCTCGGGGCAGCGAGAGAACAGGGCAGCAGGAGCGGGCGCTCTCTCTCTCTCTCTCCGGCCAGCGAGAATTTCTGCAGTCACAGCAGACGCCGCGGTCTCGTGCGGCAGAGGGCGGGGCAGGCAGCAGAGGCAGCCGGACTCTCCTGGCAGCAGCCACGGGAAAACGCAGCCCGGGGAGACGCGCCTTTCCCAGTGGGAAGAAAAATTGAATCAAAGCTCACCCAGCCAGGAGAGAAGAGAAACAGGGCACAATTGGATTTCCTCTGGTAGCAGCTGGAAAGCAAAGAGCCCGCAGCCTCTACCCTCAGCGTCCAAAAACACGAGAGCACGTTCCCCCGGCAGGCTCTCCCTTACCTTGCCCTGCCCAAAACCTAGCCTTTGTCTTTTTACAAAAGGCTTGATCGCTCTGAACATCGGACCATTTGTTGCCTGGCAACAGGAATGGGAAGAAATTCTCAACCCCCGACACTGTCTCAATGTACTATCTTCCACCTGCTTTTCCAAGGCATCTGCTAGCTTCTCTACAAAGGTCAGGAAAAGCTCAGACTGCCCCTGATGTATTTTTGAATACCGTGTTTGTGGGGCGATCATCTCTATAGATTTTACAATGGCTCCCATACTGAGCTTTTGGGGATGCTCCAGAATCCGAGGATCCCAAGTAGCTTGAACATTGGGGTTAGTGAAATATCCTCTACCCATAAGGACATCAACCCCAGTTGTGCACCTAGGGTCCTCAGGAGGCAAGGACATATTCTCCTTTATCTGTTTTTCAGCCATCATTCTCCAATTGTTCTCAAAAACTCCATATTGCATGGGGTAAAACAAGACTTGAGCCAAATATGTAATATCAAATGGCGCAAGCAGATCACTATTTATCACTCTAATAAATTGCATAACATGAGGAGAAGAGAGCCCATAAGTTGCTATTTTTTAGTAAAGGTCATTTATGATCTTCCATGCAGTGACGTCATGCCTGCATTTCTCATCCGAGTCCGAGTCAAGCACAAACACCGGAAAAGCCTGAAAGTCTCCTTGCAGGAAGCTAGCATCACCCTGACCTGCCGTAGCAGTTCCACGGCCCTCCCGTTGTCTTGGCATCCCTAATCTTTCTATAAGTTCCCAGTGTCCCGCATCCAGCGTGCCCTGGTTTACTGATTCCCAGAAATGCAGGGAGTCACGTGGGCGTAATGTTTCGGCGTCTCCAGGGGTTGCTCGGAACCCAATGCTTTTTTCGCCAGCGCGAGCTTTCGCCCAGGAGGAAGGAACCCCTCTTCATCACTGTCTGAATCGCCAGTGTAGGGCTTGCTATCTGAGAGCCCTATCACAAAGGTCGGGGTCTGGCTGGAGGTAGTTTCCTTGCCGAGATGGGATTAGGGGATGGGCAAGAGGATGGCGGCAATACAAGCATGGCATCAGGTGCACTCGCCAAGCTCGCTGGCACAGCGTCAGTTAAAATCAGCATGAAAGCGGTTGGATCAGCACGCTGTGCTGAGGCTGCATCTGCCACTGAAACCGTCAGAGGGACTGGTGCTTGTCTGTGTCCCGGATTCACCCGCGCTCCAGCTGCCATTTTGGGTGCCGGCGCAGCATGGAGCCCGGACATCTTCCGGGGTCTTGGGGCGAGGACTTCCGCCCTGGTCCAGCCTGTGTGCTGGACGTGCCGCAAGCAGATCTCTACCATATCTCGGTGGAATCCGGCCACTTCGGCCAGTAAATCCATTAAAAGTTGAGATGAAGGGGGCTCATCTGGCGGAGACCCAAAGTCCCGTGTACCTGATTCGCAGGAAGCCTTCCCTGGCAGCACTTCAGTGGATACGTCAATCAAATCTCCCAGACCAGAAGCACCGCGTGCCGGAGGCTTCTCTTCTGATTCCTGCACGGCCCGCACAGCCTGCGCGGCTGGCGCGGCAGCTGGGACCCCTGAGTCCACAGCTGTTCTGTATGGAACTGGGGTCTGTTGCAGCTGTCAAGCCTGCATCACGGCAGGGCAAGCCGTTTCTGCACTCTCAGTCCCTGCCCCCGGGCAGCCCGCGCCGCGGCTGGGACCTCCGGCGGCAGTCCAGATGGGGCGAGAAGGGCAGTGCCATTTCACGGAGGCAGAGGGGGGGGAACTCCCGCCACCGCTGGCGTCTTGGGGCCAGCCCATTCTCCCGCTTTCTTCAGCATCTCCACTAGCTGGTCGTTTGGGTGGGGGTAAGTGCGTAAGGTAAAATCATTTGGAGAATTATACTTGCTCTTTTTGGACCCATCCGCTGCTGACTGTGGGGCTGTGGCATCAGTCTGGGTCGGGGGTTTCTCTGTGCGGTCCTCACCGATCGACAGCCAGGAGTCCAAACAGAGAGAAGCGTTCAGCTCTGCAGTGTAAAATTCCTGTCCCCTTAACGCGTCCCAGACCGATCGCCATGTCCGATGCAAACAAATGGTTTTCACGTCTCCAAATATCATTTCTTTCCACAAAGCCTTCCCAACCTTGAGCCACAAAGAACAGTCCACATCCATGTCCCAGACTTCTGGGACCCCATTCTTGGCGGCCCACATCATTAAAACTCTGGTCAGGTGTTGCTTTCCTGTGACCACTGGATCACACCAGGGGTCCTCCAAGAAAGCTCACAAAAGTTCATCTTTCGGCATCGGGGGGTCCATGTCCATCCCAAAACCAAGCCACGCCATGCCGTGCGCAGGGGGAGGGGAAGGGTGCCCATGTACCTTTGCGTTGCGTGCAGTATGGGATAGTGGTCACCAGATGTCGCTGTTGGACCATTAGTGGAGTGAAGAGGCAAGTCCTTTTGAGTGCTAGAAAGAACTAACTTTATTAAAATATTTAACAGGTTTATATACACATCAGAAGGCCGTTCGGATTGGACCAACAATCATCTGCCCACAGGGATTGATTGGCCCAGGTGTTTGACCACCTGTATCCAAAAGGCTGTTTCAATAACATAAAACTTTATCTTTAATTATAAAACATAGAAGAAGAAGAGAAAAATTCCCATGGGAAAGGTTTCTGTGCTGCCACATCTGGCTAGAAATGTCTGCAGCCCAGCAGATCTGCGGAAGTTCTGGAGATCCAGTGCTGCTATCTCCTCAAGCTTGTTGTTCTGCCCTGGGGACACAAGACTCAAAAGGCACTAGTTGAGCAATGTGAGTCTTTTCAGGGATAATGATAGGGGGTTTTGGTGTGGAAACCATAGCGTGAATCTGGCCTGTAAAGTCAGCATCTATAACTTCTGGGTGAACAAAAATCCCTTGATGGGTGACACTAGGTCTTCCCACAATCAGCACACTGAGTCTCTGACCTAGGGGTCCATGGGCATCCAAAGAAACCCTATGAATACTACCAGATTCTAGGACGACTGTTCTTGCTGTGTAGACATCCACCCAGGCTGGTCCTTGGGTAAGCCTGTGCCAGCGCCCTGTTCTGGGGGAACACTTGCAAATTGTACAGGTTGAAAGAGAATTTGACCCAAGTGCCTAATATTGAATGGAGCAAGCAGATCAGTATTCAGTACTCTAATAATTTGCATGACTTCAGGAGATCCGAGCCTGTATTTCGCTACTTTGGATTGTAAATCCTGCACTACCCCCCACGCAATAACTTCATGCCTGTTAGCCTGACCTGAATTTGGGAGAGCCTTGAGCACAGGAAAGGCTTGGGCATCCCCTTGTGGAGCGTTAATATTACCTTGATCTTCTGGTACATCTTCTAGAGGCACTGCAGCAGCCTCCTGATCCTCCATAGATTCCCCTGTCCTGTCTGGCATTCCCACCTTTTCCAGGAGATCCCAGTCCCGCAATTTAACCGATTCCCAGAAATGCCTGAGGTTTCTTGGGCGCACAGTTACCATGCAGTTTGGGAGTGTCCAAGGGCAAGTCTGTAGCAGGCATTTCTTTTGCCATCTGGCCACCGCAGCTTTCTGTCCTGGAGCAGGCATGTCCTCTACATCGCTGTCTGAATCATCAGACAGGGGTTTCTCCTAGAAGCCCATTACGAATGAGGGACCTTGGCCGGGTGTGTGCGCTGAGCCGGGGGCAGCATGGCAGCGGTACCTGGAGTAGAGTGCACAGGAGGCAGCGACGCAGGCGGAGCGCTGTGGGGTCTCACTGGCCATGCTGGCATATTGTCAGTTAGAGCCATCTGCGTCGCCTGCGTGGCAGTCGTCAGGTCAGCGCGTGCTGCCGGAACTGCCTCTGCTGCTGCAACCATTGCTGGAGTCGCTTCAGCTGGTAGCCCGAGACCGTGACGGAGCTGGCTTAGCCCGCCCAGGACGCCCTAGCCCTCCTGCCGCCACTGGAAGCTCTTCTATCTCTGCTTCTGCTCTCGTAGGGGAAGCTGCCACAGCTTCCACCTTCCGGGTTGCCGGAGTAGGCACTTCCAGCCCAAGCCGCCCTGCCATGCTCTCGACGGTGGCTGCCCACAAGAAAGCCTCTGGCAATCCCGCTGACTCTGAGAGGCGTGCTGCTCAGATCGTTGCGTGTAGAGCACGTGGGGGTCACCAGATGTCGCTGTCGTACCTGAGACAGAGAGATGCAGCACACACAAATCCAGTGAGAAAATAGGGTGAGAGTTATTATTTACAACTTCTGCTTATATATGCTAAAATTCCATAGGTGATTGGTCAGTGGTCACCCACCTCCTAGGGTGATTGGCTGAAGTCTTACAATGTCCAATTCCAAACACTGTCTGCCTTAAACCCAAACAGATCAGGAAAACAGCAGGTGTTCAGATACTATTTTAAAAAATCATCTTATTGTTTTCATAGCTTGCATGAGAGAGTGTCAGCGTTTGACCCTGACTAAATGCTGACACTCTAGCTCTCTCTTGCTACAGAAAAAAACTGTAAAAATACACATCAATCTCATGAGTCAAATGAGATAGGACATTGCTAGGAGGACGCACGAAAAGAGGGCAAACAGGCTCTACTTAAAGTTGCAAAAAAGTGATTTAATTACTTAACAGAGTTGGAGGATAAATGCAAGGCAAAAATAAACTTTTCATAAACTATTTTTGTTCACTCACCCCCCCCTTCTTACGAACTCATTTTATTCACTCCCATTCTTCTTTTTAACCAACAAGCCTGGGTAGGGAGGCAGGGGGTAGGTATTTTCTCAGTCTACAAAGCAAGTTTATAAATCTATTCATTACAACAATTCTTCTACTACAAATACTTTTTATCTCTACTTGTTTCTCTTTTTCTCTAGACACTTTTTCTGCTCTTACCCTTCACTCTCTTAAGAAGCAGTCTCTGCGCTCACCCCACTTCTCTCTTTCCAAACCAGCAACACAGACAGGGGGCAGGGTGAGAGGGGTTTTCTGTTGAGTCTAGAAGGGAGAGGGGCTCTCTACTTAGCTATTGGGTCTTTCCCACGAAAGACAGTCCTCTGGGAACTTCTTTGGCGTGGGTCCAATCTCACGAGCAACATCCTGCCCGAATTTTGCTGCAACATGAGTCTTTTTGTCTATAGGTTGCTGTGCAGACTCTCCCAAGCCAAGGCCAGGCTGCTTCCATCTCAGGAGCAAGGCCTTTCTCTCTCTTGCAAGGCCTCTGCAGTTTTAACTCTTAGATGAGACTCCTACTGGTTCACAGTCTTTTCCAGGCATCCACCTGCTCCTCTGGAGTGGGCTGTGGGTGGATTTCTGCATCCTTATGGATTCCATGGGCTGCAGGGGACCTCCTGCCCCCCCATGGCCTTCACTACAGCTAGCAGAGAGTTTTCATCTCCGGCGCCTGGAGCACTAGAGCACCTCCTCCCCCACCTTCTTCACTGACCTTCGCATCTCCATGCTCTTTTTCCCTCTACCTATTTTCACTTCCACTTCCTCCTCCTCCAACTACAAAGAAGTGAAAGAAGTGCATGCCTGCTTTGTTTTGATTTCTTCTTAAATATGTTTTCACAGAGGCATAACCAGCACTTCTAATTGGCCCAAACTTAGCCGGCAGCATGTCCATCACCTTCAGAGCCATCAGAGATTGGCTCTGCTGGACTTGATGTAAAAACTTCCAGAACTTACACTCAGGACACACAGGAGCCATCTTTGTGCCACTCCCCATCCCTCAGACACCTCCCCAGGCTTACCACAACAGCTTCTGAGGGGGTCCAAATTCCTCTTAGATGTTAAAAAATACTTTACTGATGTCTTAGGCCAATCAAAACCACCACAGAGAGCTTCTCACAGAATACTGCAAGAAGCAGGGAAAACCTTCTGCTAACAGCTTTTCAGTATCCACAAATCTCCAGCTTCCTTCTGTTTTTTTCACCAGCCAGACAGGGGAGTTGAAAGCAAAATGTATTCTAAATATGATATTTCTCTGTTCTAAGTTTTTAATTACTTCATTTTTCCTCTGTTTGGCTGCAGGGGGTATAGGATATTGTTTGGTGTTAGTTACAGCAGAAACAGGCAGAATTGGAGCCATTCTTAGGAGATTTATCTTTTCATTTTTCCCAAAAAGATTACTGTGTGAGGTTTCTGCAGACCCAAAAGACCAAATGGTACCATTTTGCAATTGACACATTTTTCCTTGAAGAATATCATATCCTAAGATGATTTCTTCATGATCAGCAATAGTGAAAATGTGAGCTGACATTCTCTTTTCTCTCGGTAGCCATAAACAGACCTTCGCTAGGTGGGCTGTAGTTCTGCCTCCATTAAAACCAGTTAAACGTATCTTTTTTTCTTTCTTTAAAACTTAAGTTGAATTTTGCAGCATCTGCAAGAGTGATTAAAGAAATTTGGGCTCCTGTGTGAATGAGGAATTTAAAATGTTGTCTTTTCAGCTTTATGGGCAAATAAACATGAGGGCTAATCTCGTCAGGAATGGTTTTTTTTAAGTGCTGAGCCAGCCACCCAAACTGCCCAGTGCTTATCAGTTTCCCAGAGTTGCACATGGATTGGGATTAGGATCAATCCTTTTTTCCTGTGAGGTGCTTGAACTGCTGGCCTCTTTTTCCTTAACCCTTTCTATGACTTGAATCAATTCTGCTATTACACTGTTAGGTTGCCTTCTCAGGGCAGACCAAGGAATCCCCAAAGAGAGGGCATTTCTCCACAGTTCATTCCTTTTTTCTCTGTTGGAGTCAATTTGGCTAGAATTTTCCTTTTTCTCGGGGGAGCTGTGTTTAAGTACTCTCACCTGCCATTTGGGGCATTTTTGTGTCTCTGCCCTAGAGCTATTTTCTTGTGTATCCCAGCCTACTTCTTTTGCATATGTTGATATTTTGTGTGAGAGATCCACCCAAGTCGGGATCTGTCTCTGTGGCACCTGCAGATTCTGCATCAGTGTTTTGTTGTATGTTACATTGTTTCTGATTTCATTTCATCTCCCCACCAAGTAATTTTTTAGTACTGCTGAGGCCCCTCATATGAAGGGTTGCATTCTATTAGGGTCTACCTCTGCAGAGATCAGAATATCTCTGTCTGCCCTATCATGCATCCCCTGTATTCAAGCAGCTTTTGGTATTGCAATTGTGACCCTGTCTGCTGAGTGAATAGGAATTGAGGCTGGTTCCCCAATTTCCATATTGTTTATTTCCCCTGCCCAGTAGGCAACCCTGCTGGTTATGGAGTGAGGTTCATTAGGGGGTTGTGGTCCATGGTGCAAAAATATGCCTGCACCCCAGAACCCATAACTTTCTGATCCATCTAATAATATGTTATCTCCCTCCAAGAGACAAACTCTCCATAGATATTCTGTTTAAGTTTCCCCTGCCTTTCTTTTGTATTTTTCTTGGAGGTTTCCCATTTGCAGAGGATCATAAGGGGATGTTTTGGTTGTACTTTGCCTTCTCCCCCCATGCGGGCCCTCTGATACCTAAGTTTTTATTATGGGTTTCAATTTAAATTCTGGATCTTCTTCCTCTTTAAGAGGTGGAGGTTCCATGCTTTCATCAGAATCCAATTCAGAGTTTTCATTATCATTTTCATCAGAGCTTTCCCAGATATCAACATCCCAATCTTCAGGTGATGTTATTAATTTTTAAATTTTTCTAACATCCATAGTTCTGGGAGTATGTAATAATGTTAATTCAAATTTTTCCTCCAACATTTTTGTGTTTTTCTTAGATTCTTTTAGTCCCTGTTTTACCTTGTTATATTGGCCTTGCAGGGATAGTTGCGCAAGTTTTAATCTCTGTATCTCATTCATCAATTTCTCATTCTCTTATAATTTGTTCTCTCCATCCCCAAGCAGAGTTTAAACATAGAGCAAGTGCGTGACAAATAATTCCCTTTCCTTTTGTGATCCTCATTTTTCATCTACTTTCTCTTTTATTTTTCCCCACTGAAACCAGTCATCTCCAGGCCAGGGATCATCAATTTCAATATGAATATTGTGCCTCTGTAGATAATTTGTTAGCTTTTTACTCTCAGTTTTCAAATTGTTTGCCATTACCCTGCTCGCTGGGCCAAAAACATTGCAAATGGAGACAGGAGTTTTGATAAGTTTCTGCCTTTTGCCTAGGCCTTTGACGACTGGCAGTTAGCTTACTGGGGCAGCCAGAACCCCTAGACCCAGTCTCGTTCGCAAGTTCTTTAATAATGGCCGATTAGGTCTGATGTAAAATGAATTATTATTTATTAGACAAAAGAAATAACAGAGTAAGGAGCTAAGCAAATAATATACTACACAAAAATGAAATAAACAAAAAGAAAACTACTAGTAGATAAAATGCAGCACCTGAAAAGGTACCTATTATTACAGCTAGCAAAGAAATAATACACTTTAGGAACCAATGTATCTTACCAACTCAAATTTGGTGATGGAATATACATCAGAATCTTCACTCAATCCTTAAGGAAGTTACCGCAGAGTTGTGTCCAGCTCCAGGGAGAGGCTCTTCCACGCTCCAGTGTACGTGTAGAAAGCTTCTACCTCTGCAATAATTCGTGTGTCTTTTATAGTGTAAAAGCAGGGGTTTTTGATGACAATAATTCTTCCTCTCATCTCTTTCCATGTCTGTTTTCCCATACCAAGATGCTGATTCTTGGTTGGAATTCAGACTTGAAGGTGCTAGGAGATGACCCCATGCTGGGCCTTTTCAACCCCACACTGGGACCTTCCATAGGCAAGCTATCTGTGAGGGAAAGAGGGGGGGACATCCTGTCACAGTTACTTTTATGAAGGCTTAATAATGAATTGGTATTGCTCTCTCTGCCTCTTCCTCTCACCAAACAACTACACCAAAGCCATTGACATGTGGGCAGCTGGCTGCATCCTGGCTGAGATGCTGACAGGAAGGATGCTCTTCACTGGTAAGTTTCTGGCTCCAATTGATTCATTTTTTTCCTCCCTTCCTCCTAATTCTAAGGCTTTCTAGCATAACAGAGGTAATTCCCCTCTCATTGCCAGCCAAGACAATGCTTGTAGCATCACTACAGGGATCCTATGGTTGGTTAATAGACATGAGAGTTATGTCCAGAACAAACTTCACTTGACCAACCTCTACTATTAGAGGCTCTCTGGGTTGATGCAGACTTCCCTGATACAGGCAGGCCGTTGGGGACAGAGGAGTATTACTGTCTTGATTTTCATTTAGCCTTCTTGTGCTTCCCTGGGAAGGACACATGATGGTATCATTGCCAAAAATTCAGTAAAAATAAAAGAAACTCCTTAATGTCAATGTAGTATTAAGAAGCAGGCGTTCTTTATTCATCCGGATACACAAGGGGATGTTTCCTCTGAAATATCATGCATGCTGAGTACAGGAAAGTTTCTGATTGTATACTGTATTTTACATACATATTCATAAATTGTCCCAGAATAAACATACATATGATAATCATTTCCATCATTAACATATTTTCCTTCCCCTTTACGCATGTGTTCTTCTGTCCTGAGGGTCTCTTTGGTGGTCTTTAGTGGTCGGGGACCCCAAAGTTATAGCTGACTGCTTGGTGAACTGGTAAAAGTTGACAGAAACTGGGGCTGGTCGCTTTCCAGTTCTCCTACTTACACAATGGGTATTGTGCAGTTCCATAGGCCAGTGAGCTTTGGAGATAAGGCATTGTGTTAGCTCAGCAGGTGTAGACAATTTTTCATCTGGCAACAGTATGGGTGTGATGGCACCCTGTGGGAAGCCACTGGCTGGTGGGGTGCCCAAGGCTGGCCAGGGTTGACAGTGCCTCTGTGCCAAGTCTTGCCAGACAGGGACGGTGTGCTGACAAAAGTGGTTGCCTGCACTCTTTCATGAGGGGCCCCTAGGGAGCATGAGGGACCAGGAATGCAGTGAAAAGAATGGGCAAACAGGGTGTGGCATTTCATCCAGGGCATGACATGGCAGTTTGCATGGCAGTTTGCGAAGAAGTGCATGCAGGAAGGGCTCCTCTCCATAAGAGGTCATTCCACTGGCACAGTGGGAAAATCAAGGTATATGGAAATTAGCAATCAGGCACCAGTCTGTGACCATCTGGGAGCAGCTAACAGATGCAGCAGACTCAGTAGTCGGTGAAGAAGGGCACAAAGAGATTTTTTCATCCCAAATCTTACTAGTGTTCACTTCCTCAGGTATGGTGTTGACACACCACAAGAGCTCATTCCCCTGTAGCTGCTGGGGTCACTGAACCAGCTGTGTCAGAGGCCTCCAGCCAGCCAGACCTGCTGATGGCAGATGTAGCTCTCCGGGTCACAGGTTGCCTGGAGTGCCTGATGTCTCTCCATGAGACCTTTTGCAGAAGGTGTGTTGTTGTCAATGAGCTGTGTCGTCAGGTGAAGGAGTTACAGGAAGAAGTAAGAAGGCTGTGCACTATCTGTGAGAATGAGCAAGAGATTGATAGGTTATTCTCAGAGACACTACTATCTCAGGAATTTCAAACCTATATTGAAGTGGAGATGCAAGTGGACTTGGAACCATGTCAAACAGTAAGTCAAAGGTCTATTGAATGTGAAGACTGGAAGCTGGTCATTGCACATACTAGGAGGAAGGCTCTTCCTCCTGAAAACTTGAAGATGATAAATAGGTTTGGTACCTTTAACAACAGGTATGAGGCCCTGGAACTGTAAAGACAGACAACTCATGAGGTGGACGAAGGTCCTGGGATGAAGGGGTCACCTGGGGCAAGACAGCCTACCCTCCTGCATCACAACCACCTCTGTTAAGAAAAAAAGAGGGATAGTTGTTATAGGTAGCAGCCTTCTGAGGGGAACAGAGGACCTGATATGTGGACTGGACCCAACCCATAGGAAAGTCTGCTGTCTCCCTTGGACCTGGGTTAGTGTCATGGCTTAGGAATGGTATTCTACAATTTAGTACTTCCAATAAAACCACATGCTGCTCCCCCTCCCCCTCCGATTGGATGCATAAAAGGCAAAGATCATGGGTTGAGATAAAAACAATTTAATGGAAACAGCACTGAGATAAGAAAATGAACAGCAACAGCAACAATACTAATGACAGAAAATATAAGAAATTATACTCATGGAAAAAGCCACCCCAGTAAAAGATGATACCAGACCACTCCCTCCGCCACATTTGCTTGACTGGAAGGAACCCACAGATGGGTTTGCCTTTGCTTGAGGCAGGACTAATCCAAACTGTCTTCCCTAACAGAATCCCCATATACACCACAGGGACTTTGCCCCCTTCTAGGGTACATGGAGGTTTTGATTGAACAGGCCAGAAAGATTGGTGGAGCCTCTAGTGTTAACTAACCAGGTGGCCTTCGCTAAATGTAGATCTCAATGTTTGAAGGTCCCACCACCCATTGCTTTCAATGTGGTTTTTACCAGTCCATTGTAAAGCTCAATTTTCCCAGAGGCTGGTGCATGATAGGGACTATGATACACCCACTCAATCCCATGCTCTCTGGCCCAAGTGTGATGAGGCTATTTTTGAAATGAGTCCCTTTGTCCAACTCAAATTTTTCTGGGGTGCCATGTTGCCACAGGACTTGCTTTTCAAGGCCCAAGATGGTGCTCCAGGCACTGGCATGAGGCACATAGTGTGTCTCCAGCCATCCAGTGGTGGTTTCCACCACTGTAAGCACGTAGAGCTTGCATTGGTGGGTTTGCGGGAGTGTGATGTATATGATCTTCCAGGCCTCCCCATATTTATATTTCGACCATTGCGCCCCATACCACAGAGGCTTTACCTGCTTGGCCTGCTTGATTGCAGAGCATGTTTCACACTTATGGATAACCTGGGAGATAGTGTCCATGGTTAAGTCCACCTCTCAATCACAAGCCAATCTGTATGTCACTCTCTTCCCTGATGACCTGAAATGTCATGGGCCCACCAAGCTAGAAATAACTCTTCCTTATGTTGCCAGTCCAGATCCATCTGAGACACTTTAATCTTAACAGCTCAACCCACCTGTCCGTTGTTGCAATGTTCTTCAGTAGCATGACTCTTGGGTACACATGAATCTACATGATAGACTTTTATAGCCAACTTCTCTACCTGGGCAGCGATGTCTTGCCACAATTCAGCAGCCTGGATAGGTTTACCTCTGCACTGCCGATGGGCTTTTTTCCAGCAGTCGAGCCACCCCCACAGAGTATTTGCTACCATCCATGAGTCAGTGTAGAGGTAGAGGGCTGGTGATTTCTCTTGTTCAGCGATATCTAAAGCCAGCTGGATGGCTTTCAGCTCTGAAACCTGACTTGATCCACCTTGTTCTGATTTAGGGGGGCTAGAAGTTACTAATTTAGGGGGGCTAGAAGCTGAATAATAATCTTCTAGAACTGATTTAGGAGGCCAGAGGTTGGATAATGATTTACTAGAAGCTACTTGCTAAAACAAGTCAATCACTTGCTTAATGGCTTTTGCACTTGCCAAGCAGAAGGGGAGGATGCAAAGAAGAACGCAGGACTATTAATAAAAATTACTGAGTGTGACCGAACACCCTGGTCTCGGACCCCAGAACTGGTACAAGTTAGTTCTAAGGCTTGGACTTGGACCAAGAACCAAGGGAGCATACGCAAGGAAACAAGGTGAAGAGTTTATCCTGAGGAAGACTACTAACTTCATCCCTCATTTATCTTTGGGACCCTCGCCCACAATTAATCTCTGACACTGTGCTTGCGCGAGCATATTTAAATGAACTTTGAACTCATTATAATACAAAGCGAGGATAGGTAATGAATATGTATAGGGACATTGTGTAACTTTATGCATATGTAACCTGTAACCTGATATAAACCAAGTGAGGTGCTGCTGACAGTGTATGCCTTTGGAGGGGCTACCCCCCATGCACCCCAGCTGGAATAAAAAGCATACCTACTTCATAACTATCTGAGTTGTGGAGTCAATCCACGCCTCAGTCCCTCAATAGCTTCTGCAACTCGTCGCATAGGACTCCATACGGCAGTGTAACAATGAAGCACCATAACAATGCAGATAAAGAATGGCATGAACCCCCTTTAGCAGGTGCACAGAGGATTTGATTTATTGCAAAAACCAGGGGTTTATAAGCAATTAGCTTGTTATTAGTTTACATTCTTGTGAAGCACAACAAGCATATTTCAACCAACCACTATAAACCATGATGTGAACTCGTGTTGGTTATATAACTTGTTTTCCAAGGTTATATGACTTGTTTTTCACCTCTAGTTTAGCTGAGTCATTCCCAGAATGCTTTTCTGGTTAGCCAAAGTAACAGGAGTGAGCAAGAATTTTACAAGGGTAACGAGGCCCTCATTTTGTAAGGTTGTTCTTATCCGCAACATGGCAGCTTTCCATTTCCAATATAGCCCTACAATATGGCAGGAACCATCGGTAAAGAGAGCATATCGCTTTTCATTTTCTCCTGCTGTGATGATGATGATAGCTCAAAAATTTTGCCTTTGGGCCATTTCATGATGATTTCCAAGATCCCTGGACAACTGGTGTATCCTATTCAAGCTCATTGTGTGATCGGAGTGATCCACTTAATCCAAGTAGCATCAGTGGCATGATGTATGGCAGGGACTTTCCCTTTGAACATCCAGCCCAGCACTGGTAATCGCAGTGCCAGGAGGAGCTATGCTTTGGTGCCAATCACTTCTGAAGCAGCTCAAACTGCTTCATAAGCTGCCAGTATCTCTTTTTCAGGTGGGGTGTAACAGGCCTTGGATCCTTTGTGTCCCTGACTCCAGAACCCCAAGGGTCATCCTTGAGTCTCCCTAGGTACTTTTTGCCAGAGACTCCAGGAAGGACCATTTTCACATCTTGTCCTGTCCTGACTGGCCCAAGGGCTACTGCATGAACAGTCTTCTGTTTAATTTGTCCAAAAGTTTGTTATTGTTCAGGACCTCATTTAAATCATTCTTCTTTAGGGTCTAATGATAGAGACGACTTACAATATCTGACTGTAATCTGGAATATGCATCCTCCAAAAACCCAGAGCACCTAGGAAGCCTGTGTTTCCTTCTTGCTGGTCGGTAGGAAAATAGCTGCTATTTTTTGACCATGCCCATTGGAATCTGAAGATATCCACCTTGCCATTTTACTCCTACAAACTGAATTTCCTGGGCAGGTCTCTTGACCTTAATTTGTTTTATGGCAAAACCAACCTTCAGGAGGATGTGGATCATCTTCTCCTCTTTCTCAAAAACTTCGATGTCGCTGTTGAGCAGCTAGCAGAGTAATGAAGGCACCAGTTCTCAGTGGCAAGAAGGAATGACCTTTATTGTTTTGATTTCATCACATATATAGAGTTCTCAAAAGTCACCCAGATTGGTCAGTCAGAAGCCTTCCCCCAGGCCTGCACTGTCCAAGTTCTGGGACACTGTTCCAACAACATCCAAACTTTATCTTTATTTATAAAACACAAGAAAATTTCTCATGGGAAAAACCTGTGCTAGCCACACTTCCTCTGCTGTGTTGCCCCACATAATGATGGCATCAATATATTGCAAATGTTCTGGAGCCTCACCCTTTTCCAGTTCAGTCTGGATCAGTCCATGGTAAATGGTGGGGCTGTGTTTTCACCCCTGGGGCAGTCGGTTCCAGGTATACTGAACACCCCTCCACGTAAAAGCAAGTTTTGGCCTGCAGTCTACTGCGATGTTTTTTAAGGGCACAGACTTCACAAGATGGTGATAAGCAAAGAAGACGAAGACGTTTATTGCACAATGATAATTCTTTATATACTACAACACAAACAAGATATTCTACTCTACAAAGTGCTCCAATTAACTTTCATGTTTCACAACATTACCTTTTATGGCAACAGGTAAAAAATACCTATTAAGGTAACAAATGGTGTTCCTCACTTCTGACAGGTCCAGCAGTTCACAGGCCCACAGTGCACTCTTTCCATTTCCCCTGCAACCAGGATGCTTTTTACTAATCCCAGGGCTTCTTCTGGACCAGAGACAGAAGGTCACTTTGGCTTTCAAGGCCTGTTGCTCTGCTACCTATATCTTGTAACTCCACAGCCTACTTCTAAAGGAATGGAGAAAAATGCATTAGCAGTGTCAGTGGTGGCACCACTTTGCTGCCCTGGACTCCAGTTCATACTGAAGTTCCAGCATGTCCAGCACAGCAGCACTCAGTGTTGTGACTTTTCAGGCAAAAATAGTCCACTGTAAGTCCCCACTCTCTATTTGACTTGCACACTGACCCTATAGGACTATTAAAGGTTGAGTGAGTCTTGTTGATCCCTCCCTGTCTCTCCACTTCATCAATGACCTAATGGATTGGGGTCATGCTTGGTTTTGCTTGGCCCAGTTTTGGTAGTGGGGGCGCCACAAAGATGGCTCCTGTGAAAAGCTTCTGGAAGCTTTCACCATGTCCAGCAGAGCCAATCTCTGATGGCTCTGAAGATGATGGACATGCCACTGACCAAGCCTGGGCCAATTGGAGAGGTTGGTTATGCCTCTGTGATAACATATTTAAGAAGAAATCAAAATAAAGGGGGCACGCAGTTTTTCTAGCCAGAGAAGGAGAAGGAAGTAAGAACATGTGAGGTAACAACATGGAGACACCAAGGTCAGTGGAGAAGGAGGGGAAGGAGGTGCTCCAGGCACTGGAGCAGAGATTCTTTTGCAAGCTGTGGTGAAGATCACGGTGAAGCAGGCTGTCCCCCGGCAGCCCATGGGGTCAATGCGGGAAGTAGAGATCCACTCGCAGCCTGTGGAGGAGGTGCCCACGCCATAGCAGGTGAATGCCTGGAGGAGGCTGTGATCCAGTGGGAGTCCCAGTGGAGAGAGGGGGCCCTTGCTTCCAGGCTGGAAGAGCCTGTCCTTGGAGGACTGCACTGCGTGGACAAGGGGCCCACGCCACGCAGCAGTTTGGGAGGACTGTCTGCACTGTCGGTGGGAAGGAGGGAGGGGGTGAGAGGAAAAATGGTGTCTTTAAGGGCTTATTTTACTTCTCATTATCCTCCTCTGACTCTGTTAGTAATAAATTCACTTTGTAACTTCAGTTGAGCCTGTTTTGTCCTTGGAGCATTTTCTCCCGGTTCCTTATCTCAACTCATGAACCCTTGTGTAAATTTTTTTCTCCCTCTCCTCTGCCCAGCTGTGGCAGGAGAGAGAGTGGAGTGAGCAGCTGCTGTGGGTACCTTGGCATTTGGCCAGAGTCCAAACCACGACAGGTATTGTCGATGGTGCACTGTTGTGGTAGCAATCAGTACTTGCTGTTCTTCCACCCTCAGTAGTTCCACAGGAGGAGGGTCCTCTGAGAGACCAGGCAAAGTATTCAGCTGTCTAATTTCCTCTCTCTCCACAGCAGCTATCCCAAAAGCCTAACAATGCCCTTTTTGGGTCCTTGAAATACCCTCTCCTGAGGTAATCTATGTCAAGGATGCACGGGGCCTCTAGGCCAGTTACAATGGGGTGTTTCTGCCACTCATTCCCAATCAGGCTCACTCCAGCTTCCACTACAGTCAGCTATTGGGATCCCCCTGTCACCCCAGAAATAGATATGGGTTCTTCCTCTACATATCTTGATGGCATCAAAGTACATTGTGTGCCAGTGTCAACTAAAGCCTTACAAACTTGGGGGTCTGATGTGCCAGGCCATTGGATCCACACAGTCCAGTACATCCAATTGTCCCTTTCCCCCACCTGGCTGAAGTCAGGGCCCCTCTAGTTCTGGTCATGGTACTCTTTTCTCACTTCTTGTAAATATGATGAACTGGAGGTCTCTTCAAGAGGATCTAAAGTAACATCACCCCTTCTATTCTATTTGAGGAAACTGGAGTGGCACTTATACTTGAAGAATTCGCTGCAGTGGTGGTTTTCCTTCCTCTCAACTCATGTACCTGTGCTCCTAGGGCAGAGGTGGGTTTTCCATCCCACTTCTTCATGTCCTCTCCATGGTCACTGTTACGAATGGAGACAGGATCTTAGATAAATTTCTGTCTTTTGCCTAGGCCTTTGGCAGCAGGCAGTAGCTCTTATTGGGGTCGCCAGCACCCCAAAACCCGGTCTCGTTTGCAAGTTCTTTAATAATGGCCAATTAGGTCAAATATGACATAAATTATCATTTATTAGACACAGAAAATGACAGAAATAAGACTTGGGACAAAACTACATACTACACAGGAATAAAATAAAAGAAAATAAACTACTAATAGAGACAATTCAGTGTGCGAAAAGGTACGTATTATTACAGGTAGCAAGAAATAATATAACTTAGGAATCAATATATCTTACCAATGCCAATTTGGTGCTGAAGTATACCTCAGAATTCTTTCACTCAGTTCCCAGGAAAGTAACCAGCAATGCCTGCGTCCAGACTCCGGGGAGAAGCATTTGCACATTTCCAGAATGTGTGTAGGAGACTTCTTCCTCTGTAAAATTTCGTGTCTTTTATAGTGTAAAAGTGTATCTTTCAGTCATGTACTTATTCTTTTCATCTCTTTCCACATTCCCTCTCCATACCAAGATGTGGATTCTGGGTTGGAGGCTCCAGACTCTCAGGCACCAAGAGATAACCCCTTGGTGTGCTTTTGGCCCAGCCTGAGTTATCTTATGCATCAACCATCTGCTAGAGGGCAAGGGCGGGACGTCCTGGCACAGTTACACTGGTAAAACCACAGGGTACTTAGTGGTGTGTACTCTCTCTCTAGAGCAGGGGGGCGCTTGTTCCCAATAGCAGAGACTTTGGTCTGTACTGGCAGGGCATGGGATACTTCTTTAAATTGCTGGAGGTCTTTGAACAGTCTTTCTGTTAGGGGTTAGACTTTTTCTCTTTTTTATTTCTTTCTCTCAGGGAATTTTCTTCCCATTTGTTGCCCCAGAGATGATGAATGGACGGTACTTAAGAGACAAAAGACATAGCTGGGTGTCTTGGAATTCCATTGAAATGGTCCTGGGGGGGAGGAGGGGGGAAGCCGTGCTGTTGCGACAGTCTCTTAGCTGGGGAGGGAGCTTTCTGGCTGGGGTGTTTTTCTTGGGAAATGCAGAGATACCACAGGAGGTCGGGGGGCTGGGCTCTGCCGCCTTCCATCCCGCCCCGCGCCTCTATTCTCTCGGCAATCGGAGGTCGCGTGTGGTGCGGGGAGCGGGCCCCTGTCTTTCCCTATATGGGGCTGTGTTGTGGTTTGCTGCCAGGGTCTGGGGTTTTTTTTGCCGTTTCTACCGGCTGGCGACGTCGACTGCTGCTCGATTGGACCTACCTGCCTTCGCCATCTCTGCCAGCTGCCCGGTGAGTGACGCCGAGGTCCATTGCTGCCCGATCAGACTTGTCTGCCCCCCGCTGTTTTCTGCCGCTGTTCTAGTGTTTTTGCTACACTTTAGCTCGACCCTTCGGGTCTGTCCGGCCCCTGCTGTTTTCTGCCGCTGCTCCAGGAGTTTTGCTACACTTTAGCTAGGCGCCCCCGCCCCGGGTCCGCCCGGTCCCCACTGTTCCTGCCGCCCTGCCGGGGTTATTGCTACACTTTGATTAGCCGCCCCGGGTCTGCTCGTCTCTGCTGTTCCAGCCTGCCGCTCCGAGATTACTGTTACAGTCCAGTTCGCCACCTGGAGTGGTACTGATGAAACACAGGACTCTAACATAAGCACCTTAATATACCAGCACCATAGTATAAAGTATAGATTGATAAAAGTTAAATACTAGCCGCAATGCTTAACCTCAACTGCTTCTGCAGGATAAACTGCTTTCTCCAAGGGCCTAGCCCTAGAAAGGGCTATGATGATAAGAGAGGAATGTGAGCTAATGCGTTTGACTAACCACCTTTTCTGCAAGACAAAGACCTAGTCCCCTGTGGGCTAAGTGATAAGGGAGAAGCAGGCTGACTGCTGTAGGCAAAATAAGCTAGTTTTAATGATAAATGAGAGAGTTGTCACAAAAGGGTAGAAAAATGCAGTTTTTATATGTAATAGAGAATTGGAACACACTCAATACACAATTATAGAGCAAGTATAACTGAATCATGCAAATTGCAGTGTAGCAACTCCAGAGATTTTTCGTTTTTGAAGCAGGTATTTGTTTATTCGGCGCCAGGTGCATGGGGGATTGCTCCTTCTAACACGCACACCAGGTTAAGTCGCTTCCTTATTCTGTGATCACACACATATTCATAAAGGGGAAGGTCTATTCTAATACAAAGGAGTGTCTAAGCTAATAAATTCCCGGAATTAAGTGGCACAATCTCACGCAGCCACAGTTTCCTCTGGTGGTCCTAATGAGGAAAGCTGGCAGTCTTCCTCTGAGTGCACTTTTCACCTTTTATTGAGGAGCATGTGCTGTCTCTCCCTTGCTGTTTCAGTGGTTTCTCCCCCAGTTCTAACTGCCTTTGTTCCTGTTTTTGGCTGCTCCTGCTCCTCATATCTTTCTGGAGGACATTCTGTTTCTTAAGGCTATGGCTAATATTTGCTTACTTATTTGCTAACTTCTTATTTGCTAACTTCTAACGTTTGTTAATGCTTACAGGGGTGAAATGGCTTTACCTCTTACAATTCCCCCCTATCTCTTGATACTCTGTAAATTCTTTTACAATTCTTGCACATCCTGAAAATATGTGCCCTTCTCCAACCTGTGCCTTAGTCTATGCTTCTGCCATTGCCCATATGCATTTGAATTCCAACGGCACAAGGTTAAACAGCAATAGCCAAAAATACAAAGCATAAGCAGTAATATAGTGTGGTGGTTTTGCTTAGCCCAGAACATCAGCAAGGTATCTTTAACATCTAAGAGGAATTTAAAACCTTCAAAAGCTCTTGTGGTAGGCCTGAAGAAGTGTCTGAGGGGTGGGAAGGGGCACAAAGATTGCTCCTGCGTGTCCTGTGTGAAGGTTCTGGAAGTTTTTTACCAACTCCAGTAGAGCCAATCTCTGATGGCTCTGAAGATGAGGGACATTCTGCTGGCCAAGTCTGGGCCAATTAGAGATGTTAGTGACGCCTCTGTGAAAACATATTTAAGAAGAAATCAAAACAAACTAGTCATGCACTTCTTTTTAGCTAGAGGAGGAGAAGGAGGTGAAAATATGTCAGGGGAAAAAAACATGGAGACACCAAGGTCAGTGGAGAAGGTGGAGGAGGAGGTGCTCCAGGCACTGGAGCTGAAAACTCTCTGCTAGCCATGGTGAAGCCCATGGGGGAGCAGGTGGTCCCCCTGCAGCCCATGGAGTCCATGGGGATGCAGAGATCCACCCACAACCCGTGAAGTGGGGACGTACCCACGCCAGAGGAGCGGGTGGATGCCTGGAGAAAGCTGTGATCCAGTGGGAGTCTCATATAAAGAGTTAAAGCTGCAAAGGCCTTGCAAGACAGAGAAAGGCCTTGCTCCTGGGATGGAAGCAGCCTAGCCTCGGCTCAGAAGTCTGCATCCTATGGATGAGAGGACTCATGTTGCAACAGAATTTGGGCGGGTGTTGCTTGTGAGATTGGACCCACACCAAAGAAGTTTGCAGAGGACTGTCTCTTGTGGGAAGGACCCCATGGCTAAGTAGAGGGCTCCTCTCCCTGATGGACTGACCAGAGAAAAAAACCCCTTACCCTGCCCCCAGCCTATGCTGTTAGTTGGAAAGAGGGAGGGGGGAGGTGAGCAGAGAAACAGTGTCTTAAGAGGGAGAGGGGTGAGCAGAGAAACAGTATTTGTAGCAGAAGAATTGTGATGATGAATGGATTTATAGACTAAGAAAAAACCCATACCCTGCCCCCTACCCGAGCAGTTGGTTGGAAGGAGGGAGGGGGATGAGCAGAGAAATGGTATCTTAAGAGGGAGTGAGGCATGGATTGACTCCACAACTCAAATAGTTATGAAGTAGGTATGCTTTTTATTCCAGCTGGGTGCATGGGGGGTAGTCCCTCCAAAGGCATGCACACTGTCAGCAGCACTTCACTTGGTTTATATTAGGTTACAGGTTACATATGCATAAAGTTACACAATGCTCCTATACATATTCATTACCTATCCTCGCTTTGTATTATAATGAGTTCAAAGTCCATTTAAATATACTCACACAAGCACAGTGTCACAGATTAATTGTGGGTGAGGGTCCCGAAGATAAATGAGAGATGAAGTTAGTAGTCTTCCTCAGGATGAACTCTTCACCCTGTTCCCTTGCCCATGCTCCCTTGGTTCTTGGTCCAAGTCCAAGCCTCAGAACTAACTTGTATCAATTCTGGGGTCCGAGAGCAGGATGTTCGGTCACACTCAGTAGTTTTTCTCAATTATTTGGCTTTCTTCTCTATATCCTCCCTGTTACTAGGTAGGCACAAAATCCTTAACCAAATGATACATTGCCTTCAGCAAGCAAATCTTAGTAAATCTCTGGCCTTCTAAATCAGTTCAAAAAATTATTATCCATCTTCTAGTTCCCCTAAATTAGTAAATTCTAGCCCCCCTAAATCAGGAGGGGGGTGAGTGAAGGAACGGTGTCTGAAGAGCTTATTTTTACTTCTCATTCATCCTCCGACTATGTTAGGTTAATAAATCACTTAGCAACTTTAAGTTTTGAGCCTCTTTTGCCTTCGGTGTGTCCTCCCACCAGTGTCCTATCTCAACTCATGCGTCCAGTGTGTGTGTGTGTGTGTGTGTTTAACAGGTTTTTTTCCTTCCCTCTCCTGCACGTCTGCGGCAAGAGAGAGCAGAGGTGCCTGGCATTTAGCCAGGGTCAAACCTCGACATACAATAACACTTATCATCACAAGTATCAAATGTTTGAGCCAGGACATATTGGGTAACCAGGAGGTGAGGGTCTCCCATAAATCTACTGACCAAGAGGTGTCGTCCTTGGTAACCTCATGTAGTACCTTTGTGTGTTCCCAAATTGTATGGGCATCTGTTGATATCTGTCCTCTTTGATCCACGTAGGTACAGCAATTGGAATTAACTAGCGCACATACACCTCACATTTGTGCCATTATCATGTCCAACACCATGTTATTTCGAAAAACTACTCCTTTCAAAGAGTCTACTTCACTTTGTAATCTCCCAAGTGCATCTGCAGTTGCATTAAAATTCAACTCCATCTCTGCAGAAATGTTAACAATAGCTTTTTCTAGTTGAACAACTCCCAGAGTGGGAAATAAGGCACGTATGAAGCTGTGAAAGCCTGTTCCATACCATATTAGTGGATTAGATGGGACACTCTGACTGATCCTTCTATCAGCCCAAAGACCTCGAACTATTCCAGAAAACCTCTGTCTGGGACTGTATTGTGCCAAGTGGGTTAGATAACCTGTGAAACAATGTCCTTTCCATAATATAGATAGTTGTTTTCTTGCTTTGCCATAACCACATAGCCACCAATGTCCTGGTATTAGGGGGCATGTTCGTCCTCCATGCAGTTGGACAAAATCTGGTGGTAAATCTCTATGGTTATATTATGAATAATTAAAAGATCTCCACAGGGTGGAATTAAGATCAAAGGTTCCTACCTCCACAATATTTATGCAGTTAGTTTCCTTAGCATGCACTCTTGAATCATGTCTGATTTTGTTAGTATCGTTAACACATTGACTATCCACACTAAAAGAATAAATTAAAGGTAGGTCTCCTAAATAAAATCAGGGCTCTTCTATATTTGGTGGATGTTGACACCTACTCAAGGAGGGGTCTTTCTGGAAAACCTTAGTCCAATCGGTAGAGGGAATCCCAAGTAGGGGAATCTGTGTTCCCTCTCTAGGTGTGGCTGTACATATCCAACAATTAGAAACATTAAAGGATCGTGTAAAATTACTTATCCATTGTAAATAAAAGTTTCCAGACCAGGCTTCACAACTGGTTTGATTGCCCAATATACATAATACAACTATTAGCTGTACAGGCAACATTATGCTCAATTAAATTTCAATTTTAGTCCATTGAGACTCTTTGGGGAGACCATCCAGGAGGTATTAGGGGACTTCTTAACCCGGTGTCAGAGACTGAAATAGTTCATGCCTCAAACATTGATATAAAGTTTTGCTCATTATAACAAAAACTGTATAAAGAAGCTACAACCAAAGAAGCCTCCCTGAAGATACCTGACTGGGACTTTGGACTGAAAGTCAAGATGCTGAGATTAGATAAAGGGAAACCTATCGTTCAGTCATCTCAGGCTGAGGGAAAGGTATGCATCCACAAAGGCCAAACCCACCAGCTGCGCTGAGAATCATCTCTGGCTGAGTTTGGGGTGGGGGGAGAGCACAGCTTACAGAAGCCAGGTTTGCACAGACTTCCCTCCCAGCCGAGGGGGAGGGAGGAGGTTTGGGGTGCATGGTCTAACCTCTGGTCAGAGTCAATAAACACCCACCCTCCATTACACAAACTGGCCCAGCTGTGGAACCTCCAGCCCCACAGGCCACATCCATGGGACTTTCACGTGAGAGGCAGCTGAGGGGGAGTCATAATCCATCAAAGACCCCTGAAAATGCTAGGCCTTGCACCACAGGACTGCATGTGATGCACCAGATCCTGCTGCAAGAGACTGCCCTCTCTCCCAGGGGATATGTGTCCTAGGTTGCAATATAGATGTATTTCTATTACCAGCTCCACAAGCTGTTAAAGCAGGTGGGGCACTGGTTGTTATCTCCTGCTATGACTCACCCCTGATGACTGTTAATGAGCTATCAAGAACCCACTGCATGACTCATGGAATTACCTCATCCTATTGTGAGATGCTCCACCCAGGGGGGAGGAGCCAAGCATTCCCACCTGGATATAACCTGGTTTTGGAACTGCACAAGTCACTCCCTGTTAACTGGATTCCCAGGGGACAAGAGCTACTACTGCACCTTCAGGTGGAGACCAGACCTTCCACAGGATCACTGCTTCAACCAAACTACTTCACTTGGACTGCTATCACCACCCTGACTAACAGCATGTCAGGTTGTAGCCGACTCTGGTTTTTTATTTTCTTGTATTGTTGCATTATTTTTAATTTTCCTATTAAATTATAATCCTGACTTGCAATCTCCCACTGGTTTATTTTCAAACTAATACAACATGCCTGGACATTGCCACCTGGCCTGAGAGTATATTAACCCATGGGATTCTGTGATTTTGGGGGGAACCATCACCATCAAGAAGATCAGCTGGAGAGGATCAATGCAGCATCGTTGGGATCCACGGATGGTGATATTTATTCTGTCTCTGTCACCCTCTTTCTGTCCCCCCACCTCTTTTCCTACTTCTCCTTTTCTCTCTTTTCCTCTCTCTCTCATATTTACTATCAAATAAAACCCATTCTATTGACTGGCATATGGTCTTGTTTGTGCCTTAATTTGGGCAGAGGTATTTCCAAAGAACCTTAATAATCGGATCATAACACCCAGATATAATGTATCCAAGTGGGTCTTTCTTTTATGTGGATCACAGTAAAAGTAGTCAGTATTAATTTAAAGGGTCCACTCTACTTCTCTTGCAATGGATCACCTGAAAAAGACTTCACAAACACCCAATCACTGGGTTCCATATTATGCAACGTTTGGGTAGGCGGTTATGGCTGGTTATTAATGACTACTTGGGCATTTTCCTTTAATCTTCGACCCAATTGTAAATACTCCCTGAAATAACCCTGACCTGCCAAAGACAAGTTATCACCTGGATCAAGTTTTTCCCATAGGCTCTTCCATACAGAATTTCAGATGGGCTTAGCCTTTAATTTAGGCTTAGTCCTTATTCTCAGTCAGGCTATTGGAACTTCCTGGTACCAATGCAAATTGGTTTCTTGACAAATTTTGGCCAATTGTTGTCTAATTAAATGGTTCATCTTTTCCACCTGCCCACTTACTTGTGGTCTGTATGGAGTGTGTAATTGCCAATGGATTCCAAGGATTCTACTCACTCCTTGAACTATTTGTGCAATAAAATGAGGTCCTCTGCGGCAACGCGGTATCAGGACTCACAAACGGCCACCCCACGCCGCAATATGGAGGGGGCCGCCCGTGGCCAGAACACGCCAGGCAGACACGTGGCTGTAGCAGGCAGTGGAGCTGCGGGGGACACGAGACTCCGTGAAGGTGTGGCGATGGAAGAAATGCAGGATCACCATCTGAAGTTTCCAGGGATTTATTAAGGTCCACAGTTGAGGGTCAGAGGAGGGTGGAGAGGGACGGAGAGGCGGGGGAGGATTCGGGGTGCTGGAAAGCCAAGATGGTGAACATCGAGTTCCGCTCTCTCCGCAGGTTATCAGGAGAGGGAACAGAGGCGTGGTTACTCAGAAGAACCAACTGGGGGAAGCCAGAGGGGAGGAGCCAGGGAGGAGAAAGGGGTAAACCAATAAGATTACAGCATGGGATGGTACAGGTTTCTGCTAGGGAGAAGTCTCTAGAACAGCATAAGCACACTACAGCAGTCCTCTGTCAGAGGAAAGTTCTCTCGGGACTCCAAATCTGGGTATGATTTCTTGCAATAAGGCCTCACTACCCCCTGGCCCTTGTTTGTTCTACATGGATAAGCTTCGGGTCATCCTGAGAAGGTATCTGTGAGGACTAAGAGGTACCTATATCCCCCTTTTCTGGGGAGCTCTGAAAAATTAATTTGCCATGTGTCTCCTGGGTGAGCCCCTCTAGGGATTGCCTCTATTTGCACGGGGGTGGTGGTGTTTGGGTTGTTTTTCAGGCATATTTCACACTGAGAGGTGATTTCCTGAATTACCTCTTTTAAATCAGGGACTGTAATTTGTGGTTTCAGATATATGTACAAGAACTCTGATCCCCAATAGGTCTTAATGTGTTTTGCAACAATTTTTTCTTTTACTAGCCTGTGGGGAAATTTCCTTTTAATCACTGCCCATCCATCTGCCTCTATTTTCCTGTGGCTAGCACAGACCTTTCCTGTGAGAATTCTTTCTCTCTTCTTCCTGTGTTTTATAAACAAAGATAAAGTTTGGATGTTTGTTGAAACAGTTTCTCAAAATATGGACAGTTCAGGCCTGGCCAATCAGGCCTAGGGGGAGGCTTCGAACTGACCAATCTGGGCGACCTTTGAAAAGTCTATATAAGTTGGAATTAAATAATAAAACCTTCTTCTTGATGCCACACTTTGAACCTGGACCTTTTTTCTCTGCTAGCGGCTCAACAGCGACATCTGGTGACCCCCGACGTGTACTGCATGCAACTGCAGGTACGCGGTCTTGCCCCCGGGCCCGAAACCCCCCCTGCCTGCCCTCAGGCATGGCTGATCCTGGTGTGGACATGGACCCCCCCCGTTCCTGCGGATGAACTCTTGCGGACTTTTCTGGAGGTCTCTGAGGATGACCCCGCATCCGTTCAAAAGCCGCGGGACACTCGGGCCTTGGAGTGGGTCGAGGGCCATGTGACCTGGGACATTTGGGATGTGGCTCTGAGCTGTGATTTTTGGCTCAATGTCGGCTGGGCCCTGGCCTTTGAGATGATGCTTGGAGACAGGACTACGGTCTGCTTCCATGGGGTTTGGAGAGACATTTGGGACGCTTTGAAAGGGCAGGTGTTTTATGAGTCGCAGCTCGAGGATTGCACGGACCTGGGACCCCTGTTCTCCGTCGCGGGGCGGTGCATGAAGGACGTGCTGACCCAGACAGATTCTGAAGTCCCGTCCCTGGTGGCGGATGCAGCCGCGAGGCCTCAGTATGTTTCTCCAGCTGACCTACCGAAGCGCACTTATGTCCACCCGACAGAGCAGCTAGCTGGGATGCTGAAGAATGGAGGACCGCGGGTTGGCTCTGACACGGCCGCCGCGAAGGCCCCCCCGCCTTTGCCACTGCGAAGCGCGCAGCCTCAGAAACCCCCCCCCCCTCCCCTGCAGAATGGCGCCGGGATGCCCCTTCCCTGTGGGCAGCCGGGATGCGTGGCTGGCGGGGTGGACGTGGGGAGTGCTGCGGGGGACCGGGAGTCGCAGCTGCTTGCTCTGGCTGCATGCCAGCCACTTGCGGCTGCGGGGGTTCTGATTCTGGATCTGCCGGTGGTTTCGGCCGGCGCGGGGGTTCCTGCACGGATGGCGGCTGGCTTGGGAGAAGCCAGCGTTTTGCCGAGCCTGGCCGGCGCAGCGGCGGTGCAGCCCCAGGCTGCGGTAGCCGCGGGCACGGCCAATCCCATGGCGGGGCGGTTTCCGGGACCTGCCGCTGTTCTGGCTCCAAGGGGACCAGAAGGGACGGCTCCGCTGGGTGGTCCCGATGCCCTGTCGGAACCCGGCGCGGCCGCAGCAGGTTTGCGGCTGGCTGCGGCTGGCGCGAGCGGGGCCAGTGTGGCGTCGGGGCCGTGCGAGCAGGCGCCAGCTCAGCCGCTGGCTGAGCTGGCGCCTGGCAGTCGGGGTGGCTCCCCAGGGCGGTCGTGGGGCTGGAAGGGAAGCTGCCTGCGGGTGGTGCTTCCACTGCAGGAGCTTTGATTGGCGTTCCCACGAGTGCGGGGCCGGCCCGGCTTCCCTACAGCTCGGCGGACACGGCGTCCATGCCGGGCACGGCAGTCATTCCTCCGCTTTCGGTTTTCCATGATTTACTGGCCGAAGTGGCTGGAATTCGACAGCCGATGGAGGTCTTTTCGTGCAGGCCCCACTGTCTGTGTGTGGCTGGCCCAGAAGTCCATTCCCCGGGACCCCAGATGGGGTCTGGACTTCCTGGCGGCCCAGCAGCCAGCTTGGTGCCGGCAGCGAGGGGGCGCTTTGGCCCCGGGCAGGTGCCGGTTCCTCTGCTGGGTTCTGTGGCAAATGCAGCCCTGGCGCAGCGTGCTGGCGCTGTGCCGGCGGGCTTGGCAAAAGCGCCCGGCGGCACGCTGGTGTCGCCGCCATCTCCCTGCCCCTCCCCCATTCCAGTTGCCACGCAGTTTCTTAGCGCAGACGCTGCCTCCAGCCAGTCTCCATCCTTTGTGATGGGCAGTGCTGGTTGCAAGCCCTGCTCGGACGACTCGGACAGTGATGAGGAAGGTATTCTTCCTCCTGGGCGGAGGTTCACGCGGGCAACGAAAAAGAAAAGGCATTGGGTTCTGACTAATCCTTGGAGACACTGCAATGGCGTGGGGATTTTTCGCCTGCGTGACTCCATGCAGTTCTGGGAATCAGTCAAGCAGGGTGCGCTGGAGGCAGGAGACTGGGAACTTACAGAAAAGATTGGATTGCCCAAGCAGAGGGAGGGATGCGAATCTGCTGTGGCAGGTTCGGATGGTGGTGGCTTCCCACAAGGGGGCGTTCAGGCTTTTCCAGTGTATGTGCCTGGCCCAGATGCCATGGACACAAGGAACAGCCACTCCACCATCACATGGCGCGTGACCAATGATTTGGCAACGAAAGTAGCGACATTTGGTTTGTCTTCTCCTGTCATGATGCAACTTCTTAGAGTGATAAATAGTGATTTGCTTGCTCCATTTGATATTATGTATCTGGCTCAGGTGCTGTTTCACCCCATGCAATACAGTGCCTTTGAGGACAATTGGAAAGTGCTGGTTGAGGATCAGCTGAAGAAAAATGCGTCCTTGCCTGCCGAGGACCCTAGGCACTTCATTGGGGCTGAGGTCCTCATGGGTAAGGGACCCTATACTAACCCCAACGTTCAAGCTGCCTGGGATCCTCGGATCCTGGAGCAAGCCCAACAGCTCGGTATGGGAGCCATTTTGAAAACTATGGAGATAGTTGCCCCGCAAACATGGTATACAAAGATACAGCAGGGGCAATCTGAACTTTTACCTGACATTTATTGAGAAGCTGGCAGCAGCTTTGGAAAAACAGATTGATGATCAGTCCAGGAGGCAGATCCTGATGAAACATTTGGCAAGAGACAATGCCAATAACGAGTGTAGAAGGATCATCAATGCCCTACCAGGGCATCCTTCTGTTGGAGATATGATGCGAGCTTGCGCCAGGGTGCAATCAGAAACTCAGGGGAAGTCCGCCTTGGCTGCATTTTTGTCCTCAGATCAGGGACCCACTGATCAGGACAAAAACAGCCCCAATCTGGGAACAAACGGAGATGGGTCAAATCTAAACAGAAAGAAAATTCGGAGAAGTGAAATTCAGGGACCGAGACTCCTCAGTGTAAGAGGTGTGGTAGGCCAGGTCACACTTCAGATTACTGCAGGTCACAGTACCATGCAGATGGTCAAGCTCTGTCAGGAAACTTGAAGAGGGGTGCAAAAAGGGGGATTTGCCCCCCCATCACAACAGTTCCCCCAGAACAGGGTGACGGCCCAGGCTTACCCGGTCAATGTGGAAGAGGCACCAAAGGCTCAGCCCGAGTCAATGCTTACACTGCAGCAACAGTCGTCTTAGAATCTGACGATGCCCACAGGGTTCCCTTGGAAGTGGACAGTTCCCTGGATCAGGGGACCGGTGCACTGCTCATGGCAGGGCCTGAGGCCACTAGCCAAGGGATCCTTAGTCTTCCAGAGTTCATAAATGCTGATTTCAAGGGCCAGATTCACGCTATGGTTTCCACTCCTGATCCTCCTGTCACCATTCCTGCACACACTTGCCTTGCTCACTTGTTGCCTTGTGAGTCTTCTGTTCCCAGGTGTCTTGCATGGGAGAGAGGAGTTTTATGTGTTTGTGCAGTTTGACAGACTTTAAGATAGCTAGTTCCCCAAGACTTAGTCCCGTTCGCAAGATTCTTTGATATCTGGCTGATTTGTCTAAAAATACCATTTATTTGACACAGAACATAACAAACATACAAATATAGAACAGATTGACACACATAGACACACAATGAATACGTAATTGCAACACTATAATAGTTAAAAATGCAATTATGGGGTAAAACCTTGCTTGAACTATAAAAATAGTCAAAAATGCAAGAAATGCTTGCTTGAACTATAATGCAAGTTAAGAGATGCTTGCTTGAGCTAGCTGAAATGCAAGTTAAGAAAGGTACCTATAAGTTAGCCGGAATAATACAATTTAGGAAACTCAATGATCTCACCAAATCCAGTTTTTGGAGCTGGAGATGCATCAGCGTCCTCACTCAATCCCTCGGGAAGTAACCACAGAGCCTGCATCCAAGCTCAGGGGAGAAAGCTTTACTTTAGGCTCCAGTGTCCATGTAGAAAGCTTCTTCTTTTGCTGAGTTTTTCGTGGTGTTTTATAGGGAAAAAGAGTGTGTATTTGCGGTCACTTGAAAATTATTCACATTCTCTCAGTGTCTCACTCTGAGTTCCAGACACCAGCATTGATAGTCAGGATTAAGCCATTGACTTAATCTGAGCCATCATCTCGGCCAGCAATCAGGGAGAGAGAGAAGGGGGGGGGGTGTTTGTCCTGCCACACCAGGGTAGACCAGCAAGCTGGCGGAGGTGACGGCACTGAAATGCCAGGACTTCCACAGGTCTACTGGGCTGCATCTATCTCCAATGAGTCACCACAGATGACTTGTACCCTCATCATGCTGAAAGCACGTCCGCATCAAATTCAAGTCCGAGGTTTGATCAATACAGGTGCTGATACAACAATCCTTTCCGCCGCTTCGTGGCCTCCTACGTGGCCTTTGTGCCCGGTGGGACTGAATATCGCGGGGTTGGGAGGAACCACACAGAGTCGATTGAGTAAGCGACCTGTGTTGGTGAAGATCCAGAGGGACACACGGCCTCCATTTGGCCTTATGTCACTCCTGCTCCAGTGAACCTCTGGGGACGGGACGTGTTGGCAGCTTGGGGGGTGCGAATCAAGACAAATTTTTAATAGGGGTCACTGTGTGCAATGGCGCACCGTATTTCATGCTATCTTTGCAATGGCTGACCAAAACACCTATATGGGAACCACAGTGGCCCCTGCCAAAGGACAAATTAGTCGCCCTTTGTCAGCTGGTTCAGGAGCAACTGAAACAGGGACACATAGAACCTTCTACCAGTCCCTGGAACACCCCAGTTTTCATGATTAAGAAAAAATCGGGGAAATGGAGACTGTTGCAGGATCTCCGAAAGGTTAATGCAGTGATGGAAAGTATGGGGAGCATACAGCCTGGCATGCCTTCACCCACGATGATTCCCACAGAGTGGGAAATTGTGGTGGTTTTGATTGGCCCAAAACATCAGTAAAGTATTTTTAACATCTAGGAGAAATTTGGACCCCTCAGAAGCTGTTGTGGTAAGCCTGGGGAGGTGTCTGAGGGATGGGGAGTGGCACAAAGATGGCTCCTGTGTGTCCTGAGTGTAAATTCTGGAAGTTTTTACATCAAGTCCAGCAGAGCCAATCTCTGATGGCTCTGAAGGTGATGGACATGCTACCGGCCAAGTTTGAGCCAACTGGAAGTACTGGTTACGCCTCTGTGAAAACATATTTAAGAAGAAATCAAAACAAGCAGGCACGCACTTCTTTCACTTCTTTGTAGTTGGAGGAGGAGGAGGTGGAGGTGAAAATATGTGAGGGAGAACAGCATGGAGATTGCCAAGGTCAGTGAAGAAGGGGGGGGGAAGGGGTGCTCCTGTGCTCCCAGCACCAGAGCTGAAAACTTTCTGCTAGCCATGGTAAAAGCTATGGGAGAGCAAGAAGTTTCTCCTGCAGCCCATGGAGTCCATAAGGATGCAGAAATCCACCCACAGCTCACTGCAGAGGAGCAGGTGGATGCCTGGAAAAAGACTGTGAACCAGTGGGAGTCTCATCTAAAAGTTAAAACTGCAAAAGGCCTTGACTGGGAGAGAAAGGCCTTGCTCCTAGGATGGAAGCAGCCTGGCCTCGGCTTGGGAGAGTCTGCACAGCACCTTATGGACAAAAAGACTCACAAAGCAGCAGAATCGAGCGGGATGTTGCTCATGAGATTGGACCCACGCCAAAAATGTTCCTAGAGGACTGTCTCTCGTGGGAAAAGACCCCGTGGCTAAGTAGACACCCCTTCTCCTTGATTGGACTGACCAGAAAACCCCTACCCTGCCCCCTGTCTGTGTTGCTGGTTTGGAAAGAGGGAAGGGGGGGGTGAGTGCAGAGACTGCTTCTTAAGAGGGTGGGGGTGAGAGCAGAAAAACTGTCTGAAGAGAGAGAGAAACAAGTAGAGATAAAGAGTATTTATAGTAGAAAAATTGTAGTGATGAATAAATTTGAGAATCTGCTCTGTAGACTGAAAAAAGACCCTACACCCTGCCTCCCTACCCGGCTTGTAGATTGTAAAGGAGGAAAGAGGGTGAAAACTATAAGTTCGTAAGAGGGGGGGGGAGTGAACAAAAACTGTATGAAAAGTTTATTATTACCTTGCATTTATCCTCCAACTCTGTTAGGTAATTAAAACACTTTTTGCAACTTTAAGCTTGAAGTCTGCTTGCCCTTTTTCTTTTTCGTGCGTCCTCATGGCAATGTCCTATCTAAAACCCATGACAGAAATCTTGATTGTTGATTTGAAGGATTGCTTTTTTACAATCCCTTTGCACCCCAATGACAGGCCAAAATTTGCCTTTACTGTGCCTGCAATTAACAATGCGGAGCCTGTAAAGAGGTTTCAATGGAAAGTGTTACCTCAAGGCATGAAAAATAGCCCAAATATCTGTCAATGGTATGTTGCACAGGCCTTGTCCAGAATCCGCGAGCAGTTTCCTGAGGCACTCTGCTACCATTATATGGATGATATCCTGGTGGCAGCATCCACCCAGGATGAGTTGCGGAGGTTACAGCCTCGATTGCTCGCTGCCTTGCATTCCTATGGGTTGCAAGTCGCTCCGGAGAAAGTTCAACAACAGCCTCCTTAGAAATATTTGGGAGTCAAATTTTTGGATCAAACCATACAGCATCAAGAGGTGCAGTTTTCAGACTCTATTAAGACTCTGAATGATGCCCAAAAATTGCTGGGTATTATCAGCTGGTTACGTCCGTATTTGGGACGGACCAATGCACAACTCCCCGCTTCTTAATATTTTAAAGGGGGACTCTGATCTAAACTCACCTCGGAAATTGACTCCCGAGGCGCGACGGGTGCTGAATGAAGTACAACAAGCTGTTTCTGCTCATCAGGTTTATCGAGTAGATCCCTCTACTGATATCACTGTTTTCATTACTGCTCCAGACCTCCATCCTACAGGTATCATTGGCCAGTGGAACAAACAATGGGATGATCCTTTGCACATCCTGGAATGGGTCTTTTTGCCCCATCAGCCAAAAAAGACAGCACCCACATTGTTTGAATTGATAGCCTGCCTGATAACTAAATGCCGTTATTGGTGTTTACAATTGATGGCAGCAGATCCTGCAACGATTGTTGTTCTGGTATCAAGGGAGCAATTTTGAATGGAGTCTTGCTAATAGCTCTCCTTTGCAAAGTGCACTGCAAAATTTTTCAGGGCAGATTGCTTATCATCTGCCCAGCCACAAATTGCTGCAGCTGGCAAATTCAGTCAATCTTACGTTGTGGCCAAAGAACAGCCGGGTGCCAGTTCACTGACCCACTGTCTTCACGGACGGTTCTGGGAAAACAGGAAAAGCCATTGTTACCTGGAAGGAAGGATCTGAGTGGCAGGTGCTGAAAGGCCATGAGACAGGCTATGCTCGACTGGTTGAACTGAAGGCAGTTGCCATGGCTTTTCAGCGGTTCTTTCAGGTGCCTTTGAATCTGGTCACTGATTCTGCTTATGTAGCAGACATAACCAAATGTTCGGATTGTTCATTTCTAAAAGAAGTCAATAATGCAGCTCTGCTTTCGCTATTGCGAACCCTGTGGAAGGCAATTCAGGCTCGAGTGCATCCATATTACATTCTGCACCTTTGAAGCCACACCAATTTGCCACGTTTTATAACAGAAGGCAATGCCAGGGCTGACATGCTAGCCAACTCTGCATGGGTGGCTCCTCAGCCTGACAAAATTGCACAAGCCAAGGCATCACACAATTTCTTTCATCAGAGTGCACATACCCTGCAGAAGCAGTTTCAGTTGACGCCAACTGAGGCTCGTGACATTGTCAGCGCTTGTGCTGACTGCCACAGACTCTCTGCACCTCTGCCACCGGGGGTAAACCCCAGAGGTCTAAAGGCCTTGCAGTTGTGGCAGATGGATGTGACACACATCCCTGAATTCGGCCGAGTCAAGTATGTGCATGTGTCTATTGACATTTTCTCCTCAGCTGTGTGAGCAACTACTCATACTGGAGGAAAAAGTCGTGATGCCACTGCCCATTGGAAATTAGCCTTCTTGGTCCTGGGTGTGCCAGCCACTGAGAAAACTGACAAGGGTCCTGCCTACGCCTCACAGAAGACGCAGCAGTTTTTACACCTATGGGGTGTAGACCACACATTCGGTATTCCGCATTCTCCTACTGGCCAAGCCATTGTTGAACGCGCTCATGGTACCCTGAAGTGTGTTTTGGAAAGGCAAAAAGGGGGAATGCATGGGGAAACACCACAGAGTCGATTGGAAAAAGCTTTGTACATAATCAATCACCTTACAGTGCCACCAAATTCGAATAATCCTGTGATTTTGAACCATTTTCTCTCATTGCAGTCATCAGGGGTGTTGCGTTTGCCCCAGGCGAAGGTATGGGTACGAAACCTACTTACTAACACCTGGGAAGGCCCACATGAGCTTATTGCTTGGGGTCGGGGGTATGCTTGCATCTCCACAGATACTGGGGTACGATGGCTGCCTGCAAAATGCATCCGCCCTGACCTGTGGCTCCCGAGACAGAACCAGCAACTTCAAAATGACAATCTGAATGCAGAACACCAACCAAGTGATCCTTCTGATGATGACCAAGAAGCCGGTCCTTCCACAAGCAGAGACTGAAATTTGTTTTATGGAGTCAGAAACCAAGGGCTTTGAATGCATGTTTTGTTGAATTATAGATTTATATGTAGAATTAGGTTTTATATATGCTTTATCTAGGGTATTGCAAGGACTCTCTTTGACCATCTTAATCAGCATCTGGTTTGGGCTCTGTTTGGTGGATGGCCACCGCCAGACAGACCTCTTCTTGAGTTTCAACCAGGCTCTGTTTGGTAACTGGCCATTACCAAGCAGATCCTTCATGCTGATCCACTGAGGCTCACAAGCGATACCTTCTGTTCTTAAATGAAAAGGGGGAGCTGTGGCAAGCACAGACCTTTCCTGTGAGAAATTTCTCTCTTCTTCTTCCTGTGTTTTATAAACAAAGATAAAGTTTGGATGTTGTTGAAACGGTCTCTCGAGATATGGACGGTTCAAGCCTGGCCAATCGGCCTGGGGGGGAGGTTTTGAACTGACCAATCCTGGTGATCTTTGAAAGTCTATATAAGTTGGAATTAATTAATAAAATCAGACTTTTGCCACACTGAAAACCTGGACTTCTTCTCTCTGCTAGCAGTTGAACAGAGACACAAACATCATCTCATAAGGTGACACTCCCAGGTCTGACCTGGGTTGTGTTCGGATTCTCAACAGAGCCAATGGTAAACATTTTACCCAGGACATTTGAGTTTCAATCATCAGTTTTGTTAAAGTGTTTTTCAAAGTCTGGTTCATTCTCTCTACCCTACCCGAACTTTGTGGGTGCCACAGGGTATGTAATTCCCATTTTATTCCCAAGGCTTGAGTTATCTGCTGTAATATTCTTGATGTAAAATGTGTCCCCCTATCTGAGTCTATTCCATACCTGGGAATAATTTGTTCCAAAAGGGTTTCACATACTACATTAGCTGTAGCTCTTACAGTAGGGACTGCTTCTACCCTATGAGTCAAATGGTCTACTATTACCAATAGAAACTTCCACCTCTGTACTTGGGGAAGTTCAGTAAAGTCCACTTGGATACTCTGGAATGGTCTCAGAGCTAATTCACAACCCCTTGGGGTCATTTTTCTCATTACTTTTTTATTTTAGTTCTGGCAAGTTATACATTTTTCATTTATTTGTTTTGCCACTCCAAAGACCCCAATACACCCATAATTCCTTAAAAAATGATCACATAATACCTGAGTACCCCAATGAGTCTTTTGATGCATATTTTCTAATATTTTTCTAGTTAGTGGCTTATTAAGTAACTGCCTCCCATCAGGAAGTTCCCATTTCCCAGACTGATCTCGCTCTCCCCCTACCTTTCTTAACTCTTTTTCCTCTGCTTCACTAAATTTTTGAATTTCCAAATCTTCCTTGTTTGGAGTCAAAATTAACATAAACTTTTCGGTCCCATTTTCTGCTGCATCTTTAGCTTCTTGATCTGCCAAATTATTCCCTCCTATTTCTGGGGTCATTCCCTTTTTGTGTTCTTTAACATGTATCACAGCTATTTCTTCAGGCAATTTTAATGCTTCTAAAACTTCTAAAATGAGTCCCTTGTGAATCATCCTTTTCCCTTTTGAATTTAGTAACCGCCTTTCTTCCCAATTTTTTCCAAAAGTGTGTATTACTCCAAAGGCATACTTCGAATTAGTATATATGGTTCCTTTCTTTTGCGCTAAATATTCCAGTGCTCTCTTTAGAGCATATAATTCACAAGATTGAGCTGACCAATTTGAAGGTAATTTCCCTTTCTCAATGGTCTGCATATTTCTTCCATCGACTAAAGCATATCCTGACATTCTTTTTCCTTGTAAGCATCTAGATGAACCATCAACATATATTCTTTCCCCTTCTGGGAGCGCCTGTTTTGCTAGATCTTCCAGAACTTTTGTTTGGTATTGTATAATTTCTAAACAATTATATGTTAAGTCATTCTGTGGTTCTCCATATAAAAATTGAGCTGGGTTCAAACTTTTGTCCACTTCCAGTGTCAAGTTATCACTGTCTATCAGAATCGCTTCATATTTTAACATCCTGGAATCTGTTAACCATTTTTCAGCCTTTTGATTTAACACATTTTGGACTGCATGAGGTGTGTAAAAAATTCATTTACTTCCAAGAGTAAGTTTATGGCTCTCTTCTACTAAAATAGCAGTAGCTGCTATAGCCTGAATACATATGGGCCAGCCATGATTCACTGGATCTAGTATTTTAGATAAATAGACTACTGGCTTCTTCACTCCTCCCCATTCCTGGACTAAAATTCCATGAGCTACTCCCCCTTCTACATTCACATACAATTAAAAGGGCTTTTCTATTGAGGGTAAACTCAAAGCTGGTACCGAGGCTAGTTTAAACTTCAGTTCTAATTTATTGTCGTCTTCTCCAGTCCACTTTATGTTGTCTCCCTCAGTCAATTTTTCATATAAAAATTTTACTGCCTGAGTATACCATTTGATCCATAATCTACAATATCCCAATAATCCAAGCAGTTTTTTAACTTCCTTCTTTGATAAAGGAAGGGGAAGAGATTAAATTCCCGCAATCCTCTCGGGATTTAGCTTTCGGCTACCTTTACTTATTAAGTAACCAAGATACTTTACTTCTGATTCCACTAATTGTAATTTCCCTTTTGATACCCTTAATATTTTTTTCCCAAGAAAATTTGAAAGTTTTATAGTAGCCTCCCTAACTTCAGCTTCCCTGATAATAAAAGACCATCCAAATATTGGGTAATTTGTATTCCAGGAGGAGTGGGGAAAGTCTGTAATATTTATTCTAAAGCTTGCCTAAATAGATTCGGAGACTCAGTAAACCGCTGAGGCAGTTTTGTCCATCTTAATTGTTGTTTTCTTCCAGTACTTGGATCCTCCCATTCAAAGGCAAAAATATTTCTACTATCTTCTGCTAACAGACAAGCCCAAAATGCATCTTTAAGATCCACTCCACTAAACCACTGATGTTGAAGTGGGACTTTACTTTAGAGGGTGTAGGGGTTGGGTACCACTGGGTAATGGATCTGAGTCCTTTTGTTAACTTCCCTTAAATCTTGTGCTAATCTATAAGTCCCATCAGGCTTCTTTATTGGGAGAATAGTGGTATTATGAGGAGACATATAAGGTTCCAATGTCCTATCTTTTATTAATTCTTCCACTGAGGCATGGATTGACTCCACAATTCAAATAGTTATGAAGTAGATATGTGTTTATTCCAGCTGGGCTGCATGGGGGGTAGCCCCTCCAAAGGCATGCACACTGTCAGCAGCACTTCACTTGGTTTATATTAGGTTACAGATTACATATGCAGAAAGTTACACAATGCTCCTATACATGTTCATTACCTATCCCCGCTTCATATTATAATGAATTCAAAGTTCATTTAAATATGTTCGCGCAAGTGCAGTGTCACAGATCAATTGTGGGCCAGGGTCCTGAATGATTAATGAGGGACAAAGTTAGTAGTCTTCCTCAGGATGAACTCTTCACCCTGTTCCCTTGCGCATGCTCCCTTGGTTCTTGGTCCAAGTCCAAGCCTTAGAACTAACTTGTACCAGTTCTGGGGTCTGAGAGCAAGATGTTCAGTCACACTCAGTAGTGTGAAAAGGTATCTGTTAATACCAACAAATATCGATTCCCCTCTTTTCTTGGGAGTTCCGAAAAATCAATTTGCCACTGCTGTCCAGGCCCATTCCCTTTCCCAATTTGGCCCAATTTTGGTCTGGGGATATTTTTAGGGCTAGTCTGGAGGCAAAGGTCACACTGTCGGGTTACCTGTGTGATGGTAGCATATAAATTTCTGGCAATAATTCTTTCAATTAAATATTTGTGTAGGGCATCTATTCCCCAATGTGTCTTTTGGTGTTCTTTTCTTACTAATGCCTAAACTAAATGAGAGGGAATGACCAACCTCCCCTATGCAGTAATAGCCCAACCTTCTTCATTGTATGACCCATCCAGATCTTCAATTAGTTTTCTGTCCACTTTATTATAGGCTGGCTTACATTCTAGGGAGATTTGGCCATCTGGAATTAAAGCCCCTTCAGTTGTCACCTCATCTTTTGCTTCTTCTTTTGCCTCTCTGTCTGCCAGATCATTTCCTTCTTCCAATTCTGAGCTCACTTTCTGGTGTGCCTTAATGTGCATGATTGCTACTTTTTTGGGTAGCTGGACTGCTTCCAACAGCTGGGTTATCTCTTGTGCATGTTTAATGTTTTTTCCTTGCGAGTTCAACAGTCATCTTTCTTTCCAAATGGCTCTGTGTGCATATACAACTCCAAATGCATACCTTGAGTCTGTATAAATGTTTACCTTTTTCCCTTTTGCCACTTCCAAGGCATGGGTTAAAGCAATTATTTCAGCTTTCTGGGCAGAAGTGTTTATTGGTAGGGGTCCAGATTCTATTACCTTTTTGCTGGTGGTGACTGCATACCCTGCATGTCGCTTTCCACTGATGACGTAGCTGCTTCCATCAGTAAACCAGGTCTCTGCATCATCCAAAGGTGTATCCTTCAGATCTGGACGGCTGGAGTATGTGGCTTCAATAGTTTCCAGGCAGTTGTGGTGCATCTGCTCCCTGTTGTTTCCACTGAGGAAAGAAGCTGGGTTGACAATGTTAGTGACCACTATTTCCACATCATCCTGTTCCACCATGATGGCTTGGTATTTCAGGAACCTCTGTGGGGAAAGCCAGTGTCCGCCTTTCACTTCCAGCACTGCAGACACTGTATGGGACACTAACACAGTCATTTTCTGGCCCAAGGTAAACTTGCGTGCCTCTTGGATGTTTAGCACGACTGCTGCTACAGCCCGGAGGCACCCTGGCCATCCTTTGGCTGCTGCATCTAATTGCTTAGACAGATAAGCAACTGCCTGTCCATATGGGCCCAGGTCTTGTGCTAGTATTCCCAAGGCAATCCCCTGCTTCTCATGAGAAAACAGAAAAAATGGTTTACTCACATCTGGAAGTCCCAAAGCTGGAGCTGACATCAGGGCATTCTTCAGTTGTTTGAAGGCCCTCGTGGCTTCTTTTGTCCCCTGAAGATCTCTGCTTTCCTTTCTGATGAGCTCATACAAAGGTTTTACAAGGACCCCATAACTAAGGATCCAAAGCCTGCACCATCCCGTCATCCCCAGGAAAGTCCGTAGTTCCTTTACAGTTTGGGGTTTTGGGGTTTGGCAAATGGCCTCTTTCCGGTCTTGTCCCAAAGTTCGCTGCCCAGCACTGATTTCATAGCCCAAATAAATTACTTTTGGTTTTACTACTTGAGCCTTTTACTTGGACACCCTGTACCCTTGGAGCCCCAAGAAATTTAGTAAACTTACTGTCCAGGATACACAGGCTTCTTCTGTCCGGGTAGCTATTCGGATGTCATCAACGTATTGCAATAGCTTTCCTTCTTCAGGTGGGGCTTCCCAGGATTCCAGGTCTTTTGATAGTTGATCCCCAAATAGGGTGGGACTGTTCTTAAATCCTTGAGGCTACACCATCCAAGTGAGCTGAGTTTTGTGTCCGCTTTTGGGATTTTCCCATTCGAACGGGAATATTTTCTTTCTGGCTTCATGGAGAGGGAGGCAAAAGAAGGCATCTTTCAAATCTAAAACAGTGAACCAGGTTAGTTCAGGTGTTAGCTCAGTTAGTAGCGTGTAGGGATTTGACACCACAGGACAGATGTTCTCAGTTATTTTGTTTACTGCCCTTAAATCTTGTACCACCTGATATGACCCATCAGGTTTGCGGACTGGTAAAATGGGGGTGTTGAAATCAGATTTGAACTCTCTCAATAGTCCTAGCTGCAAAAAGTTTTCAATCACTGGGCTAATTCCTTCCTTGTCTTCTTTCTTAAAGGAGTATTCTTTAACTCTAACTGGTTGTTTCCCTTCTTTCAACTTAATTTGTATCAGGGGTGCATTTTTAGCTCTTCCAGGTACGTTTGTTGCCCATGCCCCAGGGAACACTTGGTTCATAATTTCTTCACTAATTTCTCCCTCAGCCTCTGTGGTTGTTAGCATTAAACTTAGTACCTCAACATTTTGTTGATCATTTACCTCCAGAGTAATTTCCCCATCTTTGAATGAAATGGTTGCTTGTAACTGTTCTAACAGATCTCTGCCCAAAAGGGCTTTTGGAGATCTGGGCATGTACAAAAACTTGTGAATACCCCATTGCTTTCCCAGTTTATACTTTAAAGATTTGCAAAAATATGCTTTTTCAGATTGGCCAGTTGCCCCTTGAACCATGATGTAATCATCCCCCACCGATATTAAAGCTTTATTTTAAACCGAATATGTTGTCCCCGTGTCCACCAAGTGTCACTTCTAGTCAGTGCATGTAAACATAGAATCATAGAATCATTTAGGTTGGAAAACACCTTCAAGATCATTGAGTCTAACTATTAACCCAGCATTGCCAAGTCCATCACTAAACCATGTCCCCAAGTTCCACATCTATGCGTCTTTTAAATCCCTCCTGGGATGGTGACCAGTACTGCCCTGGGCAGCCACTTCCAATTCTTGACAATCCTTTCTGTGAAGAAATTTCTCCTAATATCCAATCCAAATGGCCGTGAGGCGCAGAATTGTCTCCACAACTCAGATAGTTATGAAGTAGGTATGCGTTTATTCCAGCTGGGCTGCATGGGGGGTAGCCCCTCCAAAGGCATGCACACCGTCAGCAGCACCTCACTTGGTTTATATTAGGTTACAGGTTACATATGCAGAAAGTTACACAAAGCCTCTATACATATTCATCATCTATCCCCGCTTCGTATTATAATGAATTCAAAGTTCATTTAAATATGCTCACGCAAGCGCAGTGTCACAGATCCATTGTGGGCCAGGGTCCCGAATGATTAATGAGAGACAAAGTTAGTAGTCTTCCTCAGGATGAGCTCTTCACCCTGTTCCCTTGCGCATGCTCCCTTGGTTCTTGGTCCAAGTCCAAGCCTTAGAACTAACTTGTACCAGTTCTGGGGTCTGAGAGCAGGATGTTCAGTCACACTCAGTAGTTTTTCTCAATTATTTGCCTTTCTTCTCTATATCCTCCCCGATACTAGGTAGGCACAAAATCATTAAGCGAATAATAAATTGTCTTCAGCAAGCAAATCTTAGTAAATCATTATCCAATCTCTGGCCTTCTAAATCAGTTCAAAAATTATTATTATCCAGCTTCTAGTTTTCTTAAATTAATAATTTCTAGCTCACCCTAAATCAGCCGGTTATTGGACATACATATGCCTCATTTCCTATAGGTTTGCTTGTACCATAACTGGCTGGAGCACTGCAGAAAGTCAAACACAGTATATTCTGTTGTGTAAAGCAGTGATGAAAACAGAGGCTTGTGACTGACACTATGTACCCCTTCCTCTACACCTCACACAGCTGTGTATTTTTTGAAAAGTCCCATTTATTTCCAGCTGTTTGGGTGCTGCCACGGCATGGACAGTGATGCCTATATAATTTGGGTCAGAGTTCCAAGATGCTTATATAGCTTGAGTTATAAGATATCAACATAACCTGAATCATAACTTTCTATATAAAAAAAAACCTGAATCATAGCTTTTTATACCTATATAGCCTGAATTATAACTTTTTATACTAATATAACTTCAATTATAACTTTCTATACAATGTAATGGCTATTATGTGGTTAACTAGTTGCTTAATGCTGAATAGACAAAAAACCCTCATCAGGTGGTGTAAGAGACTGAAATAGTTCATGCCTCAAACATTGATATAAAGTTTTGCTCATTATAACAAAAACTGTATAAAGAAGCTACAATCAAAGAAGCCTCCCTGAAGATACCTGACTGGGACTTTGGACTAAGAGTCAAACTGCTGAGATTAGATAAAGGGAAACCTATCGTTCAGTCATCTCAGGCTGAGGGAAAGGTATGCATCCACAAAGGCCAAACCCACCAGCTGCGCTGAGAATCATCCCTGGCTGAGTATTGGGGTGGGGGGAGAGCACAGCTTACAGAAGCCAGGTTTGCACAGACTTCCCTCCCAGCCGAGGGGGAGGGAGGAGGTTTGGGGTGCATGGTCTAACCTCTGGTTAGAGGCAATAAACACCCATCCTCTGTTACACAAACTGGCCCAGCTGTGGAACCCCCAGCCCCACAGGCCACATCCATGGGACTTTCACGTGAGAGGCAGCTGAGGGGGAGTCATAATCCATCAAAGACCCCTGAAAATGCTAGGCCTTGCACCACAGGACTGCACGTGATGCAACAGATCTAGTCTGCTGCAAGAGACTGCCCCCTCCCCTGGGGGGACATGCCTGGACATTGCCACCTAGCCTGAGTGTATATTAACCCATGGGATTCTATGGGTTTTTGGGGGACCATCACCGCCAAGAAGACCAGCTGGAGAGGATCAACGCAACATCATTGGGATCCATGGATGGTGATATTTTCTTTATTCTGTCTCTGTCACCCTCTTTCTGTCCCCCCAACCTCTTTTCCTACTTCTTCTTTTCTCTCTTCTCCTCTCTCTCTCTCTCTCTCATATTTACTGTCAAATAAACCCATTCTATTGACTGGCATATGGTCTCGTTTGCACGTTAATTCGGGCAGAGGTATTTCTAAAGAACCTTAATAATTGGATCATAACAGGTGGATAGCTTCAAAGGTGTAGAAGTATAGTACTAATGAGAAATTGGCAAATGTAATGCCAATTAGCCACAGAATACAGAATTTAAACCAGTTAGAACCAGAGAGACCAAGGAACACCATAACTGCTCATGTTCTGAAGACAAAGTTGAAAAGTTCAGATGCGAAGAAGACCTTGGAAGCCTTCATCAAGGAGACCCCCACGACCACTGAATTGGGGAGGTGCAAGTGCAGTGCAAAAGAACTATTTATAATAATGAGATCATGTTATATAAATTAGTTCTGGGGCGTATATGAAGATGTTATAGTGACATAGTAACACTAAGAAAAAATTACTGTATAAATAAACCACAGCACTTGACAAAGGTGAGTGAATTAGGTGGAGAGATCCCCCTCACCTCCAGCGCTGCAATAAACAAATACCTGCTCTATTGACACTGGTCTATGGGGTTTTATTTCCAGCCTATCTTTTCAGGCATCAACGGGACAGCAGAGAGGGAAAGGAACAGCTTCAGGGGCTCCATTTTGGATTTCCTGAAGGACAACACCAGCTGCCCCCGGGTTACCGGCACCTACAAGAAGGCCACTCGTGGGCTTTGGGCCGGGCCTGCCCTGGCTCCGCCTGCTGCTCCCAGTTGGACAGCGGGAACAGCCGCAGCACTGTCATCACTGATAACGAGCCTCAGACCTGACCCTGACTGACCCGCCCTCAGGGAGCCAGGCCGGGGCCAGCTCCCCCTGCCACTTCTGCGGAAGGGTCAGGGCCTCGCTTCCCCCCTCACGGTGTCAGGGAGCCTCTCGCCCCGCCGCAGGCTGACAAGAGCCTCGCCTTGCAGGAGCACCATGACCACACCCCTCCGCGCCGCTGTGTTGTCTGCCGCAACTGGCCCGCCCGCCCCCTAGCTCGCACCTGACCCACTGCATATTCGCCACGCCAGGGGCAAAGGGGGCAGGCACGCGCAGGCGGCAATTTATTTAAATGTATTAATTTATTTAAATGTTTAAATTTTTTAAAACTGTTTCACTTCTACTTTATTCGATTTTTTCTTCCTTGACCTTCAGCCTTGTGCCTGGACAGGGCGGTGGGGACTTTGGCGAAGAAGCGGCCAGCGGGAGGTGCACGGCTCCTGCCACAGGGCGTTGCCCTGGCGACGGCGTTGGCCTGGGGACGGCTTTGGTGGCGGCAGCAGGCCTGATCCCCCCGCCCCACCCGGGCCATGATCAGGAGTGGGCTGTGATGAGTTCCGCAGGACCCGTGAGGAAGCTTGTGTTGGGGAAGGTACCTGAGATCCGTGGGCGGTGGCCAGGGGCGGCCCTGAAGCCCTGAGGGCAGCTCCCCTCCCTGACGGGGCGAGGTCATCTCTCCTGTGTGAACACCTCCTCAGGGGGTTTGGTGGAGATTTGCAGCTCTGAGCTGCTTCGAGGTCCATGAGTGGCCCAGCACTGCCCCTATTTCCAAGCTTTGGCCTTTCTGGACATGCATGGAGAAGAGCAGGACTTGCCTCCGGGTCTGCTCCATGTTTCTATCCATTGCAACCTCCCAGCTCTGCATAGGGGCTCCACAAAAAACACATTTCACTGTTCTGGTAGTCAAAATTGCACCTTGAGTATGATTTATGTGCATAAAAATGGAACCATTCAGGCTGTTTGGCAAAAGGTGGGACTTTTGGAAATGATACAACTTTTAAAAATTTTTTAACTAACTTTAGTCAGGGTGTTGGAAAATATATCAGGTTAAAAATTTTGTATAACTTTGGTCAAATGGTTTTGTTTGTCTTTTCCCTGGAAAAAGGAATTTTAGGTTTCTTTCAGGGCATTGTTCTACCAGATGAGGTCTGGTGGACTCAGCATATCAACAGATTGGGAGTGACCCTGAAGATAACCAGAAAGATAAAGGCCATTAACAGAACATCTGCGAGACATCCGCAAGACATGGTGGCTATCACAAACGGCTACCCCAGATGCCACCTCCAGCAGAATGAGGACATCCTAGCCCAGAAAGAGACTGATAAGAAAAACTGAAGAATGAAGAACCTAATTCGCATCAGAGGCGAAGAAACTCGGATCCAATGAGAGACTGAATATCAGGAGTTTGCTCAACTTTGGACCAATGAACACTGACCCAATGCTTTTCTATGTATTTTTACAGTAGAAAATATCTGAGAAATCAAGTAAAAGTCATGTATCCTGGAATGATTCACTCTGCGCACCCGGGCTATGTGTGGATGAGATGATTTCTGTGGTACATCCTGGCCAGATAATAAAGTAATGCCTTGACTCTCTAACATAAAAATGTTGTTGGAGAGTTTTTCTTTATTCTGCAGATTCAGTGACAAGGGGTTTGTTCACCTTTGCCCAAGGGGAGGGGAATTGAAGTTTTCTCTTTAAAAGACTGTTCACCAGTGGTTTGAGTTTTGCTGGGTGAGGCCTGATAGGCTTCAGTCAACAAAAAGAAGATTCCCAGAGCCAGAAGATACACAGGAGATAAACGAACATTAACAAACATTATCCTCTGGTGTGGTCGGAGACATCTGGTCTGGAAAAAGATTTGTCACCGAATCTGCGGGGAAAAAAAAAAACCCTCAAACACTGTATTTGAAGTGATAGAGAATCAGGCATTAGAGAATCAGGCATTACTTTATTTGCTGGCCAGGATGTGCCTAGGAAAGTATTCCAAGAACACATGCCTTCAGAGAATTTTCCCCCGAATTTTATACAGTCAAAACCCCATAGAGATACATTGTTTTAAAATTCATTGGACCGGAGTTGAGTAACCCCCAATATTCAGTCTCTCATTGGACCTGAATTTCCTTGCCTCTGATGCTAATTAGATTTTTCATTCTTCAATTTTTCTTATCATTCTTTTCCAGACCAGATGTCTTCACCCCTGCTGGAGGTGGCCTCTGGAGTACATGTTTGTCAGTAGCCACTGATGTCTCGTGGATGTTCTGTTGATAGCTGTAGGATTCAACTCTGTGGGATTTGGTTATGAGGATAAAATAGAAACAAGAGATCTCTAAAGATGGGTTTTAGAGCATGGGAGTTTATTGTGAAGGAGCATGGGTGTGAGAGGCCTGCTAGGCTGCAAGACGCAGCTCAAAGCAGGCCAGAAAGGCAAGACAGGTAGGGGGAGAGAGAGGCAAAAAAGAGAGCGATTTGCCGTTTACAATACAAGAAATCATCTTCTGTGTTGAATATTCTAATTCTCTTTAACCAATCTGAGACAAGCTACAAACCCTACAACATTTACATTCAACCTATAAGAATCATCACATTACCATACAGGGTTATATTTTAAACCTTAAAAACCAGCTTTTTTGGAATCTCTACCAGGCAGACAGGGTCCGCTCTGACCTTTGGACCTGCCTAGGCAGAGGGCATTGTTCTATCAAGAAGGGGGATTACCTTCAGTGGTGTGGTGGTTTTGATTGGCCCAAAACATCAGCAAGGTATCTTTAACATCTCAGAAAAATTTAAACCCCTCAGAAGCTGTTGTAGTAGGCCTGAGGAAGTGTCTGAGGGGTGGGGAGTGGAACAAAGATGGCTCTTGTGTGTCCTGAGTGAAAGTCCTGGAAGTTTTTTCATCAAGTCCAGCAATGCCAATCTCTGATGGCTCTGAAGGTGATGGACATGCTGACGGCCAAGTGTAGGCCAATTAGAGGTGCTAGTTACGCCTCTGTGAAAACATATTTAAGAAGAAATCAAAACAAGGTAGGCACGCACTTCTCTCTAGTTAGAAGAGAAGGAGGAGGTAAAAATATGTGAAGGGAGAATAGCATAGAGACACCAAGGTCAGTGGAGAAGGTGGGGGAGGAGGTGCTCCAGGCGCCGGAGCTGAAAATTTTCTACTAGCCATGGTGAAGACTATGGGGGGAGCAAGTTGTCCCCCTGCAGCCCATGGAGTCTACAAGGATGCAGAGATCTACACACAGCCCATGGAGAGGTGCCCACACCAGAGGAGCAGGTGGATGCCTGGAAGAAGCTGTGATCCAGTAGGAGTCTCATATAAAGAGTTAAAGTTACAATGGCCTTGCAAGAGAGAAAAAGGCCTTGCTCCTGGGATGGAAGCAGCCTGGCCTCGGCTCAGGAGAGTCTGCACTTCTATGGACAAGAGGACTCCTGTTGCAGCAGAATTCGGGCGGGATGTTGCTCGTGAGATTGAACCCATGCAAAAGAAGTTCCCAGAGGACTGTCTCTTGTGGGAGGGACTCCGTGGCTAAGTAGAGGGCCCCTCTCCTTGATGGACTGACCAGAGAACGAACCCCTTACTCTGCCCCCTGCCTGTATTGTTGGTTTAGAAAGAGGGAGGGGGGGTAGAGCGGAGAATGGCTTCTTAAGAGGGAGGGGCTGAAAGGAGAGAAACTGTCTAGAGAGAGGGAGAGATAAGTAAAGATAAAGAGTATTTGTAGTAGAAGAATTGTAGTGATGAATAGATTTATGGACCTGCTCTGTGGACTTGTCTTGGTTTGAAAAGACAGGTGCCTGCTAAGAGAGGTAGAACCCTCCCTTAGGACAGAGACTGTGATCTCACTTCCCTCCAATTATTTTAATTTTGAAATCAAAGGTTTTCAGGCAAAGGTATGGGAAAAGGAATAACAGTTCTTTACTAGTATCTATGGCAGAGTAAACAAGCAATAACAAGAATAACAACAACCGACAAAACAAGAAACCAGTAACAGATGACTTTTTGAGCTGCTGAGCACTTTCCAGTGTGGTGTAATTACGGTCGAAAGCAGCAGGGGCGCTGTTGAGCTCCCGGCTGGGCAGGGCAGGTGCGATGACTCCCAAGCGGCTGCAAGTGGCGCTGTGGTGCAGGGTCAGGTCAGCCTCAGGCAGCTGGTAATGGCGGAAAAGGCTGAGAAGTGGGCAGGCAGCTCGGGGCAGCAAAGCAGGGCAGTAGAGGCAGGGGCTGGCTCTCTCCCGGGCTAGCCAGCGAGGTGACAGGGACTCTGCAGTCACAGCAGACGCCACGGTCTCATGCGGCGAAAACGGGGCAGGCGGCAGGGACAGCCGGACTCCCTCGCAGCTGCAGCAAAGCGCAGCCGGGAAAGGTGCACGTTCCCGGCGGGGAAAGGGGTTAGGTCTCACACTTTTCCCCAGCCAAAAGCTCACCCAGCCAGAAGGAGAAGACAGAGTACAGTTGGATCTCTCACGGTCGCAGCCAGAAGCAAAGAGCAGTCTCTTTCCTCCCGGTGTCCATCAAACAATTGTTCATTTGGCAGGGAGAGCTTCCTCTCCACACCACACCCAGCCCAGAGCCCTTGTCTCTTAATAGCTCTGAGCACCCAGCCATTTGTCTCCTAGTAACAGGATGGAGGAAAATTCCAACTTCCCCAACCTCCAACAGGACTAAGAAGAAAATACCCCACACCCTGCCCCCTACCCGAGCTGTTGGTTAGAAGGAAGAAAGGGGGTGAATAAAAAATGGGTTCATAAGAGGGAGAGGGGTGAGTAAACAAATGGTGTATGAAAAGCTTATTTTTACTTCTCATTTATCCTCCAACACTGTTAGATAATTAAATCACTTTGCAACTTTAAGTCTGAAGCCTGCTTGCTCTTTTCTTCCATGCGTCCTCCTACCAGTGTCCTATCTCACTTAAATAATGAGATTAGTGTGTGTTTAACAGGTTTTTTTCTTTCCCCTCTCCTGCATGTTTGTGGCAGGAGAGAGCAGAAGTGCCTAGCATTTAGTCAGAGTCAAACCCCGACAATCTGCCTCCTGATGAATCCAGTTTTTCCCCTTATTTACACCATTGCATTTTATTTTCCTATTTTCCACCACCTTATAAAATTAACAAAACTTCTTTAAGCAGGTACATCCCCATCCCCAGCCCTTGTCCCACCTCAGCTGCATTCCTGTACTCCATGAGCAGACATCTTTCCTTAGCAGGTTGTTCAGGGTGACTGCATTGATCATGTAGAAGAGCTGCTTAAAGTCCTGCTGCATGATCTCTGGGTCCAGACCCCAGTAACACATGATGCTGTGAAATGTGTTCAGCTGGTAAATGATTGCGTCCAAGCTGTAAGAGCTATCACCTTCTGCCATACTGGAGGAGTGATTACTGTAGCCCATTGGCTTGACACCAGAAAGCCTCGGGATACTCTCATTTACCAATACCACAGACACTGAAAAAGGGGGAAAAATGAGCTTAAAAAGCCTACTTTCACCTATTAGTCGCTAGAGGTAACAACTTGTGATAAATACATATCACAATATTGGCTTTTCGTAAATATTACAATGGATACTATGTATATAATATTAATTCTTTTTACAAAGGTAGCCTTGCTGTGAAAAATAGCTGTGTAATGATGACTAATGTCTTTCTTTCTGGTGCTAGCTGAGCTTAGACGTAGTAGTGAAATAGCGGTTATAGTTTTGTTAGAATGCTTGAACTGCCTGCTTGAACTGGATAACATCCCACGAACGGACCCTGCCACTGACATTCCAACTATCAGCACCTGTCGTCTGCAGAAACCACAATCTGGGAGTGATAACAGAATCAGTTAAAGAGGACTGCGCATGCTCCGAGGAGGCGGATCCAAGGAGGAGCTAGGCTAAGCAGTTCCTGGAACATGCAAACTAGTTTGGAGAAAAGTTTGAATATACATAATTGTTTATGAATATGCATTAGGCTGAAGGGTATGTAAAGGGTATCCCTGTCCATACCAGGTGTGCTTTTTGGCTGAATGCCAAGCACCCAGTGCTGACCTTTTGCTCATATCTGTCCCCTATTGTCTTTTATTAAACTTTTAAATCCTAACAGGAGAGTGAACCTCGTTTTTCACAAACTGAATCCTCTGTGGGCTGTAATAAACATGCAGCAGTCTCAGTGATGCAACATGATGGATGCTAGAAGGTCTGAAATCAGGACATATCCATGAATTGTTGATTTATTGTGATAATATGAAGTAGTTGAAAATCACACAAAATATCATAGAATCATAGAATGGTTTGTGTTGGAAGGGACCTTAAAGATCATCTAGCTCCAACCCCCTGCCATGGGCAGGGCCACCCTCCACTAGACCAGGTTGCTCAGAGCCCCATCCAACCTAGCCTTGAACACTTCCAGGGATTGGCATCCACAGCTAAATCCTCAGCTGAGGAGGTAACTCTTTACATACTGACTCACCCTTGCAAAACAAGGTCTTTATGAGTCTCTTTTTCCTCTTTCCAATTCTCTCCTGCTTTATAATGCACATTTCCACCCATAAAATGCTTAACCACAAACCTGATCTGCAGTGAAACACTGTTCCCACAGACCCCCAACACCATCTCACCTCTGCCACTACCTCCTCAAGAGAAAGGAAGGAATTATCTTTTATCATGGGAGAAAAATGACTCATCTCTATTAGTTTTTGTCATGAGGGAACATAAACATTCATCCAGGTCTGCCTCCCTAAATCCAGGTCACTGCTAACACAAGGATCTGCTTCAAGCTAAGACTTTTTTTGTAAATTATGTCTCTCTACCAACTGCAGACTTCTCCCTTGGGCAAAAGTCATGCTAGCACTCTACAAAGGTCTGAAAAACATTCAGAGCAGATAATTACAGGAAAAAAAAGTCCTAAAGTCTAATGTGCTGGGAACTTACTGATCATAGGTTGGAGTATGCCCTCTTCTATCTTAATGAGCTGGTAGACCTGGATGGAGAGGTGGCTCAGCACCTGGTGGTACTCGGTCACGTCAAAGTTCTTCAGACAGTGCTCATTCTGCTTAGGTGTGTTTTGTGTCATGAAACTCTGAACAGTAGGAGATTAAAACACCTGGTTTCATTATTCCACCTATTTATAGTCCAGTAAAATCACTGTATTAAAAAAACCCCAAACACTTAGAGTGCAATATATCCAGATATGTGACCAAATATTATAAAATTATTATTAAAAAAATCAAGATTCATAAATATTTGATTTACTAAGCCACTTGTTCATAAATCATTACTGGAGGGCTGCTTTTTGAAGAAAAGCATCCTTAAATGTGTCCTGGGTAACTCAAATTTTTTTTGTATTATTCCATATTTATCCGTGCCCAAAATTGTTACTACCTCTTTAAGACTCGGCAGACTGAAATGAAACTGTGAGGTTGGGGATGCTGGGGCTTTTAAAGGTCAGAGTTGCTCAGGCAGAGGCTCTCTTACCCTTTCCCTTTTGTTCTTAACAGGAGAGCTGAGGCAGCGCAAGGCAGAAACCTTATGTTTTTCTCTGGACTCTGGAGGGAGTTGCTTCAGGCAGGTCTCTGAGCAGCAACAGTAACAACCTGAGAAACTGCATTTCACAATCCAAAACTGTTTCAGAGTGAATTTTGAAACACCTATCGGCAGTGCAGAGCCGGAGCCAGTCGGGGCTGGGCCACCATTCTTCCCTGCTCAGCGACTCTGCTTCTTTCCCCCTGTTGGGGATTAGGATTTTTTCTTTGTTTTCTTTCCCTTAGGGAATTTTGCCCCATCCGTTGCTAAGAGACAATAATGATCAGTACTTAAGAGAGACAAAAGATGTACCCATGGTGGGGGGAAGGAGTGCACCTGGCTGCACTTATCTGAGGGCTTTCTCTCAGAGGGGCAGTGATCCCACGGGACTTGGGTCGGGGGAAGGGGCTGAGCACAGCTCATAGCTCGCTCTCTTGCTCTCAACATCGGAGGGGACGGTTGAGCTGCTGCTTACTGTGGGGGAATCCACTGCCACTGCTGGAGCCCAGCCCTATACTGCTCCTTCCTTACTGTGGGTGAGCCTTTGCTCGTAAGAGCAGCTGTTGAACTGGGACCTTATTAACACCCACCTTAACTGGGAAGGACCTTCACCATCCACTCGGGTGCTTCAGGGGCAAACCTGAGACCCTGACCCCCTCCCTGCTCCCGGAGTGTGCTTCTCCCTGGCTGCGTGCCGCAGCTGCTACGGAGGAGCACAGCTGCCGCTCCCTAGCCCTGCTGCTTTTCTGCCACTGCCTCGGGCTTTCTCTGTTACACTGTAACCCCGCACCCCCTGCCTGCTTGGACACACGGTGGCTTCTGCCACGGCTGCAGAGTTTCTGCCACCTCTTGCTCGGTACCGCAGGCGAGCCAGCCCCTGCCGCCCCAGCCACTGATCCAAGGTCTGTGCTGCAGCCCGCTCCACTATCCAGCCATCCGCCATTACTGTGTGAAAGGAGACTCGCCCGACCTCGCGCCATAGTACCGTGTGAAAGGAGACTCGCCTGACCTCGCGCCATAGCGCCTTCTGCAGCTGCGGGGGAATCATCGCACCTGCCCTGCTCGGCCGGGGGCAAACAGCGCACCTGCCGGCTGTGACCATAACTGCACAAGGGGGAGGGTGTGTGACAGCCCAGAGAAAGTTGTTACTGGGTTTCTGGTTTTGTTGTTGCTGCCATTGTTGTTGCTCGTTTGCCTTGTTATAAATACTAGTAAAGAACTGTTATTCATTTTCCCATACCTTTGCCTGAAAGCCCCTTAATTTCAAAGTTATAATAATTCAGAGGGAAGTGGGGTCATATTCTCTATTCCAAGGGAGGTTCCCACCTTCCTTGGCAGACAACTGTCATTCAAACCAAGACACCCTCCCATCGGGGCAGCAGCCCAAAACAGCAGCACTGACACTGGCTGAGTCCACTGGGTGGCAGGAGGAGGCAGCAAGCAGCAGAACTGACCTAACACACACACATGCCACCCCAGCTGCCAAAAGGAAGTGGAGGATCCTGATACTGTGGGGCCAGAGCTCCCCAGGCAATGCCAGCACTTTCCATCTGCCACCAGAACTGTTTTGTAAGGTCCTACCTTCCCTTTTTTTGTTCCCGGGGAAGGTTGAGCCAAGTGGGGCTTATCTGCCATCTTTACCTTTGTCTCTCCACATGTGATCTTCTGTGGAGGTGTGATAAACGAATTCACAAGCTGAAATTTCAGCAGCATAATATTGAACATTTATTAGGAGAGCAAAGGCAAACACAGCGCTGGGTGCTTAGCAATTTTGCCAGAGGCGCAATTCTATTCATTTTACTGTGAACTTAAGTACCTTCTCCAACTGTTACATATTCATTAAGCCCAGAAGATAATTTACACTTCACTCAATTACCCCATCTCCAATCCTTACCCCCTTCTGCCAGTGCGACGCTGTCTTGGATTCTCTGGATTGTCTCAGAATTGAAGGCAGAAATCCCCCTGTGATGTCCCCTCAGTTCCAACATAACTTGTAGTTGACAGTTTCTTTGGGAGGTGTGAGTTGAGATAACAGACTTCCTGGGATGCATGTGGTTTATCTTCTTTGTTTCTTTAAGATGTCTTGATCTCTGGCTCTGTGGTTTATCAGCTTAAAAGACATTTATTACCATGTATTTATTACATTTTCTAGCATATTACAACTATTTCGAAGTTACAATTCACCTTAACCTTGTTTCTACTTAACTATATTTTATCTTAGCACTATTTTACACAGTACATTATCACTTGTAAATGTTAAATTCATATATGCGAAAGCCAACATTTATCATTCACTCATTTATCACAGAGGGCACCATCTTGGGGGAGGGTTTGTCCACCATTTTCCCTTTATCTCTCAGAACACCTGGTTGTCTACGGAGGGTGCCATTTTGGAGGAGGGCTTTCTCTGCCATTTTCTTTCTCTTTGTTCCCGGAGAGTCCATGAGATGTAGCAACTTTGTAACTAGTGATTATTACTGTTATTTTTTGCCTGTTTCTGTTTCATTTGTTAGCAAACTCTTATTTTTTCACTTATATCAACTTGCATTTGTCTATCATTATTGGTGAAAAGGGAGTGGTTAAAACTAAAAGGGGAGGTAACTCATTTTGGAGTGTTCACCTCTTATACTTTCTTAAAGCAAAACAAAACGATAAGTTTTTCATTTTAGCTTTATCAAGGAGGAACGTTTATATTAATTGAAATGTATAGGAACTAGAAAATTTCATTTCAGTCCCTTAGAAACTGTTTTTAGCTATTTGTTTATCCCCATGAGTTGCAATTTTTTATGGGAAACCAAATATTTAGAGAATAGGATTTTGGAAAATGAAAAGAAAAAAACCTTACCATATGCTATGTATTTTGACAACATTTTAAACTGACCTGAAGCTCAGAAATCTCCCCAAATAACTGAATTTATTCCCTGCCTTTTGCTGAAGAAGCAGCTGATCTCTGATCCTGCATATGGATGCCATAGCTCTGAGTTCTAGGCTCAGACATTATTACCAGTTTTAGTGGCAGAAGCAAATGCCATGTAACTTGATTTTGTAATTAACACAGATGCTTTAATTATCTGTTCATATGGTCTTATCAATTTGGTGTCAAAATGAGAACTATGCAACCTGGCTAGTGAAGCACGGAATTGACTCCACAACTCAGATAGTTATGAAGTAGGTATGTGTTTATTCCAGCTGGGGTGCATGGGGGGTAGCCCCTCCAAAGACATGCACACCCTCAGCGGCACTTCACTAAGTTTATATTAGGTTACAGATTACATATGCATAAAGTTAGACAAAGCCCCTATACATATTCATTACCTATCCCCGCTTCGTATTATAATGAGTTCAAAGTTCATTTAAATATGCTCGCGCAAGCGCAGTGTCTTCAAATTAATTGTGGGGAAGGGTCCCGATGATTAATTATGACAGATTCCCTCCTCTTCATCACGATGAACTGTTCACCCTGTTCCCTTGCGCATGCTCCCTTGGTCCTTGGTCCTAGTCCAAGCCTGAGAACCGACTCGTACCAGTCCTGGGGTCCAAGGGCGGGATGCTCGGTTACACTTGGTGGTTTCTCTCAATTACTTGGCTCTCCTTTCTTCTTCCTCCCCGGTACCAGGTAGGCACAAATTCATTAAGAAAGTAATAAATGAATCGCAGCTGGCATATCTTAGTAAATCATTATACAATCTCTGGCTCTCTGAATCAGCTTAAAAAATATTATTATTACTATTATCCAGCTTCTAGCTCTTTTACATTAGTAATTTCTATTTTACCCTAAATCACTAGGGAGGCATGATTTCTGAAACAGCACTGAATAAAGGGATGCTGCAGCAATTCTGATCAGATCTTCCATCATAAAAGAACTCACAGTTTTATTATCTACTATCTGTTATTATCTCAAGCTAAACGACCTTTCTTCCATTGTTGCACAAAATCCCCAGGGTCTATCCTTTTGCTATCTACTCCCCATCTATTACCACACTGTATGAAGCTCAGCAAGTTACTGCATGCTCTAGAAACTACAGCCTCCTGTCGGGGTTTGACCTTGACTAAATGCCAGGCACTCCTGCTCTCTCCTGTGTAGGACGTGCAGGAGAGGGGAAGGAAAAAACTGTTAAAACACACACCAAACTCATGAGTTAAGTGAGATAGGACACTGGTAGGAGGACGCATGGAAGAAAAGGGCAGATAGGCTCCAAACTTAAAGTTGCAAAGTGATTTAATTCCTAACAGAGTTGGAGGATAAATGAGAGGTAAAAATAAGCTGTTCAGACACCATGTTCACTCACCCCAATCCCTCTTACAAACCCGTTTTTTATTCACCCCCTTTCCTCCTTCTAACCAACAGCTCAGGTAGGGGGGCAGGGTGTGGGGTATTTTCTTAGTCCATAGAGCAGGTTCATAAATCTATTCATCACCACAATTCTTCTACTACAAAGACTCGTTATCTCTACTTATCTCTTTCTCTCTCCAGACAGTTTCTCTCCTCTCACCCCCTCCCTCTTAAGAAGCAGTCTCTCCGCTCTACCCCCCTTTCCCTCTTTACAAACTAACAGCATGGGCAGGGGGCAGGGTAAGGGTTTTTTCCTCTAGCCAGTCCATCAGGGAGAGGGGTCCTCTACTTAGCCACGGGGTCCCTCCCACAAGAGACAGTCCTCTGGGAACTTCTTTTGCATGGGTCCAATCTCACGAGCAACATCCCGCCTGAATTCTGCTGCAACAGGAGTCCTCTTGTCCATAGAAGTGCAGACTCTCCTGAGCCGAGGCCAGGCTGCTTCCATCCCAGGAGCAAGGAAAAGGCCTTTCTGTCTCTTGCAAGGCCTTTGTAACTTTAACTCTTTATATGAGACTCCCACTGGTTCACAGCTTCCTCCAGGCATCCACCTGCTCCTCTGGCATGGGCTGTGGGTGGATTTCTGCATCCTTGTGGACTCCATGGGCTGCAGGGGGACCTCCTGCTCCCCCCATAGTCTTCACCACGGCCAGCAGAGGGTTTTCAGCTCCGGCCCCGGAGCACCTCCTCCCCCACCTTCTCCACTGACCTTGGCGTCTCCATGCTGTTCTCCCTTCACATATTTTTACCTCCACCTCCACCTCCTCCTCTAACTACAAAGAAGTGCGTGCCTACCTTGTTTTGATTTCTCCGTAAATATGTTTTCACACCTCTAATTGGCCCAAACTTGGCCAGCAGCATGTCCATCACTTTCAGAGCCATCAGAGATTGGCTCTGCTGGACTTGATGAAAAAACTTCCAGAACTTGCACTCAGGACACACAGGAGCCATCTTTGTTCCACTCTCCACCCCTCAGACACTTCCTCAGGCTTACTACAACAGCTTCTGAGGGGTTTAAATTTTTCTGAGATGTTAAAGATACCTTGCTGATGTTTTGGGCCAATCAAAACCATCACACCTCCTTTTCACACTTTCCAATTTTTGCTATTCCTAAGGATTATACCCATGCTGCTCTATCTACCAAAATTACTGTCACCATAAATGTCAGCCCCTGAAGGGATTAATTTGAGATGATCGGTCTATCTTGATATTTGAGGGTAGGACTTTGTTACTTTTGTTTTATTTTTCTTTGGGAATTTTTGTCCCATCTGTTGCTAAGACACCTAAACTCTCAGTACTTAAGAGAGACAAAAGAAGTTACCAAGCTCAGGGGAGGAGGGCATCTGGCTGCATTCCTCCTCTCCCAGGGTTTCTCTGGGGGAAGGAGAAATATCAGGAGGACCTGGGCTAAAAAAAAGAGAGTTGGGGGCAGCCCCTGCCTCTCTTGCTTCTGGGGCACCGGAGGAGACAGCCAAGCTTTATGGCTAGCACAGGTTTTTCCCATGAGAAGTTTTCTTGTGTTTTGTAAATAAAGATAAAGTTTGGATGTTGTTGGAACAGTGTCCCAGAACTTGGGCAGTGCAGGCCTGGCCAATCAGGCCTGGGGGAAGGCTTCTGACTGACCAATCTGGGTGACTTTTGAGAACTCTATATATGTGATGAAATCAAAACAATAAAGGTCATTCCTTCTTGCCACTGAGAACTGATGCATTCATTACTCTGCTAGCTGCTCAACAGCGACAAAGCTTGCGCAGCTAGGAGGGGGTTCTCTGTGACCGCCAAAGCCCAGCATCTGCATTTCTTCCTTACTGGGTGAGCTTTCGTGTGTAAGAGCAGCCGTTTGAACTGGGACTTTTTATTAACACCAAATTTGACTGGGGAGGATCTTTACCACCCATTCAGGTGCCTCAGGGGATACCCTGGGGCCCTTCCCCCTACGGAAGAGCCTGACTGCAGCTTCCTAGCCCTGCGACTTTCCTGCCGCTGACTCAGGTTGCTTTTCTGCTATACTGTGGCCCCGCATTCCCCGCCCGCCTGGACACACTGCAGATCCTGCCACAGCTGCGGAGTTTCTGCCACCTCTTGTTTTCTGCACAAGCTCTACTGTTCCAGCCTGTTGCTCGGAGATCTCCTGCTGCAGCTCGTCCCCCCCCATCCAGCTGTCTGCCATTACTGCCTGAAGAAGGCTTGTCTGACCTCACGCCACAGCGCCCCCTGCAGCTGCGGGGGAGTCATCACACCTGCCCTACCCAACTGTGAGCTCAACATCTCCCCTGCTGGCTGTGACCATTACTGCACCAAAGGGGAAAGCGCTTGGAAGCCCAGAGAAAGCTGCCACCAAGTTTTCTGGTTTTGTTTGTTGTTGCAACTATTGTTGTAGCTTGTTTGCCTCCTTATTGATACTAGTAAAGAACTGTTATTCTCTTTCCCATATCTTTGCCTGAAAGCCCTTGATTTCAAAGTTATAATAATTCAGAGAGAAGGAAGGTGGGGTCATATTCTCTATTTTAAGGGAGGTTCCCACCTGCCTTAACAGACACCTGTCTTTCAAACCAAGACACTTGGGATCTCAAGTTTACAAATTCCCAGGCAAGACAAGAAGGAGTGGCCTGAGGTGAGGGTAATCCAATGTATTCCCCTATCGTTGTTCATATGCTCAGAAAATGTGGTCCTGCAGCTTTAACTGCATTCAGCCAATGGGAGGAGAGTGGGTTGTTTTAACACTCTTCCCCAAGCCTCTCTGTGGGGGAAGCGAGGCGGAGGAAAAGACACTCCTGGGACTGGCTGGCGGCTGCTGTCGATGCTGTGAGTTTTTTCCCTGGGGGTACCTCTTTGTCATCTTCCTTTTTGGACCCTTTTCTCCTATTTGCTTTCTCGCCAAGAAAACCCAAGGAGCCCCGGAGCACGGCAGATGAGAATCCTCCAGGGAGCTACTGGAGCAACTCTGCCCAGCCCCTGGGGGCACCCGGAGAGGGGAAACTATGCCTGAGAAAAGGACACTAAAGTTCACCAGCTGATTACTCAGGTTCAATAACTCATTTTCCCCTGTTTTCCCCTTCCCCTGTGCCTTGCAGGGCACTCTGTGTGTTTTGTTAAATAAATAGGTTGTTTTTAACTTTCATTTAAGAAATTCTATTGTGAGTGGGGGGAGGGGGTACCAAAGCCCTTGGCTTTTGGGGGAAGCATTTTGTTCGGAGTGCTCTCCACCTAGAGAAATTTGTCTCTAATCTGAGACAAGGAGCCAGGCACAGGAGCAGAGCAAGTTCCTCACCTATAATGAGGTTTTGGATGAGGGGTAGCTCATCTTTATAATATTCCAACATGCCCTGAAAATCTTTCTCCTTCCTCTGGAGAGCAACTTGTATATTACACTTGTACTGCCTCGTCTCCGCTGGTAGCATGACTTGAGATGCTGTGAAGAGAAGAGCATGAAAGGGGGTGGAACGATGATGATGATGATGATGAATGGCACAGACAATACCCCCCCAGCAGGTGCACAGACAAATCGCTTTATTGTAAAAAACCCGGAGTTTTTAAGCAATTAAGCCCTTATCTACTACATTCTTGTGAATCACAACAAACATATTTCAACCAACCACCACAAATCACAATGTGAACATGCGCCGGCTATATAACTTGTTTTTCAACTCTAGTTTAGCTGAGTCATTCCCAGAATGCTTTTCTGGTTAGCTGAGGTAACAGGAGTGTGTCGCAGTAGAGACAGACATGCGACGCAAAAATGCAGCTCCAAGCCAGGAAGGAAGGTGAAAGATAGAGTGAGCTTTATTGCTACAAAGTCTTTTTTATACTATTTTCTAACATTTGTGCAATAGTTATTGGCTCTCACTTGTTTTTACATAACATCATTGGTCAGTTATTTGTAGTACACAGCTTCTGTGAAAAACAGCCTCCCTATTGCAGGTGCAAAATTCCTCCATGTTTTTCTGTCTTGTTGATGAGCTGTTGTCCAGACTTTGTTTTGCTTCTTGCTTCTGTCCACACTGAGGTTCTCACGGGTATGAGGTTGTCTGTAACACGGTCAGTGTTTGTGAGCCTGAGACAGGCCTAAACAGACCTGCTATCGATTCCCACAGCTCCCCCTTTTTTGTTTTAAAGTTAGAAATGCAGCGTTTATAAACTTCTGCAAGGCCCTTTTGCAGAAAGGATAATAAACACAGTATATGAAGTACCAACCTGATATGGTCTGAAGAATTCACACAGCACATGCCTTTAGAGTCTTTACAATTATGGTCACGTGCCAGCTGCAAAAGATTAATGGCTACCTATTTTGCAAAATGATGTATCTACCAGAATTAACACTAATTAACAATGCTAACAAACAATTTGGCATTAACAAATCAATAACTAAATTATTTAACAATCTCAATATTTTTCCTAAACATCACTTCTAGAATGAAAGCTAAAACTGAAACTTAAACCGAGACTAAATAAAACTTAAGAGCTTAACTTAAACCAGTACAGACTGAAACTTAAACCAAAGCTAAAACACATTTTCTAAATTCAAGAACTTAAGAATATCATCACAGTCCTTTGCAACGGAATGTGAAAATCACAATCTGTAGTGCCACCGTCTTCTGAAGTTTGCTTGTTGGTTTCATGATGCTTTTTGCGTTGCAAGTCGGGCGCACACATCTTGCAGGTACCCATTGCACACCGGTATCCGTGGAAACGCAAGCATACTCACATCCTCAGGTAACCAGGTCTCACAGGCCTTCCCACTTGCCAGTAATCAGATTTCTCACCCACACTTTTCCTCAAGGGAAAGTCACTGCTCTATCTGACTGCAAAGAAAGAAAATGCTTAAAAACAAAAAAATAGGAATGTTAGAATCAGAAGATACTGTAAGATGGTTAATTGTATACAAGCTTTTTTTGTAGTCTGCTTTGTGATGGTTCCCCCACCATTCCCCTTTTTCTGTTTTTTCAATGATGTCTTGACTAGGGGGTGAATGAGGGATATCAAACCCTCAGTTCGCATCCCACAGTTGCAAAAAACTGCTTCGCCCTCGCAGGGGTATAGGCAGGACCATTATAAATATTTTTTGGATGAAGGTACTCCCAAAACAGCAAATGCCAATCGCCATTGTGCGATAGCATCGCGACCTTTTTCCCCTGTGTGAGCAGATACTCACATAGCAGAAGAAAAAGAAAGGTGTCAATGGAAACGAGCACATATTTGAGACGACTAAATTTAGCAACATGAGTGACATCTGTTTGCCAGAGCTGCAATGCCTGCAGACTTCTGGGTGCAACACTCACAGGCAAAGGTGCAGAGAATCCCTGATCGTTAGGACACAAATTAATAATGTCACGAGCTTGAATAGGTGTGAGTGAAAATCGTCTGTGCAAAGTTCATGCACTCTGATGGAAAAATCATGGGATGCTTTGCCTTGTGTTACTTTGTTGGGCTGAGGCGCTACCCATGCAGGATTAGGGAGTTTATCAGCCCTAGAGTTACCTTCTGTTATAAAATCTGGTAATGTAGTGTGACTTTGAACATGTAAAATGCAGTAAGGATGCAGTCAATCTTGAATTGTAGACCACAAAGCTTTCAAAAATGAAAACAAAGCAATATTGTTAGCTGCTTTTAAAGGCGAGCAATCCAGATGCTGTGCAATATTTGCAACATATGCTGAATCAGTAACAAGGATCAGTGGTACATGAGAAAATTGCTGGAATGCCATGGTCACGGCTCCCAGCCCAACAAGCTGAGCAGAGCCCGACCGGCAACCCTCCAGCACCTGCCACCCAGACCCGTCTCCCTAGGCAACACTGGCCCCTCGATCTAGGGTGACAAGAAACACAACTATATATGAAAGTAATACAGAGGAATAACAACACATGAAATGAAACAATAAGCTTACTTAAGAAATTACATCATCAATTGCCTAACCACTTTGCCATCACCCAAGGCCTGCAATTGCTGGGGAACCTCATTTCACAGGCAGGGCTTGGAGAACCTTTCCCGGGCAAGGATTCTAAGTTTACCTGGAAGAGGGTCCAGCTTTCATAAGTTCAAATCAGCAAGTCAAAGTGACTTGATTATATTTTTGGTGCAGAAACACCTGGGTCTGGTGGCAGACTTCCCAACCAGTCAGGGCCAGGGCTTGGCCAGAGCCTAGGCCTTAACTGGGAGGGTATCCTTAAAACATCCTACAATCAGGCCTCTATTAATATCAATTAGGAAAGTTTCTTAAAATGATACAGTTTTTGCAGACAATTACACAAGGTTATGTGAAATTTTCATAAGCAGCCGGCATTATTACTTAACTTTAAATAATCAATGGTACTATAACGTGCAGCATCGTTTGAAATTGTCACTCATTCTTCTGTGCTACCTATGGAAGGTAAAACTGCAAAGACTGTCACAAACAGTAACATCAATCAACCAATGTAGAACAACTAGACCCACAGAATTCTTGGCAACAGCAAGGATTCTACAGACCGTGTGTTTATATGGTTAAATCTTTATCAGGAAGGTTTTCGTTGTAAATCTTCACCTTATCTCCACAGCAGAACTGTGTTCTTTAAAATAAATGAGCATAATGCACCAAAGAGCAAACCTTAGCAAACTTAAAGTTAACATCACTGAAAATGAACAGAATTCAACCTTAATAGAACTTAACAGAGCACAAAATTACCATGGTTTAAACTTAAACTTAACATAATGTACTTTTAATAAAATTTAAACTCACTCCAATCAACAGAACTTAGCTTCAATGGCACTTAACAGGTAATTTAAAATACTCACTATAACACAGCACAAAACGTCTCTAGGCAGAATGAAATTTTTCTGTGCTCCAGGCTATTTTTTGCTATTTATAGTAGATGTTTGTTTCTAAGTAATTGTGAGTCCACAGACATAAACACAGGACACAGGGGAGAAGATAGTAACACTTCCTTTTGTTGGTTTCAGGTGCAGGTATTTGTGTCCCAGAACTTCTTGGAGCTTTGCCTTCAATACAGAATAAAACTTCTGTTCTTCTGGGGGTCTTGGTTAGAACGTCACCTAGAGACTTAACTTACAAATCTAAAATGCTTAAGAAGTTAAAACAGCACTCTTAGTATGTTTGCTGCAGCACTGTCACACTCACATACACACAGACATTGTTTAAGGTATACCTTAAAAGTTTCAAATACAGCAGAGTTTAACTCATTTTGACTCCATTATTAGAAGAAAACTACTGAAGATTTATCATACAGCAATTAAACATAAATGAACAATATTCAAAGAAGCAAATGAGTTGTAAATGAGACAGCAGCAACAGAGAACTCCAGAGGGTTAAATTTCTGCAGGATTAACTGGAAGGGTCAGAAAAGTGTGGTAAACACATTGTAATTCATTTGATGTTTTGACATCAGGCTGTAAAGTTAATTGCTACAGCCCTATATTTTGTCCAGTTAATATCCACTCTACCGAATGCATCAGGGCTACCTGAATCCATGCTGAGCAAGGCTACAACACAGAGCCTGTCTATAAACCAAGATATTATGCACATAAGGATAAATGATGTTCTGAGGAGATAGCCTAAATATTTAGCTTTGCTGATTCTTTATAGGATCACTTGTGCCTGCAGTTATGTTGGTACTATTTGCCTCATACTGAGTAGCTCAGGCATGCCAAGGTCAGAGCTGCAGCCCCAGGTATCCTCCAAACACTTAGCTGGGCGTATGCCAAAGCAGCCCTGCGAGCTATTCTACAGGCAGAGGAAAAGTTTTTTAAATTTTGGAAAGGTTTTAAAAAGAGAGAAACGGAGGTTTGTCCACAATAAGGCTACAAATATGGCAGATTGTTGTGATTCATATACCAATTCTGTAGAGATGAAATAAAATGCATTGGGAAAAGTTAAAGGGGACTTGAACAATTTACATCTGACTAAGACTCCATGAACATCGTATACTTAAGATAAACACTTTTAAAACTGCTTCAACAAGGAATTCAGCCCCTGTTCAAGGTCTCATCAATCAAGGTGTTATCACCCATCAGGACAATTATTTTGCTGCAAGGCTTTCTCATTCTGAAAAGCTGAAAACAAGTTTAAAAGACAACTCAGTTACACCAATTAAAAAAGGCACTTTGAAAATACATTCACTAATCGACCTGCGGAGCTTTGACAGGGTCCCCCCCGCACAGTACAGCCGGTGCCCACCCGCTCCCTTGACGCGGCGGGGAGAGCCGTGCGGGGCAAAGCGCGGAGCAAAAAAATCGGTGGAGCTGCCCCGAGCCTCTGCCCGGCCCCGCGCTGAGCCGGGCCCCGCCGAGCCGAGCAGATCAAACGCCTCTGGGGGGAGAAAAACCCCGCAAGCCCTAGCAGGACCTGCCCAGGACTCGCTGCCATCCCGTCGTCCGGCAGCTTCTGGGACCAAGGATGCCTCAGCTTCCCGTGGCCGACCTGCTAGGTACAATAGAAGGGAAGATGATGGGTCAGATCCCCTTGAAGGAACCTCTGAAATGCATGACCAGGAAGGGAATGATGACCAGTGCTAGAGGGGCCCTGCCTCTAGCCAGGTAGAGGTACGGGAAAACCGTGTTTTTTGGACTGTGTGGATTCGATGGCCTGGCGCATCAGAGCCACAAAAATATGAAGCACTAGTTGATACAGGTGCGCAGTGTACCCTAATGCCATCGGGACTTACGGGAGCAGAATCTATTTCTATTGCTGGCGTGATGGGGGGATCACAGCAGTTGACCCTGGTTGAAGCCGAGGTGAGCCTGACGGGGAGGGAGTGGCAAAAACATCCCATTGTGACTGGTCCAGAGGCTCCATGTATTCTGGGCATAGACTTCCTCCGTAACGGCTATTTCAAAGACCCGAAAGGACTCAAGTGGGCTTTTGGAATAGCTGCTGTCGAGGCAGAGGGCGTGAGGCAATTGAACACCTTGCCTGGTCTATCAGAGAACCCTTCTGCAGTTGGACTTTTGAAGGTGGAGGACCAAAAAGTACCAATTGCCACCTCGACAGTGCACCGCCGGCAATACAGGACTAATCGAGATGCTGTGGTTCCCATCCACAAGATGATCCGTGAGCTGGAGAGCCAAGGGGTGGTCAGCAAGGCCCACTCATCCTTTAACAGCCCCATCTGGCCTGTGCGCAAATCTGATGGAGAATGGAGATTGACTGTGGACTATCGTGCCTTGAATGAGGTGACTCCACCTCTGAGTGCTGCTGTGCCAGACATGCTGGAGCTCCAGTATGAGCTAGAGTCCAAGGCAGCAAAGTGGTATGCCACTATTGACATTGCAAATGCATTTTTCTCCAGTCCTCTGGCAACAGAGTGCAGACCTCAGTTTGCTTTCACCTGGAGGGGCGTGCAGTATACCTGGAACCGACTGCCCCAGGGGTGGAAGCACAGTCCCACCATCTGCCATGGACTGATCCAGGCTGCTCTGGAAAAGGGTGAGGCTCCGGAACACCTGCAGTACATCGATGACATCATTGTGTGGGGGAGCACAGCGGAAGAAGTGTTTGAGAAAGGAGAGAAAATCATCCAAATTCTCCTGGAAGCCGGCTTCGCCATCAAGAAGAGCAAAGTCAAAGGACCTGCCCAAGAGATCCAGTTCCTAGGAGTGAAGTGGCAAGATGGCCAATGTCAGATTCCTACCAAAGTCATCAACAAGATCACAGCGATGTCCCCACCAACCAACAAGAAGGAGACACAAGCCTTCCTAGGCGCCATAGGTTTCTGGAGGATGCATATCCCCGAGTACAGCCAGATTGTGAGTCCTCTCTACCTGGTGACCCGCAAGAAGAATGATTTCCACTGGGGCCCCAAACAGCAACAAGCCTTTGCTCAGATCAAGCAGGAGATCGCTCATGCAGTAGCCCTTGGCCCAGTCAAGACAGGACCAGAAGTGAAGAATGTGCTCTACTCTGCAGCCGGGGGCAATGGTCTGTCCTGGAGCCTGTGGCAGAAGGTGCCTGGCGAGACTCGAGAACGACCACTGGGATTCTGGAGCCGAAGTTACAGAGGGTCCGAAGCCAACTATACTCCCACCGAGAAGGAAATCCTAGCAGCCTATGAAGGAGTCCAAGACGCCTCAGAGGTAATTGGCACGGAAGCCCAACTTCTCCTTGCACCCCGACTGCCAGTGCTGGGGTGGATGTTCAAGGGAAAGGTTCCCTCAACCCACCATGCCACCGATGCCACGTGGAGCAAATGGATTGCTCTCATCACACAGCGCGCCCGTATTGGAAACCCGAATCGCCCTGGGATCTTAGAAATAATTACAAATTGGCCCGAAGGTGAAGACTTTGGCCTCACGGATGAAGAGGAGCAGGAACAAGTGACTCGCGCAGAGGAAGCTCCATCTTACAACCAACTGCCACAAGATGAAACACGCTACGCTCTGTTCACTGATGGTTCCTGTCGTATTGTGGGGGCAAATAGGAAGTGGAAAGCAGCTGTATGGAGCCCCACCCGACGGGTCGCAGAGGCTACAGAAGGAGAGGGGGGATCGAGTCAACTTGCTGAACTCAAAGCCGTTCAGCTGGCCCTGGACATTGCTGAAAGAGAGAAGTGGCCAAAGCTTTACCTCTACACTGATTCATGGATGGTAGCCAATGCTCTATGGGGTTGGCTGGAAAGGTGGAAGAAAGCCAGCTGGCAGCGTAGAGGAAGACCAATCTGGGCTGCTGATGAATGGCGGGACATTGCTGCTAGGGTGAAGAAACTACCTGTGAAAGTCCGTCATGTAGATGCCCATGTCCCCAAGAGCCGAGCTAATGAGGAACACCAAAACAACGAACAGGTGGATAAAGCTGCAAAGATAAAAGTGTCACAAATAGATTTGGATTGGCAACACAAGGGGGAGCTGTTCCTAGCTCGATGGGCCCATGATGCCTCAGGCCATCAGGGCAGAGATGCCACCTATAAGTGGGCACGAGACCGAGGGGTGGATCTAACCATGGACTGTATCTCCCAGGTAATCCATAATTGTGAGACATGTGCGGCCATCAAGCAAGCCAAGCAGGTGAAACCCCTGTGGTATGGTGGAAGGTGGTCTAAATATAAGTATGGAGAGGCCTGGCAGATCGATTACATCACACTGCCTCAAACCCGTCATGGCAAGCGCTATGTGCTCACAATGGTAGAAGCCACCACTGGGTGGCTGGAAACCTACCCTGTGCCTCACGCCACTGCCCGTAACACCATCCTGGGCCTTGAAAATCAAGTCCTGTGGAGGCATGGTACCCCTGAGAGAATTGAATCAGACAACGGGACTCATTTTAAAAATAGCCTCATAAACACCTGGGCTAGAGAACATGGCATTGAGTGGGTGTACCACATTCCTTATCATGCACCTGCTGCTGGCAAAGTGGAGCGATGCAATGGTCTGCTAAAAACCACCTTGAAAGCTTTAGGCGGGGGGACTTTTAAAGGTTGGGAACAGCATTTAGCCAAGGCCACCTGGCTAGTTAACACCCGAGGTTCCACCAACCGAGCTGGCCCTGCTCAATCTGAACCCCTGCAAACAGCAGACGGGGATAAAGTTCCAGTGGTACACATGAGAGGCATGCTAGGGAAAACTGTTTGGATTGATTCTACCTCAGGCAAAGACAGACCCACCCGTGGGGTTGTTTTCGCTCAGGGTCCAGGGTGTACCTGGTGGGTGATGCAAAAGGATGGAGAAGTACGATGCATACCTCAGGGAGACCTTAGTTGGGGTTGAATTGTCCATAACACTGTGCCTGTATCCATATCTGTATGTATATATGTATATAATTAGAGTAATGCATGTGTGTATATAATCTAAATGTTTAAGCTCAATGTAACATGTTGGAATGGGAAAAATTCGGGGTGGATTATGTCGGGGGTTGAGAATTTCTTCCCATTCCTGTTACCAAGCAACAAATGGTCCGATGTTCAGAGTGATCAAGCCTTTTGTAAAAGACAAAGGCTAGGTTTTGGGCAGGGCAAGGTAAGGGAGAGCCGGCCCTGGGAAGGCTCTCTCGTGGTTCAGACGCTGAGGGTAGAGGCTGCTGGCTCTTTGCTTTCCAGCTGCTACCAGAGGAAAATCCAACTGTGCCCTGTTTCTCTTCTCTCCTGGCTGGGTGAGCTTTGATTCAACTTTTTCTCCTCACGGGGAAAGGGCGCGTTTTCCCCCCCTCCGGGCTGCGTTCCCTCGTGGCTGCTGCCGGGAGAGTCCGGCTGCCTCTGCTGCCCGCCCCCGCCCTCTGCCGCACGAGACCGCGGCGTCTGCTGTGACTGCAGAAATTCTCGCTGGCCGGAGAGAGAGAGAGAGAGCGCCCGCTCCTGCTGCCCTGTTCCCTCGCTGCCCTGAGCTGCTTTCCGCTGCCCTGCGCGTTTCTCAGCCCATCCGCCATTGCAGCTGCCGGACGGTGACCTGACCCTGCGCCACAGCGCCACCTGCAGCCGCTCGGGAGTCATCGCACCTGCCCTGGCCGGCCGGGAGCTCAACAGCGCCCCTGCTGCTTGCAACCGTGATTGCACCACACGGGAGAAGGCTCAGCAGTTCACGTTATCTGCTGTTTGGTTTTCTGGTTCTAGTTGTGGTTTGCTATTATTGTTATTGTTTGTTTATAGATACTAGTAAAGAACTGATACTCCTTTTTCCCATACCTTTGCCTGAAAGCCCTTGATTTACAAAATTAAATAATTCGGAGGGAGGAGGGGAAGGAAAATCACATCCTCTGCTCTAGGGGAGGGTTCAGCCTCTCTTGGCAGACACCTGTCTTTCAAACCAAGACACGGATGTAGATAGATTGCTTCTTAACAATCCGCTTCTTAACAATAGCCATATTCAGCCAACTATTAATTAGAGACCTGCGTCCAATCAGCGATCGAGGTCACCATGACTTTTCTGAAACACGGAAATCGTAGGAGCCGTCAAGAATGCGTTAATTGGTAACAGATATGCAGAAATCAGGCACTATAGGTAAACATAGATACATGTTAAGGCAAGTAGCCAAACTTAGGGCGTGGAAGTATATAACCAATAGTATTGTATGATTACAGAATATGCATGAGTTAGTTAACTACACTATAAAATTGTATGCTGTAAATCAATAAACTGAAGCTTGTGGTAAATTCATATTGGATTGTCAAGCCTCCGTTTCTCAGCATAATGGTGACTCCGACGTGATACGCACAAGGGTCTCGCCCCCCTTTTGGCTGGTTCCATCTGGGAGACGATCTAACCACGGCTGAGAAGACATCTGGCTCCGATCACCCCGGAAGGGTCAAAGCAGTGGGGGCGCACGCACAGGACGACCGTTATCAGAACGGGATCTGGACACTGCCGGACTTGTGACGTGAAAATCTCGCACCAGACAAGAGAATAGGCCGAAAACCTCGGAGGGTGAAAAAGTGAGTGCGCCGTTCCGTACATCGGAATGAAGAGGCAAGCCACTTCTGACCTGTTATTGCTTTTTAGAAAAGCGGGGGACTAAGGGTAAGGACATAAAGAGTGATTTAATGGCGTTAACAGCATGGGGGTTGGCTAAAGGTTGTTTTATTGACCCTGATACCATTTTTGACCGTGATGAATGGCAGAAAGTGGGAGATAAGGTGAGAGACGCTGTGTGTGACGATGGGAAACTGGGGAAAAAGCTTGGCGGACCATGGAGTAAAGTCCTGGCTTGCTTGCAACATCCTGCAGAGCTGGAACTGGCAAGGGTGGCACAGAAAATTGCGGTTACAGAGAGCAGAAAGAAACTTGAGAGTTGCCGTTCTGCTTTTAACATGCAAACAACTCCGGCAGCCGCGGCGCCCCCCCCACCAGGGGGGAGGGAGAATCGTAGCCCTCTATCGCTCCACCGCCGCACACACAAACCGCGGAAAAAGAACGGCAGCTTCTGCCAGATCAGAGCCACCACCCACAAAGCCGAAACGCACCGCAGTAGCAGAGAGAGCTCAGAGCAGCCACGCCGCCCAGGAACAGCCCCGCCGCGCGCCATGCAAACTCTGCAACCCGAGAGTGAAACGGAAGTTACTCCAACCTCGGTTTCCTGTCAACTGAAGCAGAAGGCGGAAATCGCAGAAGTCACCCCGATGGGCGGTGCCGCTGGCTGTCCACGCCCCTTTCACCGCCTCCTGCTCACTGAAACCATCACTAACACCGAGACTGGGACCGCCCCGCTGCGAATGATGCAAGCAAACACTAGCTGTGCCACAGAAGATTCTTTTCAAAGCTCCAAAAATCAATTCTTAACTGTATTTTAAAGTACCCTGTTAATTGGTGCAACTAAGTTATGATTTAAACTTGTTTCCAGCTTTTACTAATGAGAAACCATTGTAACAACATAATTGTCCTGATGAACCTTAGTTACTAAAACCTTAAAGAAAAGCTAAAATTCCTTGCTAAAGCAATTTTAAAGGTGTTTATCCTAAGTATATTTTAACAAAGTTAATTTTTGAACTATTTCCTCAAAGCATCATTCATCATTAGGTGCATAATATCTTAGCTTTTAAACCAACTCAGTGTTTTAAACAAATTCAGTAAACCCTTTTTAAAATAAAGTGAATATTAACTAAACAAAATATAAAGCTAGAGCCATTACCCTTAAATCCTTATATCAAAACATCAAATGATTTACAAAAATTATTAAATGCAATTAACTGTGTAAAACTCACCCTAAGCTTTACCCCATGTAAGTTATTTGCAGAAACATCCAAAACTACGTCACAAAGTAACTACCACACTAAATTTAAAGAAATATTTTTATTTATAAGTGTTGTTTGGGGCAGTGTTTATATGTGTGTGAGTGTGTCTGTGTGTGTGGGTGTGACAGTGCTGGGACAGACATACTATAAATGTTGTTTGGCTTCTAAAGCATTTTTAAATTTGTGGACCAGGCCTATAAGTGAAACTATACTGGATAATTTTGGCTACCTGTTGAGTGCCATTAAAATTAAGCTCAAGTAACACCTTGATAAGCTTACCTAAGACAAAAGCTAAGCAGAATCAAGAGAATAAAAGCACCACAAATTATATTAAATTTTAAATTTTGTTAAATTCAAACACTATTAAAGTTAAATGAATTTAGATTTTATTACAGGTATATTATGTTGTCTGTTATTTGACATTTCATTAAGCTTAAATTCAATTAACACCAAGTTCAACTGTTACTCAATATTTGTTGTTTTAAGTTCCATTAATTTTAGATCCTATTAAGTTTGAATTCAATTATAGTTAAGCCTCTTAAATGTTGCTTCAGATAGGGTTGTGTGTATGTGTGAATATTGCAGGCCTGCTGAAAGTGTTGTTTGCTTTTGAGTGTTTTAATGTGTAGATGAAACCTGTAACTGCTGAGAGTGTGGTTTTTGATTTTGAGAGTTTTGATGTGTGAATGAAACCTAAGAGCAAAGTTCTAATGAATAGTTAAATTTCCTGTTAAATGTCTTTAGTTAAGTATAAATTCTGTTAAAATTAAGTATTATTAGACGTAAATTTTAATAAGTTTTAAATTCTGTTAAGGTTAAAATTCTGTTAGAGTTAAGTTGTTAAAGTGATATCAACTTTGAATTCCATTATAGTTAAGTCCTATTTGTTAGTTTTAAATCAAATTTATTAAGATCAAGCTTTATTTTAAGTTTTAAAATTGTTAGTTTATATTGTTGTTCACAAAAGCCTTGCAGTTTCATCTTCCTTGGTTAAGGTCAGATGATAGGGTCCACTGTTTTCAAGTGTTTCACCTCACCTTATATGATTATCTACCAGGGTGGTAACATGATAAAACACTCTCCTTATTGGTATTAATCAAAGCTTGTTTATAAGATGCTCTAAGAAAACCCTCCCAGTTAAGGCCTGGGGCTCTGACCAAGCCTTAGTCCTGACTGGTTGGGAAGTATGCCACCAAACCCAGGTGTTTCTGCACCAAAAATGTGATTGAGTCACCTTGACTCGCTGATTTGGACTTGTGAAAGCTGAGCCCTCTTCCAGGTAAACTTGGAATCCTTGCCCGGGAAAGGTTCTCCAAGCCCTGCCTGTGGAATGAGGTTCCCAGCAATTACAGTCGCTGGGAGATAGCAGAGTAGTTAAACAATTGAAGATGTATTTTCTTAAATAAGCTTATTGTTTCATTCCATGTATTGTTACACCTTTGTGTCATTTTCATCTTTTTATAGAAAGAAACACATCTTGCCAAAAACAAAAACGGGGGGAGTATAACCCCTCAAGCAATTAGACAATGCAATACTTATGCTAAAATTTTATGTATAGAAAAATGTAATTTTGCTTTTAGAACAGTTATTGTTACTGTACTGATGATTCTAGATGTGTTGTTAAGGTCATTATGTGAATTCATCAACCTTAGCTTGCCTAATCTCTGTTGTTGTAGCATAGATTCCAGTGCAGCACAAAACAAATTTGTGGGTCACCTGGGCAAATCAAACACGTAGTAGTGCTTTTTGCCTTGCGCTTGCATCAGCCACTAACCCTTTTCGCACATGCTTACTTGGTATCCCAGGCTTTGATAATACTAGCTTTGCACGGTTTTCAACTAACAACTGCTCACGAGCTGCCAATGTTAGCCATTGTACTGCTCCCTTGTTGTCGGGTCTTAATACCTCATTGCCATGGGATCCTCAGGAGTTGGATCTCTTGGGGAGCCGAGCTCTTAATGCAAGTGGCAATGAAACAGGCTGCATAACTTTTGGTAGCCCCATAGTGATTCCTAACAGCACCTGGTTGACTCCCCATACGGCAGAATATGCTAACGTCTCTGCCCAATGTGGTCCACATGGAAGTTATGGCCGGGGCAGTGGTTATATACAAATTTGGGCCAATAAAAGTGCCCTTGCCCTTCCATCAGGTGTATTTCTCATTTGTGGAGACCGTGCATGGCAGGGAGTTCCGAAAGGTGCTTATGGGGGACCATGTTATTTGGGCAAACTCACTTTACTTGCCATGAATAAAACCACTGCAGCCAATTTAATGCGGTCCAGAAAGAGACGCAGTCTTACTTTGGATGCAAACTGCAATGATGAAGTAGGCCTATGGAATAAACCGTCTCGGGTTTTTGATGGCCTATTCGGAATTCCATGGGGTGACTGGGGTATAACAGGATGGCTTCGCTATATCTTGCAAGTAGGATTAGTGATTTTACTTGTCCTTGTTAGCATAGCTGTTATTCTACCTTGTGCCTTGCAATGTTTGAAAAAATCATTATCACAGACAGTGAATCAGCTTTGGCTCGCACAAACGCATAAAGAAAACAGGGGAATTGTGGAAAGCTGGCTTCTAGAGAAGGGACACGCAGATGTAGATAGATTGCTTCTTAACAAGTCGCTTCTTAACAATAGCCATATTCAGCCAACTATTAATTAGAGACCTGCGTCCAATCAGCGATCGAGGTCACCATGACTTTTCTGAAACATGGAAATCGTAGGAGCCGTCAAGAATGCGTTAATTGGTAACAGATATGCAGAAATCAGGCACTATAGGTAAACATAGATACATGTTAAGGCAAGTAGCCAAACTTAGGGCGTGGAAGTATATAACCAATAGTATTGTATGATTACAGAATATGCATGAGTTAGTTAACTACACTATAAAATTGTATGCTTTAAATCAATAAACTGAAGCTTGTGGTAAATTCATATTGGATTGTCAAGCCTCCGTTTCTCAGCAAAACCTGAGTGCTGTTCCCCTACCCCAATGTCTACCAAAAGCTAAGTCACCTTCAAAGTCTTGGACCTTCTTCATGTAAATCTTCAGCTGCTTCTTCAGCTTCTTTTCATTCTTTTCCAACTTCTCTAGCAAGTCTTTAAGATCCTGAAAAACAGAAGCTGCATTGGTTAAAAAAACCCATTAAACACAAGAACAACTAATTTGGGGTGAGTTTGAGGCTGGAGACCCTTGGCAGCTTGGTCTATGCACCACCACTACATGATGTGAGCATCTTGGTAGAACAAGAGCTGGTTTATTTCTGGATCACTGAGACACACCCTTACCGACACTGCAAAGCCTGTGGATGTTGTGTGCCTGCTTTTTCTAAAAGCAGCCTATAGCAGGCAATACTCACAAAACACCATCCAAAGCATTTTCTCCTGACTGGTAATCATATTTAAACAGTTCCAACACTATTTAGATACTAGACCCCTTGAGAAAGACAAGACAACCTCACCTGAACTCAGGAGGGCCCAATGTTCCCTCCAGACCTTGCACACAGATACAGGAGGCAAGAAAGGGAAAATTTATGTGTGGTGGTGGATGAGACCACCTCAGGAACTGCTGGGGAGCCGAGCTGTCTCGGAACAGCAGGAATCTGATGGTGGGAAAGTTCTAAGGTTTGAAATACACCCCTTGGGGAATAAGATGGTCCCTCCCTAGACTATGTAAATCCTCCTATGTTGATTGGCTGTAACCTAACCCCTGACTCCACCCCTCCCTTCTCCCCATTGGTTGTGGTATTCCCCCCGCCTTCTCTCCCCTGTGCCCTCAGATGATTGGTCTGTATCCCTATATCTAGGGAAACCCTAAAGTTTCCCTTTCTCTTTCACCACCGGACACCTTCGGGAATAAAAGCATTTCCGGAACTCCACGTGACTGAGCGCTCTGGGTTCTTTTTCCCTGGTAACGCATGAGCTATCCAAAGCTCCCTGGGTGAGTGAGAATCTGTGCCTTCCACCATCTTGGGTGTGAGAAGGGTCTTTCTGCACAGTACCAAAGAAGTGCTGGCCGGAGTGATCTCATTAAAGCCTCAGAGACACTTTTGGTAAACACAGAGGCCTGGTCCACCCCCCACTGCCCACTGCTGAAGTTGTAAAGGGGTCCGGAGGGGTCCGGCCGCCTGGCCCCAACGAGCTTCCGGGGCTTCGGGAGACCTCGGGGGCCTCACCTGGCCCAAGCTCTCAGCCCTCCCGGCTGTTCAGCTCTGTCCAGAGGCGGCTGCGGTCAGCCTCGGTGTTCCCAGGGTCGCTCCTTTGGAGCGGCAGGGACCACGCGGCGGAGGCGGGTGCCTCCCGGGCAGGAACGCCGTGGAGTCGCTGGTCGCTTCCCGTGATAAAGAGAGTGCTACGAGTTGAGAGTCACCAGTGTGCAGTTTATTAAAGGAGAAGCGGCGCGGGGGAGGCACACTGGGGGCTCTCGGGTGGGGCGGTCCACGCAGCTGCCGGGCGCACAGCCCGGCGGGGCTGGGGTCGCGGCCACACCACGCCGAGAGAACAAAGGGAAGGGGTTTTTAGGGGGAAATACGGGGTTTCCCGGGGAGGAACAGCAGGGGCGGAGCCAACGGGGCTCCGGGACAACATGAGGGACAAGCGGGGGAGCAAATGAAATATAAGTAGGGAGGGGATTACAAGCAACTCATGGGGAAAGCCCGGCAGCAGAACATTCTAGTGTGGGCAAGCAGCGGGGGCGGTGATAGGGGCGGGTAAGCAAACCTTAAACCAATAAGCTTAGGAAAACTTTCCAGGGGAGGGAGAGAGCGGTTTACGGCCCGGCCTCCTCCGAGTCCCAGGCGATGGCATCCTCGGCAGCGTCCCCGTGGATTACGCCGACCGCCGGCCTCGGGGACTCGGGATCCGCAGCATCGGGCCGCCGCACCCCCACACACTGCGATATTTATGATCAGCCAAGCCAACTTTTTGGAGTGACAACTGCCCCTCCACACTCCCAATAAATACAAGTAAAAAGAAATTCTTGTGTTGTCTTTGTGCATGATTACAGGGTATAGGGATCCCCAGTGAACTCATTCAGTAGACAGTGCCACAGCATAGACAGGCTGAAAAAAAATATTTAAGAAGTACCTGGGAAGTTGCAAGAGTCATATAGCCATTGAACAGTTCAAGGCCAAGCACCAACACTCGCAAATGCACCAGTGGGAGATGCTGAAGGATTCTGCAGAGTTTAGGAGGGTGAAAGAGACCTCAGTGCCCTCCCCTCCCCTTCATGCTTCCTATCTCCTTTCTCTTAAACTGGTTTTTTTTTTTTTCTTCTCTTCCTATGTTTTCAATACAACCTCTTACCAGATTTTCATTGGTGAGATGTGCAATTTATTGCTGAAGTCCAAACTTCACCTGGACCTCTGGAGACAGCTGCAGAGTCTGCAGGAAAGCCTGCTGCTGTTTCTCCAGCTCTTCTTGCATTGCATCCACCTGGTTTTTCACATCTTCTACCTCCTCCTCATTCTTCCTTCTCTGATCCTGGAGCTGTGCTTCCTGCAACCTGAGAAAAGGATCACACTGATCACCCTGTGATTTCAACATCATTGTAGTAACCACTGTTTGAGCTTAGATCCTTCAAAATCAGCCAACTTGGGAGATGTTCCCAGTCAACCTCCCTATAAAACTGACACACACAAAAGGGTGCTATGGCTGTTACTGCCACACTAGTCTGTCATTTGCTATACTGCAGATTAAATACTTTTGAAATTAGAGACATGAAATCAAAAAGTTGTTTCTTTTTAAATAAAAGGGGGAAAGAAATATCCAAGAGCCCTCTTTTTTTGTAACTGTATCACAAATTTGGGTTCCTTTACTCTTCCCATTAGCAAAAAGTAAATGCATGGCAAGAAAGCAGTGCAGATCAAAATATGCAGGGTTTGTTTTCAAAAGACCAGCTTGAAGGACATTTGTTCTTGTGCTCACACCCTTTCAAGAATCAGTTCTTACTCTTGAAAACTGAACTGTATCTTTTGCAAATGGCTTTGCTCAGTTGGAATGCCACAGGCTTCGTTCGCTACTACTGGGAGTGTTGAGAAAGGCAGAAGCTGAAACCCTTTATTCCTTCAAGTTTTTTGTAGAACTGCTATTTATCTTTGCTTAAAAAGAAGTATATTCATGTATATATCAATTTAAATTTATAAAATACCTGCAGAAAACTATGCACAAGGCAATTTTTTGTCATCTTGGTGAGTTCCTGCTTTCATCATTGCTGCTGACTTCACCAGGACTCTTGAGCAGGGGAAAGACTTCTTTTTTTTTTCTACTCCAGGACATACAAATACTAATGCCATTATACACAGCTGACAGAAGTCACCAAAACCATCCCTTCTCCCACTTTTAGGTGGGTACTGAACTTTTTCTCCAACAATTTGTATTCCTGCCCTGTTATGAATGGAGACAGAGGGTTGATAGATTTCTGCCGATTGCCTAGGCCTGTGACAACTAGCAGTTAACCTATTTAGAGCGACCATCATCCCCAGACCCAGTCTCATTCGCAAGTTCTTTAATGACGGCCAATTTAGGTCTAATATAAAATTGATTATTGTTTATTAGACACCAGAGATAACAGAACAAGGAGCTAAACAACTTATATACTACACAATATAGGGAAACTACGAATAGCTAAACAAATTATATATTGCCCAAAATGGGAAAACTACGAATAGCTAAAATGCAGCGCGCAAAAGGTACCTGTTATTGTTGTTATTATTGCTACCAAAGAAGAAGACAATTTAGGAAACCAATGATCTTACCAAAATCCAATTTTGGTGCTGGGATACATCAGAATCCTACCCCAATCCTGAAAGAAGTGACCACAGAGTTGTGTCCAGACTCTGGGGAGAGGCTTTCTCATGCTCCAGTGTTTGTGTAGAAAAGCTTCTACCTTTGTGAAAATTCGTGCATCTTTTATAGGATAAAAGTGTGCCTGTTTGGTCAGTATGTACAATTTTGTTTCTCTTTTCACATCCTCTCTCCATAACAAAATATGAATTAAGGTTAGAAGTTGTAACGCATTTTTCCCTCCCCTGACCCCGCCCCTTTGACCCCTCCTGACTGGATTATGTGAGTCAGGACCGCCTCCCAGCCCCAGAGATAAAAGCCCCGGCGGGACCGGAACGAGCCCTCTTTCATTCTGGCCTTGATGAAGCTCACACCATTCCTTATCTCCCCTCCCCCCTCCATAGTTTCCCAATCCCTTCCCCTATTATCCTAAATAAAATCACCATGGAGACCTGGAACGAAACAGCTGCCTTTCTAAACCTGCGACACTTCTGCGAGGACCGTGTCTAGACAGCTTCACAGCCCGTGGCCATGGAGAGTACTCTGCATGTCTAGGCTCCTTGAGCAGTTCTCCCCAGCAGCAGGGGGAGGGCGGCTCGAGAGTTTACGCTGCTGCAAGAAGTCTTAGACTTTTGGGCGCTAAGAGATAACCCCTGCCAGGCTGTTGACCCCACCGGGATTATCTATCTTCTGCCATCAAGCAGAAGGAGAAAGGGGGGGGGGGGGGGGAACGTCCTGCCACATGCCCCCTTTTCCCTAGACTAGGTCTCCTTCCAGCCCTGCACTTGTGCACAAGGCCAACCCCAGGGAGGGAAATGCTGAGCTAAAGGGTTAGTAGGACATTTAGTTAATGTATTTTTCAGCCATTTACTAAACCAGAATGTCTTCATTAATCCAGTGATTCATCACTGAGATGTTAACTGTACACTCCTGTGATGATGGGGATGCTGACAAACCTGACAAGTGACATATTAACTGATTTTTAAGGGTATCCCCTACCTTCTGCTAAATAGAAATCTCCCCACTAGTCCACCAGCTCTTTCCAGAAGACCAAAATAAGTGACTCCAGAAGGTATGAGGATTCTGAGGAAGGGCCATCAAGCCAGAAACTGCAAAGTATTGGTCCCAGATTACACAAGGCGATGGTGGCAAAGAGGAGGAATGACGCAAGGGGATAACCAAGCCCATGTCCTTGCTGTAGCTCATGGATATGCTCTCCTCATTTTATCTTTTATAAAAATCTTATATATTGAAGCCTCATAACCACCCTGCAGTAGAGCATAGACTGATTAACATTTATTTATCAGCTCTTCCAAGCACCAGGTTGAACCAGGAGAAGAATCCAGGTGTCCTGCCTAGTTGCATTTCTAAACATTCATTACCTTGGAAATGAGAGATCATCACAGAATCGCTGGCATCCCCAGGAGATACAGAGGTTGCAGGTACTGCCTTGGTGTGTCCGGCTGGGATATTTACCCAGCTGACCAGCATTTGAGAAGAGCTGTGGAAGAATGGCACTGTGTGTCCACCATGCACCTTCATCATACCTATAGGCAACACATGGATGGAAGCACACAATCCCCAGGAGTATACAAAGCAGACAGTATTGCAATATAAGAACAGGGACTCCACTTATGACATATCAATGATTGGGAGAAAACACTTTAGGGAGGTGCTATATCTTAGTGCAATTTGAAAAACCAAAATCTAAAATAATGTTGGGGTTTTTTTAGATTTTCTAGAGATTACAGCTTCCCAACACCTTTATCACACAATTTCCCATTAATGTAAAATAATTCTTACTGAATCACACCTCAGGCAATAGTGCCAAAAGCCACCATCAGCAATGTCCAACTAGAATCACAATGATTCCTCTGAATATTAGGGGGTCTCAATTCCTCCAGTTTGGATATTGTACCTCTGGCTGCTCCCAGAGAGGACAACAGGTCCTATAGAGGACAATGGGACAACAGAAGAGAAACAAAAGGGCAAATGAAAGGGAGGAGAGGGGAGAAGCAGCAGTGGGGAAAGCAAAGTGTTTGACCTGGCAACTTGCTTTAAACCTTGATAAGCCAAGCCGAGTTCTCCATCTTTGTTGAGATACTCCCAGTCCTCAGTCTTGCTAGAAATAAAGGACAGAAAAGGGAAGCAAGAGGACAGAGAAAGACAAAAGTTCAATTGCAAGAGAAGGGGAAAAGGTATAGAACCCTTATTAATTTTATTTATTATTTTTGAAAGCACACTTTCATTACACTGTATTTCCTTTTCCACCATGGTGAGAGAGAGGAGAACCATGCCCTGGTCATGCCCCATATGACAACCCCTGGCTAGCGTGTCGCTGTTGTACCCAGAACGAAGCGGCATAGCACACACACACACAGATCCAGCAAGCACCGAGAGCGAGTTTATTGTACAACTCCTGCTTATATGTGCTAAAATTCCATGGGTGATTGGTCAGTGGTCACTCACCCCCGGGGTGATTGGCTGAAGTCCTACAATGCCCAATTCCAAACACTCTCTGCCTTAAACCCAAAACAGATCAGGAAAACAGCAGGTGTTCAATTATTATTTACAAAATTCATCTCATTGTTTTTCATACCTTGCATGGGAAAGGAGAGTTTCTCAGGGAAAAGCTTCTTCTAGCAGCTTTTCAATACCCACACTAGTGGAGCTTCTCCTCCCTCCCCAGCTGTGAAACGTCCTCATGCAGACCCTTCCTTCCTGACCCACTGAAGCCAACACAGGAGCCCAAAATCATTCAGAACAGAAGGGATCCTCACAGATCACACAGCCCAACCTCCTGGCAGGTTATCATTATTCCCGAGATGATAGTGTTTTTACATCTCACTAAAAAGACATTTTTAAGACATGTTTCTCCATTTCCTTCCTTTTGCAGCAACTTCCACTGGTCTAAAATAAATTCTCTTCCTTCTACTTCAGTTGAGGGTTTCCTCAATCCTCTAGTCAAACATATCAGCCTTTCCTCAGAGCAACCTTCAGTCCAAACATTCCTTGGATGTTTGTTTCCTTATGTCCATATGAGATCAAATCTCCTCTGTATCCACCCAGGCAGAAAAATGCCAAGAAAAGTATCATCTCCCTGTAATAGCAAAAGTTTCCTTTTAGCAGATTGTGGGGTTATTAAAGTTATATAAGACAGAAAACTAATTTATCTTCTTTAATTAGGTGTTGAACATATTATAAATGTGTGATGTAAGCTGGTCAACCTGACCAGGAGCACTTGCTACAGTGAAATTTTACTTGGTTTCAATGTCAGTTAGAAAACAGTTGTTCTTTTTGGAAATAATAATTGAAAAATAAACAACAACAACAACAATCACTTAATATAACAACTTTCAGATAAAAAAAATAATAAAAAAGAATCAAGCCAACATGAGTCTTCTATTTTGAAAAGAGCTCTAGCAGATGCCATTTCCTGGCAAGGAAAGCTCTGCATATTTCAGTGGAAAAGCACAACGTGCAAACTTTCTATAGCAAATTTTCACACAAAGAAAGCAGTGAGAAATGCGGTGTAGCAGCACTACCTCAAAAATATTCAAGAGGTGTCTCACTGCTGCAGACAGCTTTTACAACCCTTCCATCCTGGTATATAAGCATGGCATTTCTCAAAACTAGCAAACATTTCAGGCATTAAACATTTAGAAAATTTATCTGTTAAAGCCATATGCATGAATTTAAATTAAAACCTTGTTGCTACTCTGTACATAGCAGGTTTCCAAAAGGGTCTGTAGGCTGACAGAAAAAGGAAGTTTTGTTGAACTGATTCAGATGAATTTGCTAGTAAGGGCTTTTTTTTTGTTTAGATAACTTTAACAGAACATGTACTTAGGTACTGAAAACCAAGGAAAAAGCCATGAAGGATGCTCACTATTACATGTCAGTAACCTGGGAAATCTCACCTGATGAGCAGCAAATTTCTAGTGCCGTGAAAATGGCAGGAGAGCACCAAGACCCATGTGCAGCCGGCAGCTTGCCTTTGGGCTGCTGACTCAGCATGGGCGGGGCCAGCAGGGATGGAGGCTGCCCTCATTCTCTCATGAGGGTGCCCTAGGGAGCATGAACAACCAGGAGTACCGCATGTCAGTCAGGGTGTGGCATGGTGCAGCAGTTCACACAGGCAGGACAAGCAGGAAGGGTGGAGTCACTCATTAGCTCAAGAGGTGAGCTTAGCAATGGTGTATACTTGGCAAGGAGTTATGACCTCTACATGTGCCAGAAAGAATGTGGCAACACAAACCAAGCTGCCAAGGAAACATGCAGGGGTCCAGGTATTGTGCTGCAGGGAGTGCCAGATGCTGGCACTGATAACAGGAGGCAGCAGAGACAATATCTATGTGAGGTGCCAGCAAGTTGATGATCTATTCAGCCTGGTGGTACAATTTAAGGAGGAGGTGGAAATGTTAAGGAGTATCAGGGCATCTGAGGAGGAAATTGACTGGTGAAGCTGCTCTTTACCAACCCTGAGGCAGGCATACCAGCCAAATGCACCGCAGGAAATGGGAGGATCCCCTGCCCTGGAGGCAGGTCCCCGATTAAGGTGGCAGGTGAATCCCCTCCTAGCCTCCCTCCCCTTCACAGGTGCCCTTAAAGATTTGGAAAGTAAGAGGTTCTGGAAACTGAGGGCCAGCAAAATGATGAGGTAGGCGAAGGACCATCTGGGATGTTGACTGGGGTGAGTCAGCCAGCCTCACATATCACAACAAGCGCTCCAAAAAAAAGAAGGGTCATCATTGTAGATGACTTCCTTCTGAGTAGAATGGAGGGCCCAATATACAGACTAGATCCATGCCACAGGAAAGTCTGCTGCCTCCCTGGGGCCCAATGTCTTGGTTTAAAACAATTTAAGGGGTGGACATTCCAAAATAAGTCCTTTTTAGTTTTAACCACTCCCTTTTCACCAATAATGAGAGAAAAATATGAGTGGATATAAGTGAAAAAAAAAAGAGTTTACTAACAAATGAAACAGAAACAGGCAAAAAATAACAGTGATAATCAGTAGTTACAAAGTTGCTAAATTTCACAGACTCCCCAGGAACAAAAAGAAACAAAATGGCAGAGAAAGACCTCCCTCAAAATGGCACCCTCCATAGACAACCGCGTGTTCTATGAGAAAGGGAAAATGGCCGACAAACCCTCTCCCCAAGATGGTGCTCTCCACAGAAGACCACATGTGGAGAGACAAAGGTAAAGATGGCAGACAAGCCCCACATGGCTCAACCTTCCCCGGGAACAAAAAAAAGGGAAGGTAGGACCTTACAAAACAGTTCTGGTGGCAGATGGAAAGTGCTGGCATTGCCTGGGGAGCTCTGGCCCTGCAGCATCAGCATCCTCCACTTCCTTTTGGCAGCTGGGGTGGTATGTGTGTGTGTTAGGTCAGTTCTGCTGCTTGCTGCCTCCTCCTGCCACCCAGTGGACTCAGCCAGTGTCAGTGCTGCTGTTTTGGGCCGCTGCCCCGACGGGGGGAGAAAAAACACAGACACCCGTGTAGTGAATGAAGACAGGACACTCTTGCTTGCTTCGAAGAGAAACATTTAATGCAGCTACAGACACTCTTTTACACTATAGAGCTAGGTAAAACTTTTATACTGTGCTAAAAATATTCCAGCTAAAATTATACTTGTTAGCCTTCTTATTAACTAAACTAACACACATTGGCTGCCGGCCACTTCCCCTATCAACTTTCATGTGACTGTCCATGCGCTGTTCTGATCAATGAGGATTCCGGTCAGGTGTCAATCATGCAAGTGATTATATAACTTGTTTTGGCCTGCATGTCAGCTATCCTTTTCCCAAAGTGCTTTTCTAGTGAGAAAAAGTGAGCAAAGGCCTTTCACTTATTCTATAAGACTTTTCTTGTCTGCCGCACCTCCCCCTTCTTTGTTTTTTTTTTTTTTTACAAAGGGTTCATAGCGATCAAGGTGAGCACCACAGATTATTTATACAGTACACAGAGAAGAATTTGAAGTGATTGAAGAGGCTGCCAAGCACCATACTCTGCCTTCAGGATATATATGATACCTTTAAAGTGGGTGAAAGGCTAATTAATCTTGAACTGTTCATGGATGATATAAAACAGCCTTTGGGGAAGGCAGACAATTAAAAATGGAGCCGTGATTTTCGATGTTTGTCCAGATGAATTGCAGAATTCTTACAGTACTGTTGCTTGCTACTATTGTGAGGTAAGCCGAGATGGTGTTTTCTGGGGCTGGTGCTGCTCCTACACCGTGCATCAGGATGTCAGTTCTTTGTTGTAGTTGCTTCAACATCTTTCATGTTATGTCTGGGTTCACCCACGTGCTGATGGCTGGTGTCATGTGGCACCTCTTTGTCGCTATTGAGAGTCTCTTTAGCTGGGGTATTGGGTTGTTGGGCTGGTCTTTCCAACTCATGGTACGGTTTTACCACATGAGCAATAACTGCTTTGGACCTGTTCGTGATAGAATACATGCGTACCCTCTCCCCCAGGTTAGTAGATCAGCTGGGCCTTGCCATTGTGCACCCAATTGTGGATCCATACATAAAACTTTTGGAAATTGTTTATGCGCACACAAACCTTCAGAGCAGTATCGCTGTGCCGGGGATCGAGATTGATGAACTGCATTCAAAAAATTTAGTGTAAATATTGCATTATCTAATTATTTTTGTGGAGCCAAATTCCCCCTTTTTTGTTGTTTATAACATGCGCTTCTCTTAGTATGAACATGAAAGCAACACAAAAGCAAAACAATACTGTTGGAAAACACAGTTTTCCAGCAAAACTTGTGTTAGTTAAGCAGGCCATATACAGGCCGCAGCACTTCGCTTCCCTGAGAATGCTTCGTGGGAAGGTGCCAAGAAAGTGCAGCTGTGCCTGTATGCTTTGAAAGTACCGTGAGAAGTATGCTGGGAGTGAACTTGTGATTAACAAAGAATGAAGGGGAGAACCCTGTAGATGTGAGAACAAACTGCAGATACGTGTGTAACTATAATTAGTAACATCTGTAAGAGTATATAAGTTTCTCATTTGGTGAAATAAAATGGAGCTTGCTTATATCTCACATTGAGACTGCCGTGAGTTCCCTCGCGCCGCCCGTCACAATACATGTAAAAAACCAATAAGCTAATTACATGCTCAGCTTTAGCACTGAGCAAAAATAAGCAAGGTAATACATGTAATCATTAGTACACAAGAGAAAGGATAGTGATTCAGAAAGATACATCATATGTCTGCAAAGATACCCAGAGTCTGCAATCGCTGGGGAGCCCCATTACACAGTCAGGACCTGGAGAACTTTTCCTGGGTAAGGTTTCCAAGGTTACCCCAAAAGGGGATCCAGCTTTCATAAGCCCAAATTACCAAGTCAAAATGGCTTGAGTACATTTTTAGTGCAGAAACACCTGGGTATGTTGGCATACATCCCGACCAGCCAGGGCCAAGGCTTGGCCAGAGCCTAGGCCTTCACTGGGAGGGTTTCCCTTAAATAGCCTACAAACGAGCCTCTATTAATATCAGATGGGAAAGTTTCTTAAAATTATACATTTCTTGCAGATGACTACACAAGGTTATGTGAAAGTTTCCAAGGCAGCAGGCATTGTCATTCATTTTTAGCTAAAAAATCAATGTTACCATGAACAAACTGCAAATGATCAAAAGAAAGCATATGTGTAACATCAAATAATATTTTATAGCTAATTTCCTTTATAAAGGCTCTGTGTATCCACTTTATGACATTAACATATTCAGAATCGTTAATCCAGCAATAGTAACTGTTCTAAAAAACCAAGATTATGTTTTTCCACACATCTATGCATATATGACACTAAAGCAAAATAAAAGCAAGAAAGAAAGCACTAAGTATCTTACATCCAATAATATCCATAATTTGGAATCGTTACTTATTCTTCTGTGCTACCTATGGAAGACAAAACAGCAAAGATTGTTATGAATAATTATCTTAGTGAACCAATGTAGAACATTTACACTCACAGAACTTTGATGAAACTAAGGGTCTAAGAAACCGCATCTTCACATATTTTTATACAATTTATTATCTTATGTTCTTAAACAGTTGCTTACCAATTTTCCATCCTAATTGTTTCAGGTGGTTCCATCTTATCTCTATAACAGAAGAACTTCATATTTTAATTCAAAAATATTACATTAATGGGCATATTTTACCATGATAGGTCTGTTTTAATTCTCTTTACCTAAACTTAACGTCACTTAAACTCAACAGCACTTAACCTTAATAGAACTTAAAATTACCAGAACTTAAAATTAACATCACTGAAATTAACAAAACTAGATTCAAAGTTGAGAGTGTCCCTTTAAAAGTTTCAGATACAACAGAATCTAACTCATTTTGACTCCATCATTACAAGAAAGCTACTGATAGTTTGTCATACAATAGTTAAACATCAGCAAACAATATGCAAGTGAACAACTGATTTGTAAATGAAATAACAGCAACATGGCACTCTAGAGGGTTGAGTTTCTGCAGGATTTACTAGAAAGATTATAAAGGTGTGGTAAATACATTGTGATTTTGCATAATTTAGTTCTGAGAATAGCTTATGGTAACTATAAACATTATTGAAAATGCCTGTTGCAAAGTGCAGCTTTACTCAGAAAAATGACAACATTGTATATCTTGGCAAATTACATTTAAAACTTGCTCAGTTTGCAGATGCTAAGATAGCTGTTTGTGATTGCCACTACAATAGACTTGAGCTTGGAGTATTAAAGCTAATGAGATATAAATATTTAAGGCCAAAAGGTCAAGGACATAATCATACAATGCTGCCATGATTTTTGCACATGTGTCAGAGTTTAAGGAAGGCCTGGAATTTTTCTCCATCACTGTTACTAAGCAACAAATAGTTGGGTGTTTAGAGCCATCAAGTCTTTTGTAAAAGACAAAAGGTGTGCTTGGGCAGGGCAGGGTAAGGGAAGAGCCGGCCGTTGGAACGCTCTCTCGTGGTTTGGTCGCTGAGAGGAGAGGCTGCTCTTTGTTTTTCGGCTGCGACCAGAGGAAATCCAACTGTGCCCTGTTTTTCTCTTCTCCTGGCTGGGTGAGCTTTGATTCAACCTTTTTTCCCACTGAGAAGTGCACGTTTCCCCCGGCTGCGTTTTCTCGCAGCAGCTGCCGGGAGAGTCTGGCTGCCTCTGCCGCCTGCCCCTGCCCTCTGCCGCACGAGACCACGGCATCTGCTGTGACTGCAGAAATCCTTGCTACCTCGGTAGCTAGCCGGGGAGAGCCAGCTCCTGCCCCTGCCGCCCTGCTTTTTGCCACTCCGAGCTGCTTCACTGCCCTGCATGCTTTTCAGCCTGCCCGCCATTACCAGCTGTGTGAGGCTGACCTGACCCTGTGCCACAGCGCCACCTGCAGCCGCTCGGGAGTCATCGCACCTGTCCTGCCTGACCGGGAGTTCAACAGCACCCCTGCTGCTTGCAACCGTGATTACACCACACGGGAAAAGGCTCGGCAGCTCACAAGTCATCTGCTATTGGTTTCTGGTTCTAGTTGTGGTTGCTATTATTGTTATTGCTTGTTTATAGATACCAGTAAAGAACTGATATTCCTTTTCCCATACCTTTGCCTGAAAGCCCTTGATTTTCAAAATTAAATAATTCGGAGGGAGGGAAAATCACATTCTCTGTCCTAAGGGAGGGTTCAACCTCTCTTAGCAGACACCTGTCTTTCAAACCAAGACAACATGTAACTTTGTTCGTTCAGTGGGTGTATAAAGACTGATGCATGCATAGAAGCGGCCACAAAATCACCGTTTCAGGATAGTCTAGGGGAGTGTGCTACTGTTCTATTCCACTGTTTACCATCTTCCATAAGAAGAAAGAATATTAGAAACCCAGCCACTGAGCAGATAACACAGTACCCATGGGGCAAGTCTGTTTTGTAAGATGGTGTCACTTTCAGTCACTTATCTGGCCCATCACTGTACTTAAACTGTTTTGATATCAAGGTCAATTTCAATCTATAAGCATTAAGGAAAAACAAATACACTGGAAGCACTGAACAGCTGTATCCGTTTGAAATGCTGCCATACGTTTCTTCATGGTGAAACATTCACATTTAAATTGTCTTATTAAAGCTGTGCAAGTGAACTGGTAAAGCTGACACAATTCTGTCTGCCTTTGCAATGGAGATTCGTGAGCTAATTATATCTAATTCCCGAATAGCTTCTGCAGATAATGTACATGGGGAAGTTAGGGTTGTCTTTCAAGTGAGCAAACAAATGCTTTGATTGATGAGTGGCCAAACCTAGTATGGGCCTTATCCAGTTAAGTACTCTCAGTAACTTTTGTAAATCATGCAATGTTTTGACATCAGGCTTTAAAGTTAATTGCTGTGGTCTCACATTTTGTTAATATCCACCCTAAATATTCCAAGGAGGGACCTACTGAATTTTGACAGGGGCCACCTGCAACCCATGCTGAGTAAGATTAAAATGTCAAATAGTATCATGTGAATATGAATCATCCTGTCCACAAATTAAAATATCATCCACATAAGGATTGATGATGCTGTGAAGAGATAGCCTGAAAATCATGCAATAAATGCTACTTTCCCAATTTCCTATGGGATCACAAAAATAGGTGCATTCCAGGGACTAGTAGAAGGAACTATGTGTGCTGCCTATAATTATTTTTGTACTATTTGGTTTGCCTTAAGTACTTTAGGCCTCTCAAGGCCACTAGTCTACCCAAACAACTGTGGTGTTTCATTGGCACATCAGGAGTCCCAGACATCCTCCAAACACTTTGTTGGATGGGTGCCAACATGCTCAGCTCTTTGAACAACTAGGCTACGTACAGAAAACATAAATTTTACCCTATGGTTAAAATGTTGATGTTATCAAGTTCACCTCTCATTTGTAGGCCTGTGACTCCAATGATGCTAGTAGTCTGCACACTGAAAAAAATCTTTAATTCTGGGGCAGCCTCGGAAAAAAAAATGCGGTTCCTGTAAAAGACAGTCCTTCAATTTTAAGTTATATAGTGGGTTTTCCTTTTGGAGATCTGGATTGAAAATTGTTGTAGCCTGTAACCTCAGAAAGGAGACAAAGTATACAAAATATGGGCTCTCCAGGAGAAATATTCTGTCCTAGTGAAATCCAGCAAAAACATTGGGAAAGCTTAAACTGACCTAAACAATCAACATTTGGCTAAAGGTCCACATAAGCTACATCAGTGAAAATGAACATCAGAGGTGTACTTAATATAAAACACTTTCAAAACTACTCAGCAACAAATGACAGAATTTTGGCTAAGAATAACTGGACATTTGAGGTAAGCTTTAGCCCACTTCTGTTTCTTTACTCCTCCGATGTAACCAAATTACAGACAGCCCAATAATTCCTATGAAGGGAATTTCACCCAAGTTAATGAAGGGTTTATTGTTGCTTTAAACACAGATGGTATTTCATTTGGTTCCCCAGCCCAACTTTCTTATTAACCAAGTTGGTATTATTATTGTTATAACTCTTTTATCCTGCTGCAATGCTTTCTCATTTGTGAAAACTGGAAACAAATTTAAAATACAACTCAGTTTCAGTAAGTAAAAAAGTACTGTGAAAAAAATTCACTGATTGATCTGTGAAACCCTGGAGACACCCCCCCCGGGGCCCCCCACACGGTGCAAGTGTCGGAGTCTCCCGGCCCCAAGTGGAATGGTTGCGGGGGGGGCACGCTGGGGCCCCATCCTGCTGGGACAGAGATGGTGCCATTTCTCAGCGCCCTGCCAGGGCCCTGCACAGAGTTGCTGCAGCCACTGGGGAAGAAGGGTGGGGGGAAAAACAGTGGCACTGCTGGAGCTGCCCCGACACACCGAGCAGTCTCCGGGATGAGGAGGAGTATAGGAGGGTTCCAAAGATGGTGCTAAGGGTCATTCTAGAGGAAAATACAGGTCTGGTTCCTTTCCAGGATTAACATGAGCTGACAGTAATACATCCTCCTCTGGTTCATTATTAGTAACCTTTTCAGCACTCGCAGGGGCTCTAAAGAACTTAACATCAGAAGCTTCTCTCATTTAGAAAACAGTTACAGGGTTCTTTAATGAGTAATAAAAGTTGCTCCAATGTGGACAATCTGTTGCAATACCTTTTAACTGCACTGATGCCCCCGGGACTCTCCCTGGTCCCATGATACTCACAATCTCGTGGTTCTTTGTCCAGTGAATACCACTGGCCTAATCTCATAGGCTGTGCCAACAATTTGCCCCCTGTCAGATTGTGGTTTGCCAAAAAAGTCCCCTGTCGTCATCAAGGTCTGAGGGTCCTTTATTCTGTTGATGCAAGAGCCATCGCAAAATTTCTAGGCAATTTTGAGGGACATCTTCCTTCCCATGATTGCCCCACTGCTCACCTCAAGGTGATGTGCGCGCTGTATGAGTCCCTTAGTCAAATTTCCTGGTCAACCAAATCTCCTAGTTCAGTGGGGTTCACTACTGGAGCCATCCATTTCTTTCACCACCTTCTGATAAGTCCCTAATTCCGGGGTGCCATTTGTAGCGAATGAAGACAGGACACTCTTGCTTGCTTCGAAGACAATCATTTAATGCAGCTACAGGCACTCTTTTATACTATGCAGCTAGGTAAAACTTTTATACTGTGCTAAAAATATTCCAGCTAAAATTATACTTGTTAGTATACTTGTTAACTAAACAAACACATGCTGACTGCCTGCCACTAGGGGAAGTGGCATCACCTCTCATGCGGCTGTCCACGTGCTGTTCTGACCAATGAGGATTCTGGTCAGGCATTGATCACGCAGATGCTTATATAACTTGTTTTGGTCTACGTCAGCTACACTTTTTCCCAAAATGCTTTTCAGTGAGAAAAAGCGAGCAAAGTTGAGCAAACGTGACCAAAGGCCTTTTACTTATTCTATAAGACTTTTCTTGTCTGCCACACTCCCGAGCACTGAAGAATGGTGGCCCGGCCCCGACTAGCTCCGGCTCCGCACTGTGGACAGGAGTTGCAAAATTTACTCTGAAACAGTTTTGGGTTGCAAAGTGCAGTTTCTCAGGTTGCCTAAAGAGAGTTTCTCAGAGACCTGCCTAAAGCAACCCACTCCGGAACCCAGAGAGAAACAAAAGGAGGTTTCCACCTTGTGCTGTCTCAGTTTTCCCAGTGAGAATGAAAGAGAAAAGGCAACAGGTCTGCCTGAATGCTCCCAATTTTAAAAAGGGACTGGCACTACCAGACCTCACAGTTCTGTTTCCATCTGCTGGATCTAAAGAGACAGTAACGATTTTGGGAATATCACATAGCACAGAGAGATATGGAATACAATAACATTTTGGGTTACCCAGGTAAGGGATATTACTAGGAAACTCCCTGACCTGGTACAGCCCTCTGATTTTACCCTCTATTAGTTCTCCAGGCAGGTAGCAATGAGATTGAAGAAAGGAATCCTAGGGCAATCAAAAGGGACTTCAGGGCACTGGGGCATTTGGTTAAAGGAGTAGATGCACAGGTTGTATTCTCCTCAATTCCTTCAGTACCAGGGGTAAATACTGGCAGGAACAGGAAAAGTAGACTGATTTATACATGGCTTAGAGGCTGGTGCCACAGATGGAATTTTGGGGGTTTTGACGCCGGCACTGCTTGCTGTAGCTGGGTGTGTGGCTGATGCTGGGGTTGAGCAATTTTTCCGGTGTGCATTTCTCCAGGGGATGGGGATATCTCTGTCGTTGTGTGGAGCCGTCCTGCGCCCCGCAACCTGTTTCCCGACAGTGCTTTTCCTTCATCCAGGATCATATTCCACATCCACCAGCAATGCGTGGGCAGGTTAAAGGGATCAGGGCATGCAGGAGCGGGGGGTATAGGGGCAGCTGGAGATGGCACAGCATCAGCCATCTCTCCCTCTGAGGAGGAACTGCTTTCAGAAGCAGCTTTCTTTTTGTTAGCCTCATTAGCCTCCAGTATGGCTCTCCAGGCAGGCAGCATTTGAGCAGCCGCCTCTTCTCCTTCTGTAGCGCAATGCCACAACTCATCTCCCACCTCATCCCGCACCTCTGACGAAATGGCGGTGCTTGGGTTTACTTCTAGTATTAAGAGCAGAGCACAACATAGCACTCTCGCTGCTGTTTGTAGCACCATGTTTGTAAGGGATTGGGAATGCCCAGACTCTTCATGTTTTTTGAAAACATGGCTATCCTCTGAGGACTCTCCTGTCCCCATCGTCCCCTGTGGCTCACCTTCAACACCGAAGGGATCCATCACTGGCCAGCTTTTCTGTTTCTTTCAACAGCACTTAGTTGCAATGGGGCTTGCCATCAGACACCAGATAGGGGTCTTTTCGCTCCTCGCAGAGGGCACCATTTGTCGGAAATTCATTTGGGGTCTCAGCCTGGTTCATGCAAAGTCCCATTTATTGTACAGAAAACATCATGTTTTTATATTGTTACAAACTTAACTTAGCCATTTTCCAGGGTTATATGTTTTACTTTCCTGATGTACGAGATGATTGCCATCATCTCTGCTTAACTTCTCTTGCTAATCACTAATGCATAAGGTAAACATTCTTGGTCTTGCAATCAGTCTCAGCCCCTACCGGGGGCGATTTAGCTTATCTCTCTTAATGGCTCACATTAACTGATGGCAAAAGACCTTGATAGCTGCTGGACTTCGCAGCTAACACCTTGAACTCCCACAAAGTTACATAATTGTAAAACAATTATTAGAACCAATAAGTGCTCACACTGTGGGGCTCTTGGTTAGTTACATCTGATGCCTGTTCCTATCGTGTCTATGGTGGTTGGTTAAGCACATTTGTTGTGCCTTGCAAGTATGTAAACTCATAACAAACTAACAGTTTAAGAACCCTGGATTTTTGCAATAATGTGTTTTTGCCATACCATCGTGGAGTCCTTGTGTGCCCTTAAAAAACACCGCAGGTATCGGTCAAGGAAGGCGGGAACCTCCCTTGGAATGGAAAATATTACCCCCTTCCCTCCGAATTATTATAACTTTGAAATTAAGGGGCTTTCAAGCAAAGATATGGGAAAAGGAACAACAATCCTTTACTAGTATGTATATGTATAACAAAGCATAAGAGCAAAAATCAACGGTAGCAACAACAAACAAAACCAGAAACCCAGTGATTCGCCCCAAGCGGGCCCAGAGACACTTCAGAGACAAAGTCAGAGAAGTGGGTATTTGCTTTATTTGGTGCATCGGGTGTGGGGGATTCCGTCCTCCAAACACACACAACCGGCACTTCCAACAATATGATATTAAGGGTAAAATTCATGAATATTCATCACATTCCCCGGGATAGGAGTGGATATACAAATAATTTCTCGGAAGTCATCAATATCATTAGCATGTGCACCACGCATGCTCTGTATGTCCCGGTGGTCTATGGAGATCCCCAAAGTAACCTTCAGGGTGAAGGTCCCAGTAGTCTTCATCACGATGCACTTTTCACCTTTCTCTCTGGAGCATGCGTAGTCCTTCATAAGATGATTCAGCAGGTTCTGTGCTGGCTTCAAACCTATTCCTGTCCCTCTTGATAAGATTAAGGGAATCCTGTTTTTCTGGGTTTTAGACTTCACATATTCTGTCTCTCAATAGTTAACTTGAGTTACCTATTGATTACCCCTTTCTCACCAGTAATAGCCTTCTCTCAGCTGTCAAGCACTTTCCCCTTTGGTGTAGTTATGGTCACAGCCGGCAGGGGCACTGTTGGGCTCCTAGCTGGGCAGGGCAGGTGCGATGATTCCCCCATGGCTGCAGGGGGCGCTGTGGTGCGAGCTCAGCCACATGTCTCTCACATGGTAATGGTGGGTGGGCTGGATGGCGAAATGGAGTGTAGCAGGAACCTTGGAGCGGCAGCTGGGACAGCAGAGGCAGGCAGACACTGGGGTGACAAACAAAATGTAACAGAAAACTGCAGTCTTAGCAGGAGCCGCTGGGGTTGAGTGGACATGGGGTGCTGTGTTTGAGTGTAGCGAAAAAGCCCAAGGCAGTGGCAGAAAACAGCAGGGCCGGGCAGCAGCAGCTGGGCTTCTCTGTAGCAGCTGCCTCACGCAGCCGGGGAGACGTGCCCTCTAGGAAGGGCGAAAAGGTCAGGGTCCCAGGTTTTCCCCTGAGGCGCCCGAATAGATGGTGAGGGTCCTTTCTAGTCAGATTGGGTGTTAATAAGGTCCCAGTTCAATGGCTGCTCTTCTGAGCAAAGGCTCACCCACAGTAAGGAAGAAGCAGTACAGGGCTGGGCTCCTTGGTGGCAGTGAATTGTCCATGTGGTAAGCAGCAGCTCGACCATCGCCTCCAATCCTGAGAGCGAGAGAGAGCAAGGAGCCTCTCACCCTCCAGCCAAAATCTCACAATATTTCTGCCCTTCCCAAGAGGAAACCCCTCAGGTAAGACAGTAGCCAGCCGCACCTTTCCCACCACCTTGGCCATTTCTTTTGTCTCTTAAGAATCAGTAGTTATCATCTCTTAGCAACAAATGGGAGAAAATTCCCTAAGAGAAAGAAAACAAAAGGAACAAACCTAAAGAGAAACGACGAGAGGGAACTCACGGCAGTCTCAATATGAGATATAAAGTAAGCTCCATTTTATTTCACCAAACGAGAAACTTATATACTGTTACAGATGTTTCTAATTATAGATACACACACCTGCAGTCTGCTCTCACACATTCAGGGATCTTCCTGTTAACTCCCTTATTCTTTTCTCATAACACTTCTGACTCCCTAATCTTTCTCATGACATTCTTCCCACAGAACATTCTCAGGCAAACAAACCACTGTAGCTTGTTGGAATTTTACTGAGGCCTGGGAATGCTGAAGCCTTGCTCAGGCCTGCTCAGCTAGCATGAATTTTGCTGGAAAACTGCGTTTTCCAACAGTTCCCCCGTTTCGCTTGTGAGAACAGACGTTGTCTGTTATCAGATTAATTTGCTTTGCTATAAGTAATTCTTATTATTAGAATTGTTATAAGTTTACCTAAGGAAATTTCATTAGTTATTTAGATATGTTGCCATGGTCTAAAAATTGTCATTGCTGAAAACATTCACTTCACAGGTAAAGCTTGGAGAACCTTTTCCGGACAAGGACTCTAAGTTTACTTGGAAGAAGGTTTAGCTTTTATAAACTCAATTTGGTAAATGAAAATTATTTGATCACATTTTGATACAGAACACTTTGAGACTCATGGCATGTTTCCCAGCCAGTTAGAACCAAAGCTTGGCCAGAGCTTAGGTGCTAAGTGGAAGGGTTTTCTTAGAACATCTTATAAACAAGCTTTGATTAATATCAATAAGGAGAGTATCTTAACATGTTACTATTTTTGTAGATAGCTATATAAGGTGAGATGAAATATTTGAAAACAGTAGATATTATTATTTGACTTTAACTAAGAAAGATAACACTGCAAATGCTTTTTGGGAATAATAACGTAAACTAACAAATTTAAAGCTTAAAATTAATATCACTAAAAAAGAATAAAACTTAATCTTAATAAATCTTATCTTAAACTAACAAATTGAACTTAACTATAATGGAATTTAACATTGATATCACTTTAACAGCTTAACTCTAACAAAACTTAAAACTTAACAGAATTTAAAATTAACATCACTTAATATTACTTAACAGAATTTTAACTTTAACAGAACTTACAACTTAATAGAATTTGAATTCACTATTACTTAACTTTAACAGAATCTATACTTAACCAAAAGTACTTAACAGGTAGTTTAAACTATTCAGCATAACTTCACCCACAGGTCCTCATTCACACATTAAAACTCTCAAGAAATCAAAATCACACTCTCATCATTCACAAGCTTCATTTACACATTAAAGCATTCAACACACTCTCAGTAGGCCTACAATATTCACACATACACACAAATGCTTTAGCAAAATTCAGCTTTCGTTTAAGGCTTTTAGTATTCAAGGTGTTATTATTTTTTTATCAGGATAATATCTTGTTACAATGCTTCTTTATTAGTAAATTGCTGGAAATAGGTTTTGGCCTGTTGGTCAATACGTGGCAATGGATGTTTCACCCTGCAAAGCGAATAATTAGAGGTTTTGGAGAGAACAGCTGGAGAACGTGTTCAAAGATTTGTTTCTGAAGCTAGAGAGCACGGCGGGATCGCTGCCGCCATGGGGAACGACATGGATGTGATTCCCGAGCTGGAGATGAAGGATCTCTAGTTCAGAGCACTGAAGAAGATTCGCATCTTTGAAACTCTTAAAAGTTCTCCATAACTACAAAAGAAACAACTCCATCCTGTATCAAACTGCTGTTTTGCTGGCAACGCTGTTGGTTAGTTCTGGTTCGCTGCTGAAGCTGTCAATCATTTCCTCATCCTTGGGGAGGAGTAGAGTTTAGAGTTTCACCACAGACGTCACAGTTGGGGCAGTGAAGGAGGCGTGGATGGCTCGCGGCTCCGCCCACCGGGGCACCCTCCGGGACCTCTGCTCTGGTTGTCATTCGGCCGGAAACCACGGTTGGAGCAACTTCCGCCACAGGTCTGTTTGTGGTCCGCAGGCGGCACGCAGTGAAGGGTAGGGGCCGCCGCTGGTACTTGGTTATTGGTCACTTTCTGTTTGTTCTTTTTGTTTCTACAAGCTTCTGTGCTGTGAGTATCTCTATTGCAGCGGGAACACCAAACTTTTCGTTACAGTTCTTCCGCATGTGTCCCCCACTCCCGCATCAGTAACATTGGGATGATTTCTGGTTACTCTGTTTCTTTACCCGCGATATCTGAGCTCGTTCTAACAAAGCATTCAATTGTTCTGGCAAAAGTCCAACAGTGACTCTCTCAAACAAAGCAGCTAAGATGTTTTTCATTGTAAAGTTGCCAAACTCTGTGATACATTGAGACAGGAACAGATTTTTCATCCAATCGAGTAACTTTGTATTCTCGGCTACCGGCAGCGGCACGGCGTGCTCTCTCTCCCCCCCTCCCTGGCGGGGGGGGCTTCCCCGGCTGCTGTGCTGCGGCCGAAGTTTTACGCATAGCAAAAGCGGCACAGTAACTCACAGGTTTCTCTCTGCTCCATGCGGGTGCTATGTCCTGCGCTGTGAACCACGCAAGGTTTTGCTTTGTGGCATGTATTTGTAAGCAGGCTACAACTTTACTCCATGGTTTGCCAAGCTTTCTTGCAATTTTATCACAGTCCAAAAGCAAAACAGCTCCATAATTCAACCACTCTCCCACACTGAATACTGTAATAGGATTTGTAAAAAATCCATAAGCTTGTCCTACCACTATCAGGCCCATTAAGTGTGATAGGCCATTTTTACCGAGTCCGTGCTTTTCTAAAAAGCATAACAATAAAATTTGGGCTACCTCTGATTCCATTATGATCCAGCTGGTTTTCAGGGTCCTGGTCAACACCGTCTAAGCACTCTATTGGAGCTCGCAGTTGCCAGAGTTCTGTGCAGTTCACCGAAGTATAGCCCTCACGGTAGGCAGGTCCTATTCGGCCTGTGTCTGCAGGATCTTTCCCGGTTCGGGCAAAGATTTTGACACACCATTGCTGCACTGCTCCGGCGCCTCTCCGTTCTCGCCGCTCTCAGAAGCAAGGTCGTAAAACTCCGCTGTTAGGGTTCATAGTCATCGGAGTCACCATATAAAGAGAAACGACGAGAGGGAACTCATGGCAGTCTCAATATGAGATATAAAGTAAGCTCCATTTTATTTCACCAAACGAGAAACTTATATACTGTTACAGATGTTTCTAATTATAGATACACACACCTGCAGTCTGCTCTCACACATTCAGGGATCTTCCTGTTAACTCCCTTATTCTTTTCTCATAACACTTCTGACTCCCTAATCTTTCTCATGACATTCTTCCCACAGAACATTCTCAGGCAAACAAACCACTGTAGCTTGTTGGAATTTTACTGAGGCCTGGGAATGCTGAAGCCTTGCTCAGGCCTGCTCAGCTAGCATGAATTTTGCTGGAAAACTGCGTTTTCCAACACAAACCTAACCTCCAACATCAGGTGAAACAGGAAAGGCAATGGGGTGCCCTGTATGCCAGGGATTGTTTTGACTGTATTGAAATCACTGATGATGATAAAGTTGAGTGCCTGTGGGTAAAGATCAGGGGAAGGTCAGCAGGGCAGATGTCCTGGTAGGAATCTGTTACAGACCACCTAGCCAGGATAAACAGGCAGATGATGCATTCTACAGGAGGTTGGCAGACATCTTGCAATCACCAACCCTTTTACTCACGGGGGACTTCAGCTTGCCAGATGTCTACTGGAAATACAACTGTGGTGGTTTTGATTGGCCCGAAACATCAGTGAAGTGTTTTTAACATCTAGGAGAAATTTGGACCCCTCAGAAGCTGTTCTAGTAGGCCTAGGGAGGTGTCTGAGGAGTGGGGTGTGGCACAAAGATGGCTCCTGTGTGTCCTGAGTGCAAGTTCTGGAAGTTTTTTCATCAAGTCCAGCAGAGCCAATCTCTGATGGCTCTGAAGGTGATGGACATGCTGCTGGCCAAGTTTGGGCCAATTGGAGGTGCTGGTTACGCCTCTGTGAAAACATATTTAAGAAAAATTCAAAACAAACCAGGCGCGCACTTCTTTCACTTCTTTGTAGTTGGAGGAGGAGGAGGTGGAGGTGAAAATATGTAGAGGGAGAACAGCATGGAGAGTGCCAAGGTCAGTGAAGAAGGTGGGGGAGGAGGTGCTCCAGTGTTGGAGCTGAAAACCCTCTGCGAGCCACAGTGAAGGCCATGGGGGGGCAGGAGGTCCCCCTGCAGCCCATGGAGTCCACAGGAGTGCAGAAATTCTGCCCACAGCCCACGCCAGAAGGGCAGGTGGATGCCTGGAAAAGACTGTGAACCAGTGGGAGTCTCATTTAAGAGTTAAAACTGCAAAGGCCTTGCAAGGGAGAGAAAGGCCTTGCTCCTGGGATGGAAGCAGCCTGGCCTCAGCTTGGGAGAGTCTGCACAGCACCCTATGGACAAAAAGACTCATGTTGCAGCAGAATTTCGGGCGGGATGTTGCTCGTGAGATTGGACCCACACCAAAGAAGTTCTCAGAAGACTGTCTCTCGTGGGAAGGACCCCTGGCTAAGTAGAGAACCTCTTTTCCTGATTGGACTGACCAGAGGACCCCTCAACCTGCCCCTGTCTGTGTTGCTGGTTTGGAAAGAGGGAAGGGGGGGGTGAGTGCAGAGACTGCTTCTTAAGAGGGTGGGGGTGAGAGCAGAAAACTGTCTGGAGAGAGAGAGAGAGAAACAAGTAGAGATAAAGAGTATTTGTAGTAGAAGAATTGTAGTGATGAATAAATTTGAGAATCTGCTCTGTGGACTGAAGAGAGACCCCACACTCTGCCCCCCCCCCACCTGGCTTGTGGATTGTAAAGGAGGAAAGGGGGTGAATACTATAGGTTCGTAAGAGGGAGGGGGGAGTGAACAAAATGCTGTAAGAAAAGTTTATTTTTGCCTTGCATTTATCCTCCAATTCTGTTAGGTAATTAAATCACCTTTTGCAACTTTAAGCTTGAAGCCTGTTTGCCCTTTTTCGTGCGTCCTCCTGGCAGGGTCCTGTCTCAAACCCATGACAACAACACAGCAGAAAGGAAACCGTCTAGGAGGTTCCTGGAGTGTGTGGAAGAGAACTTCCTGAAACAGCTGGTAAGTGAGCCTATGAGAGGAGGTGCTCCACTGAACCTGCTGTTTGTGAACAGAGAAGAACTAGTGGGTGATGTGGTGGTTGGTGGCCATCTTGGGCATAGTAACACAAAATGATAAGAGTTTTCAATTCTAGATGAAGTAAGGAGGGGTGCCAGCAGAACTGCCAACTTGGACTTCCGGAGGGCAGACTTGGGCCTGTTTAGGAGATTGCCTGACAGAGTCCCTTGGGAGTCTGTCCTAAAGGGCAAAGGAGTCCAGGAAGGCTGGGCATGCTTTTGTAAGAATTAAAGCCATCTCACCCCTGTAAACATTAACAAACATTAGAAGTTAGCAAATAAGTAAGCAAATATTAGCCATATCCTTAAGAAACAGAATGTCCTCCAGAAAGGTATGAGGAGCTGAGAACAGGAACAAAGGCAGTTAGAACTGGGGGAGAAACCACTGACACAGCAAGGGAGAGATGGCACATGCTCCTCAAGGAAAGGTGAAAAGTGCACTCTGTATAGTAAGTACAAAGGCTGTAGCTGTGTTAGTAATTGGGTCATAAGTGAAGTTTACTAAAGTCCACCAAGATTGGAGCTTCTTTTCTAGCTTAGTGGCATTATCCCAAACAGCTTTTCGAATTTCAATAGGGAAAACACCTTCATTTCCTTCTCTTATAATTAAGGAGGCTGCTGATTGCATTCATAATTGTGCTTATATGCAACTAAGAGCTAGGGATCCATTATCCTGGACCGTACTAAGTGCATTTATTATTAGTTTATGGTCCTGATTGTTGGCCTTTGCAAGATCTAAGAGTACTTTTGAAATTTGTCACTGATCGTTTCCTAATGCTAATAAAGAAGATTGTAAAGGCTGTTTTAGTTTTGTTAGGTCACTGGTTGTGGTGGCCAACTTATTCATTAATATCTCTGAATCAATCCCATTTAAAACACCCAATCTTGTCCCTAGCACTCCAGTTAAATCTCTTCGCATTCTGCCCCTTAAGAGCTCTTGCTTTTGTAACCACATTGTCCAGCCCCTGAAAGATGTCTTTAAAAGGGAATAGCAAGCTGGTACAATCTCAGAAATATTCATTTCCATCAATAATTCCACACACTTAAGAGACCATTCTGGGTTAAACAACAATTGTTGTTGGCCTGTGTTCCTTATTACATATGGGCCAACCTCATAAATTTTTGGTTGAAGTGTTAGTTTGGGAGGAATGGAAGTGTTAGTTTGGGAGGAATCTAGTTTTGGTTTAGCTACAACATTCATTTTGAATTTCTGAGGTAAACCTAACAATGTTGGTTGAGTCTTTGGGTCAAGTCTCCAATCGCACACCACATAAAAAGGATTAACCATAGTAAAATTGAACTGGCAATCACCTTGCTCTTCCTTACAAGACTTGATAACTTCTACATTAATGTCACTTGGGTCCCCAGAAGTATTGTTGCCAGTAAATTTCTGGTGACAACATAAAATAAAAGTATCTTGTTCAGCACATTTCCAATCTTTAGCAGGACATATTTCTTCTGAAATGCCGGGGTGGATTTTGGATGCCACATTGAAATCTAAAAAATTGCCAAAAACTTTAATAGAAGAGGCTCTTTTATATTGAAAACTAGGTTCCACTTTTCTGCATCCCACTTGAATTTTTTCATTAATTATGCCACGTAGGGTTATGATCCACTCATCTTGATCCCAGACCCACTCAGATGGATAGCAAATTTTATCATCATGCATTACAACTACAGCTAAATTTGGACGGCTATCTCCAGGATAGTTTCCCTAAAAGCTGGAATGCCCTATTGATGCCTAATGGATTTTTGCCCTTTTTCATTTTACTTTTATACTCTCTTTATATATATCCTTTTACCCTTCCCCATTCCTGTACTTTTTACTCCCTGTATCTTAACCCTACATGTTTATCACCCTAGTACCCTTGCCCTGCTCAGAATTCTTTAGAGAAAATGAAACAAACCCCACAATCTCAAAAGCATGAGGCACCAACCTTGAACAGAGCCCTCATCACTGAGACATGTTTTTGTAAACTAAGTAGTAACCTTTTTGGGGGGAAGTAATTTTAATAAGGGAGCAATTACTTCATTTGTTAGACTTCTTATTAGAGACTTTTAGATAGGTATTCAAATCTAGGCTGTCCATAAATTATATACGAGGGATATCGTCGAGGCTTGTTCGTCGGTGTGCATCTGGGATCCTATTAAACCAAAGTAATACCCTTTTCCTATACTGTGTGTCTGCGTCTTAAAATTTTTTACTAGCGATTTAAGGCATCACTATGAGGGCTTGAGACCAAGGCCATTCAGTATTGCCCTGGCTAGAAGTACTTTCCTTTCCTTGGATTATAATTATGATTGTGAGAAAAACAATTCTCTAGTTGGACTCATTTTACCCCGGTAAATGTCAATTTCAATTCATTATCATTAGAAGCCACTTTCCAAGAGGTCTCTGGAGCCTTCTTCACTCGAGTATGATGAATCCAGGCATTCTGTTCTTTGATCTTGATCGCAGTGAAAGTAGTAAGGAGCACTTAAAACAGTGCTTCCCACCGTGGCTCCAAAGTTTTCTCTGCAAGAGACTTAACATAGACATAACCCCCAGGTTGAATGTTGTGTATTGGACTGTCTAAACCTCGATTTAAAGTTCCAGCCATATGCTTTTCAATTTTCCTGAGTTGCTTGCTCAAGGCCACCATATAGGCCATTAGTGCTTCTTCCCCAACTTGGGTGGATAACCCTTTCTGTACTCTGTATGGTCTCCCATAGAGCATTTCAAAGGGACTTAATTTTTCTTTGGCTCTGGGTTTAGTCCAAATTCGTAATAATGCAAGTGGAAGAGATTGGGACCATGTTAAATTGGCTTCTTGCCCCAACCTTACAGTTTTCTGTTTGATCAGGTGGTTAATTTTCTCCACGTGACCACTTGATTGAGGGTGGTATGGAGTGTGAAGCTCCTAATCTATGCCCAAATAACAGCTAACTTGTTGTACCACTTTTGAAATGAAATTTGGTCCTCTGTCTGAGGATATTGTGGCTGGAACTCCGAAGCATGGTATTATCTCCTGCAGCAATACCTTGGTTAGTTCTCGGGCTTTGGCAGTTCTGGTGGGGAAGGCTTCTGGCCACCCTGAAAAGGTATCTGTTAATACCAGCAAATATCGATACCTCCTTTATCCTGGGAGTTCCAAAAAATCAATTTGCCACTGCTGTGTAGGCACATTCCCCTTTCCAATTTTGCCCAATTTTGGTTTGGGGATATTTTTAGGGTTGATCTGGAGACAAAGGTCACGCTGTCGGGTTATCTGACTGATGGTGTGGCAAGACGTTCCATTCCTCCCCCCCCCCCCTTCCCCATCTCTCTGCTCCATGGTGAAACATAGATAGCTCCAGTGGGGTCAGAAGCCCAGCAGGAGGTTATCTCTTGGCACCCGAAAGTCTGAGACCTCTAACCTTGAATCCATATGTTGGTATGGAGAGAGGATATGGAGAGAGAAACAAAGAAATGAGTATGTGACTAGAAGCCACAACATTTACAACTCTAAAAAACTCACAAAATGTCACAGAGGCAGAAGTTTCCTACACACACTCTGAAAATGTGCAAGGAGCTTCTCCCCGGAGTCTGGATGCAGGCTCTGCCAGTTACTTTCCTGGGAATTGAGGGAAAGGATTCTGAGGTATACTTCACCACCAATTGGCTGGGTAAGATACATTGGTGCCTAAGTTATATTATTTCTTGCTAGCAATAATAATAATAGGTACCTTTTCACGCTCTGCATTTTTAGCTGCTCGTAGTTTTGCTTTTATTTGATTCCTGTGTAGTATGTAGTTTTGTCCTAAGTCTTATGTCTGTCATTTTCTGTGTCTAATAAATGATAATTTATGTCATATTAGACTTAATCAGCCATTATTAAAGAACTTGCAAATGAGACCGGGTCTTGGGCTTCTGGCCACCCCAATAAGAGCAACTGCCTGCTATCAAAGGCCTAGGCCAAAGGCAGAGATTCATCTTAATTCCTGTCTCCTATTTGTAACAGATGGTAGCATATAAATTCCTGGCGATACTCTTTTCAATTAGATATTTATGTAAGGCATATATTCCCCAATGTGTCTTTTGGTGTTCTTCCCTTACCAATGCCCAAACCAAATGAGAGCGAATGACCAACCTCCCTTGTGCAGTAATAGCCCAACCCTCTTTATTGAATAACACATCCTGATCTTCAATTAGTTTTCTGTCTTCTTTATTATAGGTTGGTTTACCTTCTAGCGAGATTTGGCCATCTGGAATTAAAGCCCCTTCAGTTTTCACCTAACCTTTTGCTGCTTCTTTTGCCTCTCTGTCCGCCAGCTCATTTCCTTCCTACAATTCTGAGTTCACTTTCTGGTGTGCCTTAATGTGCATGATTGCTACTTTTTCAGGTAGCTGGACTGTTTCCAACAGTCACACTATTTCTTGTGCATGTTTGATGTTTTTGCCTTGCAAGTTCAACGGTCCCCTTTCCTTCCAAATGGCCCTGTGTGCATGTACAACTCCAAATGCATACCTTGAGTCTGTATAAATGTTTACCTTTTTCCCTTTTGCCATTTCCAAGGCACGGGTTAAAGCAATTATTTCAGCTTTCTGGGCAGAGGTGTTTGTTGGTAGGGGTCCAGATTCTAGTACCTCCTTGCTGGTGGTAATTGCATAGCACGCATGTCGCTTTTCACTGATGATGTAGCTGCTCCATCGGTAAACCAGATCTCTGCATCGTCTAAAGGTGTGTCTTTCAGATCTGGATGACTGGAGTATGCGGCCTCAATAGTTTTCAGGCAGTCATGGTATGCATGCTCTCCATTGTTTCCACTGAGGAAAGAAGCTGGATTGACAATGTTAGTGACCACTATTTCTACATCATCCTGCTCCACCACGATGGCTTGGTATTTCAGGAACCTCTGTGGGGAGAGCCAGTGTCTGCCCTTCACTTCCAGCACTGCGGACACTGCGTGGGACACTAGCACAGTCATTTTCTGGCTCAGGGTGAATTTGCGTGCTTCTTGGATGTTTAGCATGACTGCTGCGACAGCCCTGAGGCACCCAGGCCACCCTTTGGCTGCTGTGTCTAGTTGCTTAAAGAAATTAGCAACTGCCCATCGATATTGACCCAGATCTTGTGCTAGTATTCCCAGGGCAATCCCCTGTTTCTCATCAGAAAACAGAAAGAATGGTTTACTCACATCCAGAAGTCCCAGAGTTGGAGCTGACATCAGGGCATTCTTTAGCTGTTTGAAGGCTCTCGTGGCCTCTTTCGTCCACTGCAGGTCTCTGGTTTCTTTTGTGATGAGCTCGTACAAAGGTTTCATGAGCACCCCATAATTAAAAATCCAAAGTCTACACCATCCTGTCATTCCCCAGAAAAGTCCGTAGCTCTTTCACAGTTTGGGGTCGCGGGGTTTGGCCGATTGCCTCTTTCCGGTTCTGTCCCAGAGTTTGCTGCCCAGCACTGATTTCATAACCCAAATAAATTACTTTTGGTTTTACTATTTGAGCTTTTTTCTTGGACACCCTGTACCCTTGGAGCCCCAGGAAATTTAGTAAACTTACTGTCCAGGATACACAGGCTTCTTCTGTCCGGGTAGCTATTAGGATGTCATTTACGTATTGCAATAGCTTCCCCTCTTCACGTGGGGCTTCCCAGGATTCCAAATACTTTGTAAGTTGATCCCCAAATAGGGTGGGACTGTTCTTGAATCCTTGAGGCTACACCGTCCAAGTGAGTTGAGTTTTATGTCCGCTTTTGGGATTTTCCCGTTAGAACGTGAATATTTTCTGGCTGGCTTCATGGAGAGGGAGGCAAAAGAAGGCATCTTTCAAATGTAAAACAGTGAACCAGGTTAGTTCAGGTGTTACCTTAACATAACGACGAGAGGGGACTCACGGCAGTCTCAATATGAGATATAGAGTAAGCTCCATTTTATTTCACCAAACGAGAAACTTATATACTGTTACAGATGTTACTAATTATAGTTACACACATATCTGCAGTCTGTTCTCACACATTCAGGGATCCTCCTGTTGACTCCCTTATTCTTTTTTCATAACACTTCTGACTCCCTATTCTTTCCCATGACATTCTTCCCACAGCTCAGAAACACAGTTGTGGTTCCCAGGTGTTAGTTTCTCATAACAGCTTGTTAGGATTTTTACTGAGGCCTGACTATGCTGAGGCTTTGTTCAGGCCTGTTTAGTTAGCATAAGTTTTGCTGGAAAACTGCGTTTTCCAACATTACCTCAGTGACCTGATAGTGTGTAGGGGTTTGATACCACAGGATGGAGATCCTCAGTTATTTTGTTTACTGCCCTTAAATCTTGTACCACCTGATATGACCCATCAGGCTTGCAGACTGGTAAAATGGGGGTGTTTTAAAATCAGATTTTCACTCTCTCAATAGTCCTAGCTTCAAAAAGTCACCGGGCTAATTCCCTCCTTGTCTTCCTTCTTAAGGGGGTATTGTTTAACCCTAACTGGTTGTTTCCCTTCCTTAAGCTTGATCTGTATTGGGGATGCATTCTTAGCTCTCTCAGGCACACTTGTTGCCCATACACCAGGAAATACTTGGTTCATAATTTCTTCACTAATTTCTCTCTCAGCTTCTGTGGTTGTTAGCATTAAGCTTAACACTTCTACATACTATTGATAATTTACCTCCATGATGCCTTAATAATTCTGAGGGTGTTTTTGTCTTCATGCACCTGTAACTTGGTGTAGTTCTGTGCTCTTACAGAATGCTGAAAACTGTTCCCAACACATTCAACCAAAACAAAGCTCTCTGGATAGAGATTCAAGGACATATTCGTTACCCTAGGGCCCGAAAAATTGTCAACAACAGTGGAAAGGGGGGAGCAGGCCTGGGGCAGTCAATATCATCACCTGAAGGTATGATTGGAGAATTAGGGACCAATATGCTAATAAGACAAACTTTTATAAAAGGTAAAGAGCTAGTGACCTGGCGTCCATTTTGGGTGTAGTCCCCAAGGGGGACTTTGCTTGCCTGAATGTACCTTGAATAAATTTGTCTGCTTTTTATACACCTAATTGTTTTGGCCTCTGTTTTCAGGTAGCCTGTTTCAGGCATCATATACATACATGCATTACCCTAACTATATACATATATACATGCAGATATGGATACAGGCACAGTGTCATAAGCAATTCACCCTAAACTAAGGTCCCCTTGAGGTATGCATGGTGTTTCTACATCCTTTTGTATCACCCACCAGGTGCAACCTGGATCCCTGGGCAAAGACAACCCCACTAGTGGGTTTGTCTTTGTTCGAAGCAGAATTAATCCAAACAGTCTTTCCTAGCATGCCTTTCATGTGTACACCCAGAACCTTATCTCTGTCTGTTGTTCTCAAGGGTTCAGATTGGGCAAGGTCATCTCAGTTGGTGGAGCTTCTGGTGTTAACTAACCAGGTGGCCTTTGCTAAATGCAGCTCCCAATTTTTGAAAGTCCCCCCTCCCAATGCTTTCAAGGTGGTTTTTACCAATCCATTGCCCCTCTCCACTTTGCCAGCAGCAGGTGCGTGATAAGGAATGTGGTACACCCACTCAATGACATGTTCCCTAGCCCAGGTGTTTATGAGGCTATTTTTGAAATGAGTTCTGTTGTTCGACTCAATTTTCACAGGGGTACCATGCCTCCACAGGACTTGGTTTTCAAGGCCCAGGATGGTGTTCCAGGCAGTAGTGTGAGGCACAGGGTAGGTCTCCAACCATCCAGTGGTGGCTTCTACCATTGTGAGCACATAGTGCTTGCCTTGGTGGGTTTTAGGCAGTGTGATGTAATCCATCTGCCAGGACTCCCAATACTTATATTTGGACCATCACCCACCATGCTACAGCAGTTTCAGCTGCTTGACCTGTTTGATCTCAGCACACGTCTCACAATCATGGAAAACCTGGGAGATACTGTTCACTGTTAGATCCACCACTCGGTCTCGTGTGCACTTATAGGTGGCATCTCTGCCCTGATGGCCTTAGGCATCATAGGCCCACCAAGATACGAACAGCATCCCCTTGTTTTGCCAATCCAAATCTATCTGTGACACCTCTATTTTCGCAGCCTGATATACCTGTTCATTTTTTTGCCGCTCCTCATTAGCCCGACTCTTGGGGACATGGGCACCCCCATGATGGAGTTTCACAGGTGTCTTCTCTACCCTAGTGGCAATGTCTCGACATTCATCAGCAGCCCAGATTGGTTTTCCCCTATGCTGCCAGGTGGCCTTTTGCCACCTTTCCAGCCAACCCCACTGAGCATTGGCTACCATCCATGAATCGGCGTAGAGGTAGAGCTTTGGCCACTTCTTTCTTTCAGCAATGTCCAGAGTCAACTGAACAGCATTGAATTCAGCAAGTTAGCTCAATCCACCTTCTACTTCAGCAGCTTCTACTACCTGTCATGTGGGGCTCAATACAGCTGCTTTCCATTTTTGATTTGTCCCTACAATGTGACAAGAATTGTCAGTGAAAAGAGCGTAGCATGTTTCTTCTTGTGGCAGTTGGTTGTATGGTGGAGATTCCTCAGCACGTGCCACCTATTCCTGCTCCTCTTCGTCAGTCAGACCCAAAATTTTACCTTCGGGCTGAGGCGTGGATTGACTCTACAACTCAAATAGTTATTAAGTAGGCATGCGTTTATTCCAGCTGGGGTGCATGGGGGGTGGCCCCTCCAAAGGCATGCACACCTCAGCAGCACTTCACTTGGTTTATATTAGGTTACAGGTTACGTATGCATAAAGTTACACAATGCTCCTATACATATTCATTACCTATTACCACTTTGTATTATAATGAGTTCAAAGTTCATTTAAATATGTTCACACAAGCACAGTGTCACAGATTAATTGTGGGCGAGGGTCCCGAAGATAAATGAGGGCAAAGTTAGTAGCCTTCTTCAGGATGAACTCTTCACCCTGTTCCTTTGCGCATGCTCCCTTGGTTCTTGGTCCAAGTCCAAGCCTTAGAACTAACTTGTACCAGTTCTGGGGTCTGAGAGCAGGATGTTCGGTCACACTCAGTAGTTTTTCTCAATTATTTGGCTTTCTTCTCTATATCCTCCCTATTACTAGGTAGGCACAAAATTTTCGCTGTTGGACCACTAGCAGAGTGAAGAGTTGAGACCTCTCAAGTGCTAGAAAAGGTCTAATTTTATTATTTATTAACAATTTATATAGACATTAGAGGGCCGTTCGGATTGGACCAATTTCATCCTTTCCTCAGGGACTGATTGGTCCAGGCGTGAACCGCCTGTATCCAAAAGGCTGTTTCAATAACATAAAAGCTTTATCTTTATATATAAAACATAGAAGAAGAAGAGAAAAATTCCCATGGGAAAGGATCTGTGCTGCTACATCTCCCCCTTTTTATTTAAGAACCAGAAGGCATTGCTTGTGAACCTCTGTGAATCAGCATGAAGGATCTGCTTGGTAGTGGCCAGTTACCAAACAGAGCCTAGATGGAAAACCGATAAGGGTTCTGCCTGGCGGTGGCCAGCCACCGAACAGATCCCAAACCAGATGCTGATTTAGGATGAACAGAGATACTCTCCAGCAATACCCTGCGTAATGCATCTATAAACTTAATTCTATATTACAATTCTATAAATCAGTTAAAACATGTTTTCAAAGTCCTTGCTTTCTGACTCCATAAAACTTAAATTTCAGTCTCTGCTTGTGGAAGGACCGTCTTCCTGATGGTCGGTGTCCTGGCCATCATCAGAAGGATCACTTGGTTGGTGTTCTGCATTCTGGTTGTTATTTTGAGGTTGCTGGTTCCGCAGGTGAGGGAGAACGCATTTTGCAGGCAGCCATTTTACCCCAGTATCTGTGGAAATGCAAGCATACCATGACCCCAAGCAATAAGCTCATGAGGGCCTTCCCAGGTGTTAGCAAGTAGGTTCCGTACCCAGACCTTTGCCCGGGGCAAACGCAACTCGCCTGACGACTACAATGAGAGAAAATGGTTCAAAATCACAGGATTATTCTAATTTGGTGGCACTGTAAGGTGATTGATTGCGTACAAAGCTTTTTCCAATCGACTCTGTGGGGTTTTCCCATGCATTCCCCCTTTTTGTCTTTCCAAGACACACTTCAGAGTACCGTGAGCGCATTCAACAATGGCTTGGCCAGTAGGAGAATGCGGAATACTGAATTTATGGTCTACACCCCATAGGTGTAAGAACTGCCACGTCTTCTGCGAGGCGTAGGCAGGACCATTATCAGTTTTCACAGTGGCTGGCACACCCAGGACCGAGAAGGCTAATTTCCAATGGGCAATGGCATCATGACTCTTTTCTCCAGCATGAGCAGTTGCCCACATGGCTGAGGAGAAAGTCTCAATAGACACGTGTACACACTTGGCCAAATTCAGGGATGTGTGTCACATCCGTCTGCCACAACTGCAAGGCCTTTAGGCCTCTGGGGTTTACCCCTGGTGGTAGAGGTGCAGCAAGTCTGTGGCAGTCAGCACAAGCACTGACAATGTCACGAGCCTCAGTTGGCGTCAACTGAAACTGCTTCTGCAGGGTATGTGCACTCTGATGAAAGAAATTGTGCAATGCCTTGGCTTGTGCAATTTTGTCAGGCTGAGGTGCCACCCATGCAGGGTTGGCTAACATGTCAGCCCTGGCATTGCCTTCTGTTATAAAACGTGGTAATTTGGTGTGGCTTGGAATGTGCAAAATATAATATGGATGCACTCGAACTTGAATCGCCTTCCACAAAGTTTGCAATAGCGAAAACAGAGCCGCATTATTGACTTCCTTTAAATGTGAACAATCCAAATGTTTGGTTATATCTGCTACATAAGCAGAGTCAGTGACCAAATTCAAAGGCACCTGAGAGAACTGCTGAAAAGCCATGGCAACTGCCTTCAATTCAACTAACTGAGTAGAGCCTGTCTCATGGCCTTTCAGCACCTGCCACTCAGATCCTTCCTTCCAGGTGACAATGGCCTTTCCTGTTTTCCTAGAACCGTCCATGAAGACGGTGGGTCCATTAACTGGCACCCGACTGTTCTTTAGCCACAAAGTAAAACTGATTTAATTAGCCAGCTGCAGCAATTTGTGGCTGGGCAGATGGTAAGCAATCTGCCCTGAAAAATTTTGCAGTGCACTTTGCAAAGGAGAGCTATTAGCAAGACTCCATTCAAAGCTGTCCCGTGATACCGGAACAACAATCGTTGCAGGATCTGCCATCAATTGTAAATACCGATAACGGCATTTGATTATCAGGCAAGCTATCAATTCAAACAATGTGGGTGCTGTCTTTTTTGGCTGATGGGGCAAAAAGACCCATTCCAGGATATGCAAAGGATCATCCCATTGTTTCTTCCACTGGCCAATGATACCCGTAGGATGGAGGTCTGGAACAGTAATGAAAACAGTGATATCAGTAGAGGGATCTACTCGATAAACCTGACAAGCAGAAACAGCTTGCTGCACCTCATTTAGCACTCATCGAGCCTCAGGAGTCAATTTCCGAGGTGAGTTTAGATCAGAGTCTCCCTTTAAAATTTTAAAAAGGGGGGAACGTTGTGCATTGGTTAGTCCCAAATACGGACGTAACCAGTTGATCATACCCAGCAATTTTTGGGCATCATTCAGAGTCTTAATAGAATCTGAAAACTGCACCTCTTGATGTTGTATGGTTTGATCCAAAATTTTGACTCCTAAATATTTCCAAGGAGGCTGCTGTTGAACGTTCTCTGGAGCCACTTGCAACCCATAGGAATGCAAGGCAGCAAGCAGTCAAGGCTGTAACCTCTGCAACTCATCCTGGGTGGATGCTGCCACCAGGATATCATCCATATAATGGTAGCAGAGTGCCTCAGGAAACTGCTCGCGGATTCCGGACAAGGCCTGTGCGACATACCATTGACAGATATTTGGGCTATTTTTCATGCCCTGAGGTAACACTTTCCATTGAAATCTCTTTACAGGCTCCACAATATTAATTGCAGGCACAGTAAAGGCAAATTTTGGTCTGTTATCGGGGTGCAAAGGGATTGTGAAAAAACAATCCTTTAAATCAATGATCAAGATTTCCCACTCTGTGGGAATCATTGTAGGTGAGTGTGGCTAGCACAGGTTTTTCCCATGAGAAATTTTCTTGTGTTTTATAAATAAAGATAAAGTTTGGATGTTGTTGGAACAGTGTCCCAGAACTTGGACAGTGCAGGCCTGGCCAATCAGGCCTGGGGGAAGGCTTCTGACTGACCAATCTGGGTGACTTTTGAGAACTCTATATATGTGATGAAATCAAAACAATAAAGGTCATTCCTTCTTGCCACTGAGAACTGGTGCCTTCATTACTCTGCTAGCTTCTCAACAGCGACAGGTGAGGGCATGCCAGGCTGTATGCTCCCCATACTTTCCATCACTGCATTAACTTTTCGGAGATCTTGCAACAGTCTCCATTTCCCCGATTTTTTCTTAATCACGAAAACTGGGGTATTCCAGGGACTAGTAGGAGGCTCAATGTGTCCCTGTTGCAGTTGCTCCTGAACCAGCTGACAAAAGGTGACTAATTTGTCTTTTGGCAGGGGCCACTGTGTTTCCCATATGGGTGTTTTGGTCATTCATCGCAGAGATAGCGTGGAACACGGTGCGCCCTTGCACACGGTGACCCCTATTAAAAATTTGTGGTGATTCGTGCCCCCCAAGCTGCCAACACGTCCCGTCCTTAGAGGTTAATTGGAGCTGAAGTAACAAAGGGCCGGATTGAGGCCGTGTGTCCCTCTGTGTCGTTCACCAACACAGGTCGCTTACTCAGTCAGCTCTGTGTGGTTCCTCCCAGCCCCGCAATAGCTGATCCTGTGCAGCAGTGCAGTCTTGCAATTCACGGGCGACCACCCCACGCCACATAAAGAGGGGGTCGCCCGGGGCCAAAACACACCAGCATGTGGCTGCGGCAAGCAGTAGAGCTGCGGGGGATGCGAGCTGCTGTGGAGGCGCGGCGATAAAAGAAGTGTAGGATCGCAATCTGAGATTTCCAGGGAATTTATTAAGGTCCACAGGTGAGGGTCTGGGGATGGCGAAGAGGGACGGAGAGGCAAGGGGTGGTAAAAGTGATGCCTTAAATCACTAGTAAAAAATTTTGAGACGCAGACACACAGTATAGGAAAGGGGTATTACCTTGATTTAATAGGATCCCAGATGCACACCGACGAAAAAGCCCCGACGATATCCCCCGTATACAATTTATGGACAGCCTAGATTAGAATACCTATCTAAAAGTCTCCAATAAGAAGTCTAACAAATGAAGTAATTGCCCCCTTATTAAAATTACCTCCCCCCAGAAAGATTACTACTTAGTTTACAAAAAACATGTCTCAGTGATGGGGGCCTGTTCAAGGTTGGAGCCTCATGCTTTTGAGATTGTGGGGATGTTTCGTCTTCCCCAAAGGATTCTGAGCAGGGCAAGGGTACTAGGGTGATAAACATGTAGGGTTAAGATACAGGGAGTAAAAAGTACAGGAATGGGGAAGGGTAAAAGGTTATATATAAAGGATATATATAAAGAGAGTATAAAAGTAAAATAAAAAGGACAAAAACCCATCAGGCATCAAAAGGGGCTGCAAATCCAAGATGGCAAACCTTGAGAAAGGCTCTCGCAGAGGGTTAAGAGGAGAGGGAAGAGGTGAGTGGCTAGCTCCGAACAGCTAACCAGGGGAAGCCAAAGGGGAGGAGCTAAGGAGGGGAAAAGGGTACACCAATAAGCTTACAGCAGGGGAGGGTACAGACTCCGGCTAGGTATATATTTCTAGAACATAACCAATATACAAAAATCCTATTAGCACACTGCAACAATCCCGCAGGGGCTAAAGGCCATGAAGGAGGCCATGAAGTGGAGGAAAGAATCGTTGCAACCGTATCAATCAAACCTTGCATCCGAATTTGGTGAGGATGCGCTTTCAGCATGACGAGGGTACATGTCATCTCTGGTCTCTGATTAGAGATGGCAGCAGCCCAGTAGACCTGAGGAAGTCCCGGCAATTCAGTGCTGTTACCTCTGCCAACTTACTGGTTTACCCTGGGAACAGAAGACACAAAAGGCAACAATTGAGCAATGTGCGTCTTTTCAGGGATAGTGGCGGGGGGACTTGATGTGGAAACTGTAGCATGAATCTGGCCTGTAAAATCAGCAACTATAACTTCTGGAAGAACAAGGATCCCTTGGCTGGTGGCATCAGGCCCTCCCACAAGCAGTGCACTGAAGCCCTGATCTAGGGGTCCATGCACATCCATGGGAACCCTATGGGCATCACCAGATTCTAGGATGACTGTTGCTGCGGTGTAGGCATCGACTCGGGCTGGGCCTTGGGTGCCGCCTCCACATTGACTGGATAGGCCTATGCCGCCGCCCTGTTCTGGGGGAACTGTTGTGATGGAGGGAAAATCCCCCTTTTTTCACCCCTTTTCACGTTTCCTGACAGGGGTTGACCATCTACATGGTGCTGAGACCTGCAATAGTCTGAACAGCGACCTGGCCTACCACACCTCTTACACTGAAGAGTCTCGGTCTGCGAATTTCCCTTCTGCTTTGATTTGACTCGTTTCCATTTGTTCCCAGCTTTGGGCTGTTTTTGTCCCTGATCAGGGGGTTCCCGACTAGGTGACAGAAGTTCAGCCAAGGCGTATTTCCTTGGACCGTCTGCCTCCACCTTAGTGCAAGCTTCTACCATGTCTGTGAATGAAGGTTCCCCTGGTAGGGCATTTATGATCCTTCTACACTCATCGTTGGCATTGTCTCTTGCCAACTGCTTGCACAATATCTGTCTCAATGTATCATCTTCCACCTGCTTTTTCAAAGCAGCTGTGTTGCAGTGGCCTTGGCTCAGATAAGCTTGGAGGCAGATGAACCTGAGGAAGGGCCCTGGGTCTGAGGAGACCTTTAGCTTAGGGTGGCAAAGCGATGCTCGCCCAAGACACCTTGCAGCCAGCATCCTTAATATGCATCAGAGAACAAGAATATTGGTTTTGGATATCTCCTCTTTATCCTATATGGAGTTAATAGCTAGAAGGTTCTACTCTGTTCCTTCTAGCCGAGTTTCACCATTGGTTTTCAAAGTTCTGTACCCTCCCTCTACGTATCCCCATTCCCTGACGTCCCTGCCAATCCTGCTCCCCTCGCATCCCGGTTGGTTGTCCCATGTAAACCCCTCCCATCCTGCACCCCCTTCTTAACCCCGTATTCGGCATTGTTCTGGGCTCTTTGCGTCCCAGATCCAGCTTGCTCCATCCTCTTCGACCCTTCCTGACCCCACGCGCCCTCACCAACCTGCTGTTCCTACCTAATAAACCACTGGATCCTGACCGGACAGACTACATCTCTTTGTATCGCTTTGTCTCCTGCTTGGCCTCCAACTCTGAGGCACTCCGCTCCTGTGCCCGAGGCACTCCCAGCAGTGCCCGGTCTGGCGTGGGAGGTTCCCGGCAGCAGCCTCCTTTGGTACAGTTTCAAGGCTCGCCGCCTGTCCCAGAGCGAGAAACCGCACAGCTGCTGGCTTCTCTACAAAGGTCAGGAAAAGCTTAGATTGCCCGATGTATTTTTGAATACCATGTTTGTGGGGCGACCATGTCCATGATTTTTGTGATGGCTCCCATACTGAGCTTTTGGGCTTGCTCCAGAATCCGAGGATCCCAAGGAGCTTGGACATTGGGGTTAGTGTCTTTTCCCCATAAGGACATCAACCCCAATCATGCGCCTAGGGTCTTCAGGAAGCAATTGCATATTCTGCCTCACCTGTTTTTCAGCCATCAATCTCCAATTGTTCTCAAAAACTGCATATTGCACGGGGTGAAAGAAGACTTGAGCCAAATACACAATATCAAATGGAGCAAGCAGATCACTATTTATCACTCTAATAATTTGCATAACATGTGGAGAAGAGAGGCCATATTCTGCTCTCTTTGAATAAAGATCGTTTATCACTTTCCATGCAGTGACGTCATGCCTGCTTTGCTTATTTGAATTCAGGTCAGGCACAAACACAGGAAAAGCCTGGACATCTCCTTGCAGGAAGCTAGCATTACTTTGATCTGCCGTAGCAACCAATGGGTCCCTTTCATGGTTCTCCCATCGTTTTGTCAACCCTAATCTCTCTATAAGTTCATAGTGTCCCGCATCCAGCGCACCCTGCTTTACTGATTCCCAGAAATGCAGGGAGTTCCGTGGGTGTAATGGCTCTGCCCCATCCTGGCATTTCCAAGGGTTGTTTAGAAGCAAGCGCTTCTTTCACCGCCCTGCCAACGCAACCTTTCACCCAGAAGGAAGCATCCCGTTTAAGTTGCTGTCTGAATCGTCAGAGTAGGACTTGCTATCTGCAAGCCCTATCACAAATGCTGGGGTCTGGCCGGACGCAGTTCATGTGCCGAGAAACGTCACAGTGGTGGGGTTCGGGGAAGGGCAAGATGATGGCATCGATACAGGCAGGGCATCAGGCTTCCCCACTGAATTCACTGGCACAGCATCAGTTAAAATCGCTTGCTGCATCGGCACAAAAGCGGCGGGGTCAGAGCGCTGTGCCGAGGCTACATCTGCCACCGGAACCGTCAGAGGGACCGGCACATTCTGTCTTTGTCCCGGATCCCTCCGCACTCCCTCTGCCATTTCCGCTGTCCCCGCAGCATGGAGCCCAGACACCTTCCGGGGTCTTGGGACAGACACTTCCGGCCCGGTCCAGCCTGCGTGCTGGACGCCCCCCGAACAGATCTCCACCAGGTCTCAGCGGAATCCGGCCACTTCGGCCAATAAATCCATTAAAAGCCAAGATGGAGGGGGCAAATCTGGCAGAGACCCAAAATCCTGCATACCTGGTCTGCGGGGGGTCCGTGCCGGCAGCGCCTCAGTCGCCATGTTGATCAAGTCATGTTGGCCAGAAGCACCCGCTGCCGAAGATTTTCCTTCCGCTTCCGGCACGGCCAGATTCTGTTGCGCAGTCCGCGCAGCAGACTGGATTTCCGAGTCCACGGCTGGGATGGCCGGAACCAGGGTCTGTTACTGCCCTGGCCGTGTCACGGCGGGGCATGCAGTTTCTGCACTCTCAGTTCCTGCACCCGGGGCAGTCCACGCCGTGGCTGGGAGCTGCGGTGGCGGCCCCGGGGGAGGGGGAGGGGGAGGGGCCACGCCATTCCGCAGCGGCAGAGGCGGCAGGACACTCGCCACTGCCACCGTCCCGTGGTCCCCCCGATCCCCCTCTCTCTTCAGCATCTCTGCCAGCTGATAATTTGGATGAGGGCAGCTTGGTAATATAAAATCATTTGGAGAGTTATACTTGCTCATTTGGGACCCATCCGCTACTGTGGGGTCGATCTGGGGTGGGGGTTTCTCAGTGCGGTCCTCGTCAATCAACAGCAAGGAGTCCAGACAGAGAGAAGCATTAAGTTCTGCAGTGTAAAATTCCTGTCCCCTTAACGTGTCCCAGACTGATCGCCATGTCCGATGCAAACGAATGGTTTTCTCGTCTCCGAATACCATTTCTTTCCACAGTTCCCTCCCAACCTTCAGCCAGAGGGCACAGTCCACGTTCGTCTCCCACACTTCGGGCAGACTGTGTTCTGTAGCCCAGTCCATGAGCATTCTGGTCAGGTGCTGTTTCCACTTGACCGTTGGATCACACCAGGGATCCTCCAAGAAGGATTGCAAAAGGTCATCTTTTGGCATTGGGGGGTCCATCTCCATCCCAAAACCCCAAGCCACGCCGCGTGGCGGGGAGGGGGGGGGAAGGGTGCCGGTGTGCCTTTTGCAGTGCGTGTAGTACGTGTCAGTGGTCACCAGATGTCGCTATTTGACTGATAATGGAGTGAAGCGTTCTGAGTCCTCCGAGAGTGCTCAAAGACCACTTTATTAAATAATTAACAGATTTATATACACGCGAGAAGGCTATTTGGATTGGCCAACAATCATCCACCCCCCAGGGATTGATTGGCCCAGGCATTTGGGCGCCTGTGTCCAAAAGCTGCTTTCAATAACATGAAACTTTATTTAGAAAACATAGAAGAAGAAGAGAAAAATTCCCATGGGAAAGGATCTTTGCTGCCACACCATCAGACTCTCTCTCTTTGAGAGAGGGACAGGGTTTCCTACCAGTACCCCCACCCAATCCAGGCGGTTCGTTTCTGAGGGGGGCTGTTGGGCAGTGTCAAGCTGTTTGGAACCGTCAGGCTCTGGGGCAGTGCCAGGCCCTGGGGTGGCATCCCTAGTCTCTGGGGTAGAATCCCTAGTCTCTGGGGTAGATGTTAGAGTGGTTACCCAGGGCAATCTCACCTTATCTGTGAATGCTAAATAGAATAGGCATATCAGCCCCACATGGTTAGCATCTAGAGGAAACTTGAACCCTTTAAAAGCTGGTGGGGTAGGCCCAACGAAATGAGTAAAGGGCTGGGAAAAAACTTCCCTCGGTCTTACTTCCTCACAATAGGTACCAAATCCGAAACCATACACTTTGTGTGTGATAGCCATGTATCCATGTGCCCGCCTTCTAGAGGAAGTTAAAAATCCATGAATTCCTCACCTTATTGACCCATTGTGCTAACTGGATAACAGCCACAGTAGTCTTAGTCATAGGACCCATGTTTAGATAAGGAGCTGCAAATGGGTAAAATATAGCCACTAGTATGTGCCAACTGAACCAAGGTATGCTAGACCACATAGTTCTGCTTAGTGCGGTTTCTATGTTCAGCACACTAAAGTAGGTTACCCAGAAACTGTTATTCCTTCTTCAGGCCCCACATTAGGTGCCAAAATTCTGTGTTGGTTTGAAAGACAGGTGTCTGTCAGGGATGGCAGGAACCTCCCTTGGAATGGAAAATATGACCCCCTTCCCTCTGAATTATTATAACTTTGAAATTAAGGGGCTTTCAGGCAAAGATATGGGAAAAGGAATAACAGTTCTTTATTAGTATGTATATGTATAACAAGGCAAGCAAACAACAACAATGGCAGCAACAAAAAACAAAACCAGAAACCCAGTAACAGCCTTCTCTCGGCTGTCACATGCCCTCCCCTTTGGTGCAGTTATGGTCACAGCCGGCAGGGGCGCTGTTGGGCTCCCAGCTGAGCAGCCCCAGTGCAATTTCTCCCCCACGCCTGCAGGGGGCGCTGTGGCCCGAGTCCCGTTGTGTCTCTCTCACATGGCTAATGGTGGGCAGGCTGGAACATGAGGTGGGCTGTAGCAGGGACCTCAGTGCAGCAAGCTGGAATGGCGGGTCTGGCTCACCCGTGGTAGCAAGCAAGATATAGCAGAAACTCCGCAGCTGTAGCAGGAGCTGCAGGCGTCCTGGCAGGCATGGAGTGTTGGGTTAAAATGTAGCAAAGATCCAGAGCAGTAGCAGAAATACGGCGGGGGTTGAGCAGGGAATCTCTCTCCTGGGTAGCTTACTGACAACAGCTAGTCCCCGGGTCCAGGCTGTGCAGAGATGGGGCGGCTCCCGGCAGGGGATGGGGTACTGGGTCCTGGTGCAGCACGCACTGTCTCTGGGCTCCCAAACAGCAGAGAGGCAGAGAAAATGAGCCAGGAAGTCCAGTCACAGTGCCGGAGGAGAAAGTAACAAAAAGAAACAGACAAACCCAACGACCCAACGTGCAACAGTATCTCTCCTAGAGAGACCTGTGCTGCCTTGCTGCCCAAATCCCCTGAATGACTGGAAAGGGCGGAGCTCCCCTTCCCTTCCCCCCCTCAACTCTCTCACAGGAAATCCCGGGCCGGCTACCACCTATCACAAGATTCTGGAGCTGACCGGGGGGGGGGGGGGGGGAAGCAGAGACTATCTCAGACACCAAACAAAAAGAGCAAGAAAAAAACCAAAGATGGGATAGGATAAAAAGACATTCCCAAGACAGGTTATTCCTCAGACAGTGAGTAAAAGGACTCTGTGTACACTATCACCGTTTTCGAGGTAAGTTACATTGACTCCTAATCAATACTATTTCTTTTGCTAGCTTTAATATAGGTACCTTGATATCATACACTTTTTAATGTAATCTACTAGTAGTTCTTTTAATTATATACTGTGTAGTAAGTAACTCTGATTAAGACTTTTGTCTGTTATCTCCTGTCTATTCAATAAATAACTCATTTTATAAATAGACCTGCCATCCTTAGAACTTGCAGGCTGGAGCGATTTTAGGTGTGGGCCACCTAAATTTAAGCTGCCGCCAAAAATTCGAGGCTAAGGCAGGGTTTGCCTGAAGCTCCCACTGGATCCATAACACAACTTCTCTACCTTGGCAGCGATGTCTTGCCACAATTCAGCAGCCCAAATGGATTTACCACTGTGCTGCCAATTGGTCTTTTTCCATCGTTCCAGCCACTCCTACAGAGCATTTGCTACCATCCATGAGTAAGTGTACAGGTAGAGCCCTGACCATTTCTCTCATTCAGCAATATCTAAAGCCTGCTGGATGGCTTACAGCTCTGCTGATACTGAAATTGGTCAGATAGAAACTTTCTAACACAGTTTTTAGTATTAGAAAGCAAGCATTCTTTATTACAGCATGCTGGTCACTCGGGGGATCCTTCCTCCATTTGAGTGCACCATAAATTGGGTGAACAGAGTTTTTATCATACACACTGATTACATACTCATTAGCTATCCTCACTTCCTTTGACTTAGTCGCACCCCTTATCGGAAGTCCTTATATGGTTCTTTGGGGTCTGTCTTCAATGTCTGGTGTTGTTTTTAAGGACCTGTTCCTCGACCTTCAATTTTGAGTAAGCACAATGTTGTTGTTTCACATAACTTCTACTTTGTCAGTCTTGCAGAGCTGAGCTGGCATCCTGCTTGCGTTGTGCATAACTTCTGTTTGCCTAAGTTACATCCTTTATTTATTTCTCCAAAGCTGTACTGTTGTGTTCTACTGTCCTTGATATGAGTAAATGTTCTGTTCTACCGTCCTTATCACTGCAACCTGACTTGATCTTCCTTGTCCCTCAATAGCTTCTGCAACTTATTGCGTAGAACTCCATGCGACAGCTTTCCATTTCCTATTTGTCCCTACGATATGGCAGGAACCATCAGTGAAGAGAGTGTATTGCTTTTCATTTTCAGGTAGCTGGTTGTATGGTGGGGCCACCTCAGCACGTCACCTGCTCCTCTTCCTCTTCTGATGATAGTCTGAAATTTTAAATTTCAGGCCAAGTTGTGATGATTTCCAACATCCCTGGGCAATTGGGATTTCCTATTTGAGCTCTCTGTGTAATTAGCATGACCCACTTACTTCATGTAGCATCAGTGGCATGATCTATGGAAGGGACTTTCCCTTTGAACATCCAGCCCAGCACTGTGCTTCAGGGTGCCAGGAGCAGCTGTGCTTCGGTGCCAGTAACTTCTGAAGCAGTCAAAACCTTTCATAAGCTGCCAGCATGTCCTTTTCAGTTGGGGTATAAGAGGCCTTGCATCTTTGTATCCCCAACTCCAGAATCCCAGGGGTCATCCTTGAGTCTCCCTAGGTACTTTTTGTCAGAGACACCAGGAAGGACCATTCTCCCCGGCTGCTACGTAGAGCAGGTTTTTTATATCTTGTCCTGTCCTGACTGGCTCAAGAGCTACTGAATGGACAGTCTCCTGCTTGATTTGTTCAAAAGCTTGTTGTTGTTCAGGACCCCACTTGAAATAATTTTTCTTCCACGTCACAAAATAGAGAGGGCTTACAATATGAGTGTAATCTGGAAAATGCATCCTCCAAAAATCCACATTGCCTAGCTGTCTCGGTTTGAGAGACAATTTAAAAGAAGACACTCTGGAGTGAGTGTTGTCTCCTCTACAGGGTTCCAATAATCCCTTTCCACCAATAGGAAATGTTAACTAATAGATGAACGTGACAAAAACCCAAACAGTTTATTAACAAACAGAATCCCCACAAAACAAGGAACAAAAAGGTAAATATCTGTTAGATATTAAACTGTCAGACCTTACCACTGAAAGGAACAAGAGGGAGATGTCTTAACAAACAAACTGTGAGGCCTGCTGGTAGATAAGGCCAAATACTGATAGGTGAAAGAAGCAATGGGAGGAACCATAAATTCCATAGGAATTCCATTAAGTGACACAGACTGTTACTCTCCAAAGGCTGTGCTAAATCCCTGGACTTAGAGAAAAAGAACAGAGACACAAAGAAAACAAAAGGGGGGGGAATGCACATTAGAAGGGGGTCTGTATTAGGCAATTCGGGAAGTCTGTACCTCTCAAGTACCTCAGCCAATGGAGAAAGAGAGAGGGAAATGTGGACGGGAAATTAGGATAAAAAGAGGTTGCATCCTCTAACAATTTGAGAGACCCCATAGGAAATGCCCATGACCTCTCCCTTTATTCATGAATAAAGTTACAAGACTCCTCTGTCTCCTTTTTGGACATAAACCTCTGGTGTTTGTGGCTTAATTTTCCTGACATCACACACACACTGGGACAAAAAACCCAAAAGGCCAGAGAAATACCTGCTCATGACATGAGGTACAAGATGGCACTGGCTTCTCTCTCAGGAAAAAAAACCAACCAGGGGCTATCACGAAGCAGATGAAAGCCTGGTGGCTTGTCCGACATTGAACTCCTCCCCACAACAGGGCTCCGTGGCAATGGTCATGGCAGCAAAGCAGCTGAGCTGAAGTCTTGGTGTGTTTTCTCTCCCCAGCTCAGCCCAGCTCCCAGGACCTTTAGACTCAAGTGGCGCCGCTCCACTCCTGCTGGTGTGGAGTCCTCGGTCTCTGACAAAGCAGCTGCTCAGTTCACCTCAAGGCAGTCCAGGGCTCACCATTGCAGCCTCTCTGAACCAAGGAAAGGAAATGCTTTATTGCCTGTGCCAGAAAAGCTTTTCAGCTAAGCAAAAACCACGTTGTACAGAGCTGCTGAAAACCTGGGCAGCGAGGCTCCAAAATGCCTGTGCAGAAAACAAAAAGCCTCTCCCTTCCCCAGCCCCACACACATCCAGTCCCTGGCTCCTGTGTCTTAAAGATACCATAACCTTTTTTTTTTTTTTTGGGGGGGTGGGGGGCACAAAGCAGAGGATCATGGAATACACTATCATGATAACTCACTCCAAGACACTAGCAAACCCTGTGTTTCCTTCTTGCTGGTCAGTGGGGACACAGCTGCTATTTTGTAAACCATATCCATTGGAATCCCACAACGTCCATCTTGCCATTTTACTCCTAAAAACTGAATTTCCTGGTGAGAGGGACCAATCTGATTTTTATTTATGCCTCAGTATATGTTATCCATGAGGTGAAAAATTACTTTAGGGGCTGTATGAGTGCTGGGAGCCCTGTCCCCAGGGAGACCTTGCTTGGCAGCTGTGAATCACACAAATTGTGGTGTAGCAACTCTAGAGACTTTTCGTCATTGAAGCAGGTATTTGGTTATTACAGCACCAGGTGCATGGGGGATTTTCTGCCTAACATGCACACCAGGGTACGTGTCTTCCACATTCTTATGCTGTGATTACATACATATTGATAAAGGGGAAGGCCTATTCTAATACAAAGGAGTGTCTAAGCTAATAAAATCCTGAGACCGGGTTGCACAATTTTGCGCAGCCACAGTTCCCTCTGGTGGTCATACTGAGGAAGGCTCAAGTCTTCCTCAGGGGTCTTTTGGATGAAGACTAAGTCTTCCTCAGAGTGCACTTTTCACCTTCTCTTGAGGACCATGCGTCATCTCTCCCTTGCTGTGTCAGTGGTTTCTCCCCCAGTTCTAAACGTCTCTGCTCCTGTCTTCAGCTGTTAGGCCCCTCTTATCTTTTAGGCGGTCATCCTGACCGTCTTTGTTAACGCTTGCAGGGATGAGATGGCTTTTACCTCTTACAGCCAATCAGGAGAGAAAACTTCCACGAGCGGACTGCAAGTGACCCCCTCTTGCCGGTGGGGCAGATCCCCAGATGCCCAGGAGAAAATGCGTGGGAAATTGGGCTATGGGAGGAGCCTTAGTACACAAAAGCAGTTAACTGCGACACAACCGGCACCATTTTCTTTAGGTTTCTTGGAGGGAGCAGGGGCTCGCCTGGAGGGACACAGCTCCTGTCCCCCTGCCTTTTCCTCCCTGTAGTCCTGCTGCTTCCCTGGCTGTCTTCCCTGTCCGCTCCTGCCCAGCCCTGCCCAGCTTCGCTGCTTCCCGGAGGCAGCTCTGTTACTGCAACAACCTCATGCTCGCTGTTTCCCCAATGGAGCTGCCACTGCCACCCACAGCTGCCGTGCCCCAACCCTCACAACTGCAGTTGCTCCACAAGTGTGCCTGTAGCCACGACAGCCTGTTCTTCGCCAACAGAAGGGACATGCAGCCTGCCGCTGCTTGGAAATCGTGCCTAACCCACCACGGGAGTCACGCAGCCTCATCACAGCTCACAGAACACACGCTCCATCTGCCTGTGATAAATGAGTGAATGATTAACGTTGGCTTTCGCATATATGAATTTAACATTTACTGTGTAAAAATAGTGCTAAGATAAAATATAATTAAGTAGAAACAAGGTTAAGGTGAATTGTAACTTCGAAATAGTTGTAATATGTTGGCAAATGTAGTAATAAATACATGGTAATAAATGTCTTTTAAGCTGATAAACCACAGAGCCAGAGATCAAGACATCTTAAAGAAATGATGAAGATAAACCACATGCATCCCAGGAAGTCTGTTATCTCAACTCACACCTTCCAAAGAAACTATCAACTACAAATTAGGTTGGAACTGAGGAGACATCGGAGGCGGATTTCTGCCTTCAATTCTGAGACAATCCAGAAGATCTGCGATGGCAGAAGGGGGCAGAGATCGGAGAGGGGGTAATTGAGTGAAGTGTAAATTATCTTCTGAGCTTAATGAATATGCAACAGTTGGAGAAGGTACCTAAGTTCACAGTAAAATGAATGGAATCGCACCTCTGGCAATATTGCTAAGCACCCAGCGCTGTGTTTGCCTTTGCTCTACTAATAAATGTTGAATACTATGCTGCTGAAATTTCAGCTTGTGAATTCATTTATTACATGCCGAACTCTCGCTGATGGGGCACCTGGGGTACAGTGGTAACGATCTGTCTGGTATTCTGTTTCTCTCTCCGTCTCTCTCTTCCCCTCCTTGTTCCCTTTTCTATTCTCCTTCGATAGGAACACTTACCCTTCTTTTTCAATAAACCATTCTCAGATATTATATTGATGCGTTTGCGCTTTATTTTTGTCTAAGAAATCTATTAAAAAGAATCCTTCCTGGCTGCCCCCTTTACAGCAGGATGGGACACCTGGGCAGGTCCCTTAACTTCACTTTGTTTTATGGTAAAACCAGCTTTCAGGAGGATGTGAATTATCTTCTCTGCTTTCTCAAAAACTTCCTCTGCTGCGTTCCCCACATGATGATGTCATCAATGTATTGCAAGTGTTCTGGAGCCTCATCCTTTTCCAGTGCAGTTTGGATCAGTTCATGGCAAATAGTGGGGCTGTGTTTCTGTCCTGGGGCAGTCAGTTCCACATGTACTGCATGCCCCTCCAGGTAAAAGCAAACTGTGGCCTGCACTCTGCTGCTAAAGGAATGGAGAAAAACACATTAGCAATGTCAGTGGTGGCACCACTTAGCTGCCTTGGACTCCAGTTTGTACTGAAGTTCCAGCATGTCCAGCACAGCAGCACTCAGTGGTGTTGTGACTTCGTTTAGGCCATGATAGTCCACTGTCAGTCTCCACTCTCCATTGGACTTACACACAGGCCATATAGGACTACTGAAGGGTAAGCAAGTCTTGCTGACCACTCCCTAGCTCTCCAGTTCATGAATCATCTCATGGATGGGGATCACCAAGTCCCGATTGGTGCCGAATTGTTGATGGTGCACTGTTGTGGTAGCAATTGGCACCTGTTGTTCTTTTGATGCTCAGCAGTCCCACAGCAGGAGGGTCCTCTGAGAGACCAGGCAAGGTATTCAGCTGTCTAATTTCCTCTGTCTCCACAGCAGCTGTCCCAAAAGCCCAGCAATTCCCTTTTTGGTCCTTGAAATACCTTTTCCGTGGGTAATCTATGCCAAGAATGCACAGGGCCTCTGGACCAGTCACAATGGGTTGTTTTTGCCACTCATTCTTGGTCAGGTTCACTTCAGCTTCCAGTACAGTCATCTGTTGGGATCCCCCTGTCACCCCAGAAATAGATATGGGTTCTCCCCCTACATATCTTGATGTCATCAGGGTACATTGTGCACTGATGTCAACTAAAGCCTTATACTCTTGTGGGTCTGATGTTCCAGGCCATCAGATTCACACTGTCCAAACAGTTTGATTGTCCGTCTCCTCTACCTGGCTAGAAGCAGGGCTCCTCTAGTCCTGGTCATAGTACTCAACACTCACTTATTGTAAATATGAACTGCAGGTCCCTTCTAGAGGATCAGAGGTAACATCAGCCCTTCTATTCTGTCTGGGGACTTTCCCACTGGAAATTGGCGTGGCATTTATCCTTGAAGAGTTTCCTGCGGTAGTCACTCCTTCTCTCAACTCATGCATCTGTGCTGCTAGGGCAGAGTTGGTTTTTCCGTCCCACTTCCTCATGTCTTCTCCATGTTAGTGCAGGTAAAACCACTGATTACCTTGTGGAGTGTACCCTGTCTCTCAAGCCAGGGGGTCCCTGTAAGGTCCCAGAACTCACTCAACGGGCACCCTAAAAGTGCTTACATTTTTATTTATGTACCCTGAGTTAGAAACACTGACAAGGTATTCTCAAGAGGTCAAAACAAGAAAAAACTTTACTGGCAACTTCAGAAAATCAGAGAACTTTGGCAAAAGTTTACAGCAGCATTCAATCAGCATAAAACATTTCACAAAGCATTAACTTAGCCCATTCAACTTAGAAAACACAAAGCCCATCCGATTTTAAGTTACTCAAACTTAAAGAAGAGGGAATTAGAAGAAGAAGAAAGGGAAAGAGAGAAAGAGATAAGAAATATAGAAAAGAACGAATATAGCTACCAATCCTGGTTCCAGCGGTGTTTAGTTGATAGAAATTCCAAGAAGAGGTAGGGTCAAGACACATGCTCTCCGCATGCTTTGACTTAAGTACCATATGGCTTTCCTTGGCCTTTCCCCAAGGTGGGACTTCTGATCATCTGGCCAATCTGTGGATAGGTTGGAGTTCCAGGGGCGGGGTGTGGAGCATTGCCTCCAGCGTGCCAGTGATTAGTGGCCACTGGAAGGGTTGGGGTCTAGGGTGTTACCAATGGAGATGGGAGATTAGAGAAGTCCCTACCTTTTGCCTAGGCCTCTGGCAGCAGGCAGTAGCTTTATTGGGGCGACCAGCACCCCAAAACTCACTCTCATTCACAAGTTCTGTAATAATGGCCAATTAGGTCTATTATAAAATGAATTCTTTATTTAATAGACACAAAACTAACAGACATAAGACTTTAAATAAACTATTTACTGATGGGTTTCTCGACCCACGAGCTCAGTTCGAGATCGGGTTGGCTGCTTTTCGCCGCCCCGGCAGGGCAGCCCGCTCTCGGAGGGAGGCGGGGTGTTCGGGAAGCGGCAGAGCTCTCGGTGGAGCAGCACGACCCAGAGATCAGGAGCGGAGGCAAAAGTTGCAGGCAGTCGAGCTGGCAATCCAGGAGGTTTATTAAAAGGGTAAGGGGAGATGGAGGCGGGACGGGACAGGACTGGATCGGCGACCCAAAAGCGCGGGCTCTGCGTTGTGACGGGGCTTATAAAGCGGGGAGAAAAAGGGGGGGGGGAACCGAAAGGGCCAATGGGGTACACAAAACTCTGGATTGACAATAACTTAATCTTATGAGGGAATAAGGGGGGAAGGTACAGAACTTTGAATTTTCCAATCAGAGAACACGGCATTGGCAAACAAAGACGAACTTTCTGGAATTAATCTTTATATGTAATGTGGGAGGGGAGACGAGCTGGGCCAATAGTGTCTCACTTCAAGACTCCCCGGGAGCACTCTTTTTAGCTACTCCCACGACTCATTCCGTGTGGCCCTGCCACTGTGTAATGGGCTAGGGATGCTCAGCTGAGCCAGGGCCACAGCAACAATTTACTACACAGGAATAAAATGAAAAGGAACTAGTAGTAGATAACATACCGTGCACGATACAGGTACCTATTATTACAGCTAGCAAAGAAACGGTACAGCTTAAGATTCAATGGACTTACTACCAAATTGATGATGGGGTACACATAGAATCTTTCCTCTCAATTCCCAGGAAAGTATCTGCAGGGTTCGCATCTGAGCTCAAAGGAGAAGATCCCCTATACATTTTCAGAGAGTGTGTAGGGGGCTTCTGCCTTTGTGAAAATTTATGTAGCTTTTATAGTTTGTAAAATAGAGTGTCTCTCAGTCACGAATTTCTGGCTTATCTCCTTACATCTTGCTATCAAGGCAAGATGTGTATTGTGAGCTGGATGATCTCACCTCACTGACACCAGAGATAAATCACTGCTGGGCAGTTCTCTGGCCTGGGTTATCTCACCAACTCATGTGAGGGGGAAGAATGTCTGGAGCTATGCACCAGCTGATGGGCAGAGCAGATAAGCTCTTCTGTGGCTGTCGCTGTTTTGAGATGTGAACGACACACAAAGACAGGACTCCAGGACAAGTAGAAAGGAAGGCATAAGCCTTGTTTATTACTATAAAGTCTCTTTTATACTATTTTCTGACATTCGTGCCATACAGCTATTGGTTCTACCCTGTTATTGTGCAGCATCATTGGATGGGTTATTTCTAGCACACATATTCTGTGAACAACAGACTCCCTTTTGCAGGTGTTGCATTCCAAGTTGTTTTTCTGGTCTTGTTTTGGTTTCTTGCTTCTGTTTCTCACGGGTACGAAGCTGCTTGCAACACGGCCGATGTCTGTGAGCAAAGGCAGGCTAGTTGTCAGTTCCCACATGTGGCAAGGGGGGATGTCCTGCCACATTGGGGGGTGGGGTGTATGGAGAAGGGCATTACCTCACCAGGGCAAGACCCGACCTGCCCCTTCATCCACACATGCGCCCAAAATGTTTTGAGACAGCAATCTCCTCCAGTCTCTCTCAGTCACTTGCTTCTTATAGCAGAGACTCTGGTCTGTACTGGCAGGGCATGGAAAATTTCCTCTTTCATCTCCTCTTTATGTTTCTGGTGACCCTCTTTAATTTTCTCTTTTAAATTCAGGCAATCTTTGGTCAGTCTTTCCATGGACAAGACATAGGCCTATAACGGGGCAGAGATAGTTTCTTCAAATATCTGGAGTTTGCAAACCATGTATGCTTTTTGTTCTCCCTTCTTCTATGAGATCACTCCCAATGAGTTGGCATATGGTGCCAGCGCATGCCATACAAATTTCTGCCACATGCTTTGCATATACTGGATGCTGTCTGGATTATTAGGGAATCACTCATTATGTGTGTAGTGGGTTGACCCAGGCCAGATGCCAGGCACCCACCAAAGCCACTCTCTCACTCCCCTCCACAGTTGGACAGAGGAGAAAAAATATAACAAAGGGTTCATGGGTTGAGATAAGGACCAGGAGAAATCACTCATCAAATACCATCATGGGCAAAACAGGCTCAAATTAGAGATAAGAAATTAATTTATTACCAGCAAATCAGAGCAGGATAATGAGAAGTAAAATAAGCCCTTAAAAATACCTTCCCCCTACCCCTCCATCCTTCCCAGCACTACCTCCTACCCCAGCCACACAAGGAGACAGGGAATGGGGGTTATGGTCAGTTCATCATCCGTGGCTTCTCCTGCTGCTCAGGGAGAGGAGTCATTCCCCTGCTGCACCATGGGGCCCCCTCCCACGGGAGACAGTTCTCCATGAACTTCTCCAACATGAGTCCATCTCACAGGCAACAGTCCTCCCAAAACTGCTGCAGCATGGGTCACTCTTCCGTGGGGTGCAGTCTTTCAAGGACAGGCTGCACCAGCATGGGAGCAAGGCCCCTCTCTCTATGGGCCTTCCACATGCTCACAGCCTCCTCTCAGGCATCCACCTTCTCCAGTGTGGGGCTCCTCCAGAGGCTGCAGGTGGATCTCTGCATCCCCATGGACCTCCATGGGCTGCAGAGAGATAGCTGCTTCACCATGGTTTTCACCATGGGCTGCAGAGGAATCTCAGCTCCAGTGCCTGAAGCATATCCTCCCCCTCCTTCTTCACTGACCTTCACTGACCTTGGTGTTCTTCTCACATGTTCTCACTCCTGCTCTTCTCTGGCTGGAAAATCACAACTGTGCAACAACTTTTGTTTTGATATCTTCTTAAATATGTTATCACAGAGACATTACCACCATTTCTAATTGGCCTAGCCTTGGCCAGCGGCACATCCATCTTTGGAGCCACCAGAGATTAGCTCTGCCAGACACTGAGGAAGCTTTCAGAAGATTCTCACAGAAGCCACCCCTGTAGCCCCCTCTGCTACCAAAAACAAGCCATGTAAAACCAACACATTGTGAAAATATTATCTCCAGTGCAGCTAATTCTCTCAGGCACCAGATACCTTGCTCCATGGTGTTCCACTTGTTTTGGTGCACTGAAAGGTCTTCATTTCAAGGGTATTTTTCCTCACACTTGACAGGAGTAGCCTCCAGAGGCTTAGAGTTTCTGGTCTTTTCCAGATTCCCTGGTTAATGCCTGCATTCTGGGACAGGGATCCCAGTTGCTTGGCTTCATTACAATCTAGTGCCATACTGTCAGCTGTGACATCCCAGCATCAGAGAAGCCAGGTCAATAGGGGCTCACCTGTCTGGTGGTGTTTTTTTGGTTGGGTATAGGGATTGGGTGATTATCTCTGGCCCTTTCTCTTCCACTGGTTGTGAGGGTCCTGCTTCCTCTTCATGACTCACTATGCAAACTGATTTGGTCTTGAATTTCCTCTTCTGAACAGGGGGTCTGCTACTGGCTTGGGATGTCCCTCTGCTTCAGCTGCAGGTTGTGTAGCCACGGTGCTTGTTGATCTGGTTTCCTTCCCCTCCCCCTGAAGGTGCTGTACCATAACGAGCAGTGTCTGGTAGGCAGTGGTCAGGGCCCAGCATGTTGCATAACTTTGTGCCTCTCTGGAACTGCCACATCATTTTTCTTTCAAATTTTATCACTTTATCAGGGTCCTGTATTTGTTCAGAGATGAACTTCCAAATCATTGGAGTAGAATACTCCTTCAAAAGCTGGCCCATTTTCTCCCACATTCCATGCCACTAAGGACTACCCACCCCCAGGGCAGGTCTCTGGACAACTTCCAGAGACATCTCTGTCCTGTCTCTAAACATGGTGTAGACTGCACTAGGAGCTGTAACAGACATATCAACGAGGGCATGCTTTCTTTAACATACAAAGGTAATTAAAAATTCTCAAAGTTTGTTGTAGCAGACCTGAAGGAGGAGAAGGGGGTGAAAGGCTGGGAAAAATCATCCTCTTCTGTTCCTCCCACAGGTTGGGTATGATTATTAATCAATTTCCAGAAGTAGCAGCCAAGGCAAGGACAGGTTCCTCCGAATATACATCCCAAATGATCCTCATTGCCCTTGATGTTATCATGTCATAAACTGATGTCACACAGTACATCAACAGAACAATCCTGATTCCTCTCCCTACTTTGACAAACATTATCACAAGGAGCGTATATGGGAATATACACTGGGCTAGGTACCACACCCACATGAACAAATCAAGCGACATTGTAACCAGGGAGTTCTCTACTCAATACAGAAATGCTTCAATCAAAATTGTTATTTCAAGTTTTCTCTTGAGCCTCACATTGAGCATCAATTCAATGTACTGATTTTAACACCAGCAGGGAAATTAAACTCCAAATAAGTCACTCCCCTTCCCCTGATGCCTGATGAGTTTTTGTCCTTTTTCATTATACTTTTATACTCTCTTTATATCCTTTTTACCCTTTCCCATTCCTGTACTTTTTACTCCCTGTACCTTAGCCCCACATGTTTATAACCCTTGTACTATAGCCTTGCTCAAAATTCTTTGGAGAAGACGAAACAATCTCCACAATCTCAAGAGCATGAGGCACCAACCTTGAAAGAGCCCCATCACTGGGACATGTTTTTGTAAACTAAGTTGTAACCTTTTTGGGGGGAGGTAATTTGAATAAGGGGGCAATTACTTCATTTGTTAGACTTCTCATTGGGGAATTTGAGATAGGTATGCTAATCTATGAAGTCCATAAATTGTATACGGGGGATATCGTTGCTCTCTTGGTCGTCGGTGTGCATCTAGGATCCTATTAAATCAAGGTAATACCCTTTTCCTATACTGCGTGTCTGCGTCTCAAATTTTTTACCAGTGATTTAAGGCATCACCCCCACCCCTTTCGGTAAGAAGGGACAATAAATGAGAGATTATAAATTTGTACTAGTTTGAAAACAACACAGTGGGAGATTGCAAGTCAGGATTATAATTTAATAGGAAAATTAAAAACAAATGCAATAATACAAGAAAGAACTCTGACAGAGTCAGATACAACCTGACACCCTGTTAGTCAGGGTGGTGGTAGCAGTCCAAGTGAAGTAGTTAGGTTGAAGCGGTGATCCTGTAGAAGGTCTGGCCTCCACCTGAAAGTCCAGTGGTAGCTCTTGTCCTCTGGGAATCCAGTAGACAGGGCCTGGCTTGTGCAGTTTCAAAGCCCAGGTTATATCCAGGTGGGAATGCTTGGCTCCTCCCCCCTGGGTGGAGCATCTCATATTCAGATGAGGTATTTCTAATGGGATGAGGTAATTCTATGAGTCATGCAGTAGGTTCTTGATGGCCAATTAACAGTTATCAGGGGTGAGTTATAGCAGGAGATAACAACCAGTGCCCCACCTGCTTTAAAAGCTTGTGGAGGTGGCATTAGAATATATCTATATTGCAACCTAGGACATTATCCACCCCTTATTCTATTACCAGCTACATCATTGCCTAATGCCTACATATATATATAATGAAAAGCCTTACACACAGTTCTCACTTAAGATCAGGTCTCCTTGTGGTACACAATGGGTTTCCCCGTCTTCCTGCATTACCCACCAAGTGTAACCAGGTTCGTGAGCAAAAACAACCCCACGGATGGGTTTGCCTTTGCCTGTGGGAGGACTAATCCAAACAGTCTTTCCTAAAATATCTCTCATGTGTACCACAGGGACTCTATCTCCATCCACTCTGTGCAATGGTTTGGACTGGGCAGGACCAGCTCAATTGATGGAGCCTCTTGTGTTGACCATCCAGGTGGCCTTTGCTAAGTTCAGTTCCCAATTTTTGAAGGTCCCCCTGCCAAGTGCCTTCAAAGTGGTCGTAAACAATCTGTTGCACAGTTCAACTTTCCCGGCAGCTGGTGCATGATAGGGGATATGGTATATCCATTCAGTTCCGTGTTCTCTAGCCCAGGTGCTTATGAGGCTGTTCATGAAATGGGTCCCGTTGTCCGACTCGATTCTCTCAGGGATGCCATGTCTCCAAAGGACTTTCTTTTCCAAGCCCAAGATGGTGTTCCGGGCAGTAGCATGAGACACAGAGTAGGTCTCCAACCATCCCGTGGTTGCTTTCACCATGGTCAGCACGTAGCGCTTTCCTTGGCGGGTTTGGGGAGGGGTGATGTAGTCAACTTACCATGCTTCCCCATACCTATACTTTGACCATCATCCACTGTACCACAGAGGTTTCACCTGCTTGGCCTGTTTGATTGCAGCACAGGTCTCGCAGCTGTGGATGACCTGTGAAATGCTGCCCATGGTCAAGTCCACCCCTCGGTCATGAGCCTATCTGTACGTTGCATCTCTCCCTTGATGACCAGAGGCATCATGGGCCCAATGAGCTAGAAATAATTCTCCTTTGTGCTGCCAGCCCAGATCCACCTGTGATACTTTCACCTTGGCAACTCGGTCCACCTGCTCGTTGTTATGATGCTCTTCATTAGCTTGACTCTTGGGTACATGTCCATCCATGTGTCGAACTTTCACGGTTCCTTCCTGAGAAGGGCAGTGATAGAGCAGCTTGGTGGGCACCTGGTGCCCAGCCAAGGTCAACCCACTACAGTCCTTTTTGGCATCCACATGTGGGGTGAAATAAAGGCAGTTATAAATATTGCACACTATAATAAATGGTAAATAGTAGTTATCAAGCAACAGGCTCCAGTGCAGCACATGGTGTTTGTTGGCTGCACTGCTTATCTCTTTATTTTGTTGAGTTTGGGAACATGTTAACACAATGACGATGAGGGAATACACCTCCTTCTTCCCGCTCGAGGTGGATGTGAATGATTTTATAATGCAGTCTCCCATGGTCTTTGCTCATCCTATGTAAGTTCTTTAATACTGTTAATAATATTAGCTCATATTGTTGGTACACTATGGAGATCATGGAATCTGGTGTCATCCTGGGGTAAGAGAAAACAAACTTAAGGTGAGGAGATATTGAAATCTGCCCTGAGACATCCGGTTCCTGGGTGGCAGGATGCATGGAAGGATTTGGGCAGGTTTTTAAGGTGGTTATCACCTCCCATTACCTGGGATTTTAGACCTGAACAGGTAAACAACCCTAATAAACTTACCCGTCAACTGATAGAAGGATGCCTTGCCTACCCCAGTGAAAACCAGCAGCTTCCCTTCCTGTACTGGGGCCTGGGCTGGGCCTACCAAGCCACTGTTCAGTAATTTCAGACGACTGTAGTTGAGGGAGGAACCCAAACTGCGTTTGAGGACACTATGCCTGAGACAGGGACTCAAACCACAGCAACTACAGTAATTGCCCCAGTAGTGAAAACAAAAAAATGGACAAGGCGAGTTACAGGCCTGTACCATCAATTAGTAAAGGAGCTTCCTGATTTAAAAGACAGGTGTCTGCCAAGGATAGGTGGAAACCTTCCTGGGATGGAAAATATTACCCCGTCCCTCCTTATTAGTATAAGTTTGAAATTACAGGGCTTTCAGGCAAAGATATGGGAAAAGGAATAACAGTTGTCTGCTAGAAAAAAAAATTATATATATATATGTATATAAAACAAGATGGACAAACAACCACAACCACAGCAATAACAAAAAAAACAGACAACCCAATAACAGCATTTTCCTGCCCGTCAAGCAATTTCTCCTTTGGTGTAATTACGACCACAACTGGCAGGGGGCGCTGTTGGCTCTTGTTGAAGCAGAGAGGCTGCAGTGACTCCCCTGCGGCTTCAGGGGGCGCTGTTGGCTCCCAGCAAGGCACGGAGGGGCTGAGATGGTTCCCCGTGGCCTCAGGGGTTCTTCGATGCGGGCTCAGGAACCTCCTGAGGGGTGGCAGGAGCTTGGGCAAAGGGGAGGACAGGAGATTGCTCCTTTGCACAGCTCACAGGCAGCAGCTGGTTGCGATGTTGGGCTACTGTGCAGAGAAGTGGCCCGGTGGGGGCAACCCTAGTCCCAGAGGCACCCCACACATTGGCTATGGACCCCCAAATGGCCAGGAAACAGGGAGAAGATGAGTAGACTTGCAGTGTAGAAACCACGGCTGATCGTAGTCTCGGAGCCTAACACACAGGAGCAGCCGTAGGGGCAGGGGCCTGGTCGAAGACGGTCCCGGTCCTGGTCCCAGGTTTCAGCACCACACGTGCTGGCTCTGAGATCCTGAGCAGCAGGGAAGCAGGGAAGCAAGCAGGCAGGCCCGGGTTGCAGTGCCAAAAGAAAAAACCAACAAACCTACAGGGCAATAGGATCTCAGGTCAGATCCACTCACCATGCCAACCACATGGCTGCTGCCTTGATCCCCCAACCATAAGGAAGGGCCAGCCCCAGCCTCAACCCCCTAGGGATCCCGGGCCGAGCCTTCACCCATAGCGATATCCCCCAAACCATGAGGGGGGGGCTGGCGACAGTGACTATTACAGGCACAAAATTACTATCTGTCGGGGTTTGACTTTGACTAAATGCTGACACTTTGGCTTTCTTCTGCTGCAGACGTGCAGGAGAGGGGAAAGGAAAAAAACCTGTAAAAACACACACTAATCACGTGAGTTGAGACAGGACACTGGTAGGAGGATGCATGGAAGAAAGGGCAGACAGGCTCTAAACTTAAAGTTGCAAAGTGATTTAATTACTTAACTGAGTTGAAGGATAAATGAGAGGCAAAAATAAACTTTTCATACACTATTTTGTTTACTCACCCCCCTCCTTCTTACAAACTCATTTTTTATTCACCCCCTTTCTTCTTTCCAACCAACAGCTCGGGTAGGGGGGCAGGGTGTGGGGTATTTTCTTAGTCTACAGAGCACGTCCATAAATTTGTTCATTACCACAATTTTTCTACTACAAATACTCTTTATCTCTACTTATCTCTCTCTGTCTCCAGACAGTTTCTCTGCTCTCACTCTCTCTCTCTCTTAAGAAGCAGTTTTTCGGCTCACTCCCCTTTCATCTTTCCAAACCAACAACGCGGGCAGGGGACAGGGTAAGGGGTTTGTTCTCTGGTCAGTCCATCAGGGAGAGGGGTCCTCTACTTAGCCACGGGTTGCCGCTTACAAGAGACAGTCCTTTGGGAACTTCTTTGGCGTGGGTCCAATCTCATGAGCAACATCCTGCCCGAATTCTGCTGCAACATGAGTTTTTTTGTCTATAAGGTGCAGACTCTCCTGAGCCGAGGCCAGGCTGCTTTCATCTCAGGAGCAAGGCCTTTCTCTCCCTTGCACAGGCCTTTGTAGCTTTAACTCTTTTGATGAGACTCTAACTGGATTACAGCTTTTTCCAGGCATCTACCTGCTCCTCTGGTGTGGGCTGTGGGTGAATTTTTGCATTTTTGTGGACTCCATGGGCTGCAGGGGGACCTCCTGCTCCCCCCATGGTTTTCACCATGGCTAGCAGAGGGTTTTCAGCTCTGGCGCCTGAAGCACCTCCTCCCCCACCTTCTCTACTAACCTTGGTGTTTCCATGTTGTTCTCCCTTCACATATTTTTACTTCCACCTCCTCCTCCTCTAACTACAAAGAAGTGCGTGACTACTTTGTTTTGACTTTTTTCTTAAATATGTTTTCAAAGAGGTGTAACTAGAACCTCTAATTGGCCCACACTTGGCTGGCAGCATGTCCATCACTCTCAGAGAAATCAGAGATTGGCTCTGCTGGACTTGATGAAAAACTTCTAGAACTTTCACTCAGGACACACAGGAGCCATCTTTGTGCCACTCCCCACCCCTCAGACACTTCTTTAGGCCCACCACAACAGCTTCTGAGGGGTTTAAATTTCTCTTAGATGTTAAAGATACCTTGCTGATGTTTTGGGCCAATCAAAACCACCACACTATCAGATAACCCCATCATCATGAGCCACTACCCCAAGACACAGAGGAAGAAGAAGAGGAAAAAGACGGAGAGGAAGTAATGGTGGGAAAGAAGGGGTTAGGTCAAGAGGAAGGCCCTTCAACAAAGAAACTAAATGGAGTGAGGTCAGTCAAAGAGAAAACCAAAGTTCGGTCTCTGACCTCATCATAACTTGGAGACTTGAGAACAGATTACAGCCACCAGCCAGATAGGCAGATTTCTGTGTGGCTGCTTTGATGCTGGGATAATGGGGCTGACAGTCAGCAGTTATAGAAGGTCATGAAGCCCAACAGCTGGGATCCCTTGCCAAAGATAGCGAAATTGAAAGAGGAATTGGAAAAGAAGGAGCAATTTGCACCCTCTGGAGATGGCTTCTCTCGAGTGTGAGGGCAAGATATCCATTTAAGGAAGATCTTGTGAACTCCCCAGGGAAGTGGACCACTGCAGATGAAGGTATCCAGTACTTGAAAGAATTAGCAATCTAAAAAGTTACAGGGTCTCTAAAGATCCAGAGGACATGCCTTGCAGACTGGCCACGTGGAGGAAGGTGTTTCAAAGCACTCCTGCATCATATTCCAGCAGCTTGGTAGCACTGAATTGCCTACAAATGGATACACCAACTGTACAAATTGTGTCTTCCTGGCTCCAAAATGTAGAAGAAACTCTGGGAACTTCCTCATACCTATGAGCCAGCACCTAAGTTTTTAGGGGCAGCCCAAGAGATCACTCCTCCCCTACCCTGGTCAGATGGAAGGGAAGCCCCAAGCACAGACCACATAATGAACTCTGGTTCTTTCTGTGTGAGCAGGGGGAGGACATGAGGAAGTGGGATGGCAAACCCACCTCTAAGCTGGTAGCCCGTGTCGGTGAAGAGAGGGAAGAGAGCTGTTAAGAAGGCTCCACTCAAGAAGACTGCCAGTGTAGCTGCCGCAGAGAGACAAGAAGACAATCAGCAATCTCCCAGATATAAAAAACTAAAACCATTTCCTACAACCCTGGTGAAGGAACTTCTGATCTGGCATCACAAAGGTCAGACAGTGAATACTCTGACCAGGAACAGGAATAGAGGGTCCCTGCCTTCGGCCAGGAGGAAGAAAGGGATGACTGGGCATACTGGACTGTGCGGATTTGATGGCCTGGCACATCAGATCCACAGAAGTAGAAAGCTTTAGTAGATACCGGTGCGCAGTGTACACTGACGCCATAAAGGCACAAGAGCGCAGAACCCATCTGGATCTCTGGAGTGATTGGGATGCCAGGAGTTGTCTGTAGTACAGGCTGAGGTGAGCTTAACAGGGGAGAAATGGCAAAAGCACCTTATTGTGACTGGCCCAGAGGCCCCTTGTATCCTTGGCATTAACTACCTCAGGAGAGGATACTTCAAGGATCCAAAAGGGTATCAATGGGATTTGGTGTAGCTACAGTGAATACAGAAAAAATCAAGCAGTTATCCACCCTGCCAGGCCTCTCAGAAGATCCCTTCATTGTAGGATTGCTGCAGGTTGAAGACCAGCAAGTACCAATTGCTACCAGGACAGTGCACCGGCAGCAATATTGCACCAACCGAGACTCTGTAACTCCCATCTTGTCGACTGGAGAGCCAAGGAGTGATCAGCAGTACCTGCTCACCCTTTAACAGCCCCATATGGCCAGTGTGGAAGTCTAACGGGGAATGGAGGCTGACAGTAGACTATCAGGGTCTGAATGAAGTCATGCTGCCTCTGAGTGCTGCCATACATGTTGGAACTTCAATATGAGCTAGAGTCAAAAGCAGGCAAATGGTATGCCACAATTGATATCACTAATGCATTTTCCGCAATCCCTCTGGCAGCAGAGTGCAGGCCACAATTTACTTTCACCTGGAGGGGTGTCCAATACACCTGAAACCAACTGCCCCAGGGGTGGAAACACAGCCTGACCATCTGCCATGGACTGATCCAGACTGCACTAGAACAGGGTGGAGCTCCAGAACACCTGCAATATACTGATGATAACATTGTGTGGGGTAATACAGCAGAAGAAGTTTTTGAGAAAAAGAAGAAAATAATCCAAACTGTTCTGAAAGCTGGTTTTGCCATAAAACAAAGTAAGGTAAAGGGACCTAGACAGGAGATCCAGTTCTTAGGAATAAAATGGCAGGGTGGATGCTGTCATGTGCTTACAGAGTTGGTTGACAAAGATGCAACTATATCTCCACCAGTTAACAAGAGGGAAACACAAGCTTTTCTAGGCCTTGTGGAGTTCTGGAGAATACATATTCCAGGTTATAGCCAGCTTGTGGTTCCCCTTTATCAAGTGACCCAGAAGGACCACTTCGAGTGGGGCCTTGAGCAACAACAGGCCTTTGAGCAGATGAAAGAGGAAATAGCTCGTGCAGTAGCTTTTGGGCCTGTTCAGACAGAACCAGCTGTGCAAAATATACCTTACACTGCAGCTGGAGAGCAGAGCCTCACCTGGAGCCTCTGGCAAAGGACCTCAGGAGAAACCCAAGGTTGACCATTAGGGTTTTGGAGTGGGAGTTATTGAGGATCAGAAGCCTACTATACTCCAACAGCAAAAGAGATATTAGCAGCCTATGAGGGCGTTCGAGACACATCAGAAGTTGTTGGGACAGAAGCGTGTCTCCTCTTGGCACCACAATTGCCCGTCCTACACTAGATGTTCAAAGTAAACATCCCCTCAACACATCACACAACCAGCGCTACGTGGAGTAAGTGGGTAGCATTGATTACACAACAAGCCTGAATGGGAAAATCCAATTTCCCAGGAATCCTAGAAGAGATTATAGACTGGCCAGAAGCCAGAGATTTTGAAGCATTGATACCAAAAGGGTTAATTCAATTTTTTGTGTGCCTGTGAACTTTTAGCAGAGAAACAAGGCATGCAAACACTGCTTTCCCAGCAAGGACAGTTGGAAGATAAGAAGAAGACACCTGGCTCAAGAATGCAGTAACAGACAAAACAAGGACTGAATCTGGGAACTTGGGGTGGGATTTATGGTAATGGGTAAGTTGTAATATGCATGTTGCAACTGTATATAAGCAACACACTTGTAGAATCACATGTCCACCTAAGGTTAGGAGTTATACCCCATGCGACCTCATGCCTAAATAAATGATGCCCTCTTTAATACCACATCAGTGTTAAGGAGTCTTATTCTGATATTTTGGAAGATTTGGTGATAGCATTGGCTGAGAAGATGACTTGTGCCCAAGAAGCATCACCATATAACAAGTTAACAGAAAACAAAAGAGGCTATGCTTTATTTACTGATGGATCCTACCCTGTCACTGTCATAGAAAACCATCAGAGGTGGAGAGCTGCTATCTAAGCATCTAGGAAGGGATGCAACATACAGATGGGCTCGTAATCGAGGGGTGGACCGGACCATGGAGGCCATCACACAGGTCATTCACAAATGTGAAACATGCTGCTGTTGGAAATGATACAAAGTTTAAATTTTTTTAATGTAACTTTAGTCAGGTTTGTTCACCTTTGTCTGGGGGAAAGGAATTTTAAGTTTCTTTTCAAAAGGACTGTTCCATCACTCAAAGCCCGATGAGCTTAACATTTCAACAGACTGGGAGTAGCACAGAAGATACACAAAAATAACAACCATTAACAAACATCAACTCTAAAAATCACCCCTGGCATGGTCAGAGACACCTGGCCTGAGAAAAGATAGGTAAGAATGAGAATCTAATTAGCATTGGAGGCGAAGAAATCCGTAACAAATAGGAAACCAAATACTAAGAACTGCGTAACTTGGGACCAATGAACATTGAATCAATGAATTTCTATGGGTTTTGACTGTATAAAATATGTGAAAAATCTAGTAAAATTCATGTGTGATTGAATGATTTTCTCTGCACAAGCCAGGAAATGTGTGGATGAAATGATTTCTGTTGCACATCCTGGCCAGAGCAACATCCTGGCCAGAATAAAGTAATGCCTTGATTCTCTAACACTAAAAATGTTGTTGGAGAGTTTTTTGGTTTATCCATAGTTTCAGTGACAATTTTGGCAACTGCAGATGGTACAGGGCTTTCGACACTCTATGGATTCTGGGATCATGAGGGGCTCCAAGTGCGCATGGAAAATATTAACTGGGGAGACTTTGCATTCCCTGAGTCTGGTGAGTTCAAAGCAAGATCCCTGTGGTTTTTTATTTAAGGCATTACTTTGGGGTAAATATAATGTTGATGGTATAATAGGATAATGAAAAGAAATCACTAGTGATGGTATAATTTGCTATCCTCTATTCAATAGATGTGTAAAGTAATATAAGTAACTATCAAGTGTTATTGTGCTTATAATAGTGATTTTGAGTGTCGGTGCCTGGTTAAAATGCAATTGCAGGGTGTATTGTGCTGTCCAAGGAGTTAGTCTCCTTCTGTATGAGGTTCCAGTCCTCTCTGTGCTGCCTTGTGGGTTAGGAGCATTGGGTTCAAGTCTCAACTATTTTTATGAGAGTTTGCTGAATGTGTGGAGTTGAAAGGCAGAATTGGCAGGTTAAAGTTATAAGAAACGAAGCTCGCTATTGTAAAATTTTAAACATTTATTAACAAAAAAGACAATAGGGGACAAAACGAAAAACTCGTTCCATGATGTAAAGGGAACAGCACTGGGTGCTTAGCCACCGATGGGGGGAAGCCAGAGGCACACCTCCTGGCTAGGGGATACAGTTTTTATAACCCCCTAACCCCGCCTCCGTAAGGTGCTCCGATCGGATCATTGTCTTCAGTCCTCCTTGGCTCGTCCTTTCTAGGGTCTTGTGATAGGTTAGCTGCTTGCCCAGCTCTCCCCTTATGCTAATTAATACCCACTTCTCTCCCCTTTCTTAACCATAACATTTAACAATTAGCCATAACAAATCAATAGAGGTTTATCAATTAGACACAACAAGTCTATAGAGGTAACCATAACATTTAACAGTTAGCCATAACAAATTTATAGAGTTAACCATAAAATTTAACAATTAGTCATAACAAAGTAGCAGAGGTAACTATAACAGATACACAACCATTAACAAATAACCATAACAAATACCTCATAACCCTTTACGAAAGCCAACTCCATGACTTCATTTATAACAAAGTCCTGAAGCCAATTCTGCAGGGCGCATAGTGTTGTCCCAAGGAATTTGGGTCTCCTTCTGGGAAAAGCAGGTTTTAATACCTGCAGTGAGTTTTGCGGCCGCTGCCTTGGGGAAATCGGTCCCTTTGTGCTTTAGGGAAAGCAGGTTCTGATACCTGTATTTAATTTTGCAGCTGCTGTGAGGTTTGTTTCCTTTGTGCATGTGTGCAACAACTTGTGTGCTAATTTGAACTTGCCTGGCATAAAGGTAACATGGGGATGCCCATGAGAGCTTGCTGAATGCATGTTTAAATGTGACTGAGTGTTGGGCTTGTTTGTTTGTTTGCTTTATTTCTTTCTGACATTTGCTATAAAGTATAGCTTTGTGATATTTGTGTGTGTGTGTGTGTGTGTGTGTGTACGTGGCTGACCAGGCTGTTCCAGGCAGCCAGGAGAGCAGCTTTAGATGAAATTTACATACCAAAAGGCTAAGCCAATACTGGTGATATCTCACCTTGCAACAGAATTGGTTATATTGCAAAATAAAACTCGCAAGCAGGGAATTTGTAGACAGTGTACTTTTATAAAAATTTCCATAAGGGGGGGGGGAATTCATCCCTCTCCCCACTCCAACATGTGTTATCATTGTACAAGTTTGTTTTGATATCATTAACAACTTTGAATGTTCCAGTGTATCCTTATCAGATGAAAAGTTAAGTGTGTATCCAGACATGAGACAAGGAGCCACTCAAGCCACAGAAGCAGGAAGAACTGCTGACTACCCACACAACTGTGAAAACTATGGCCAGAGACTCCTCTACTATATGAATAAAATTAGCTCCAGACAAAGAGGAACACAAAGGAACCATATTGGACAATATAGTGAACAAACAGTATTACCAACAGTGTTGTTCCTGGATCAGTCACCTATCCTAGCAGAACCTTGTAATAACTGTAATAGCAGGTATGGCTTCAGATGCTGGAAGGGTAGGTAAAAGAGTGGTGCCCTTGTAAGGACAACTCTAACACACACACATAGAACAAAGGCTGCATTAATAATTGGCTTGTGGACTTAAATCTAAATTTGCAAAATTAGGATATAATAATAAAAGGTTTCAAAAGGATGGCTGGCTGCTCTAACAAGGTGCTAAGACCAAGTAAGTTCTACTAGTAATTGTCACATTTCAAACTGTTGTTGTTACCATGTTTATATTCACGCATGTTTATAGAAGTTTATATATTTGTATTGGTTTGAAAACAAAACAGTGGGAGATCACAAGTCAGGATTGAAATTAAAAATAAGTGAAATAATACAAGGAAAAGCACTGACAAAGTCAGATACAACCTAACACCCTGTTAGGGTGGTGGTAGCAGTCCAATTGAAGTAGTCCAGTTGAAGCAGTGATCCTGTGAAGGTCTAGTCTCCAGCTGAAGGTCCAGTGGTAGCTCTTGTCCTCTGGGAACCCAGTAGACAGGGCTCCCTCAGGCAGTTCCAAGGCTAGGTTATATCCAGGTGGGAACAACTGGCTCCTCCCTCCTGGGCAGAGCATCCCACAATGGGATAAGTCCATGAGTCACATGGTGGGTCCCTGATGGCCCATTGTCTGTCATCCGGGGTGGGCCATTAGCAGGTGATAACAGCTAGCGGATGGCCCATTGCCTGTCGCCCGGAGTGGGTCATTAGCATGTGATAGCAGCTAACGGCCCACAGCTGGTGGTAATAGAATACTTAAATACATCTATATTGCAACCTAGGACAATATTTTTCTTACTGGTTTCCACAGTGGATGGGAAAGGTTCCTCCCTCAGTTTTGGGAGCTCATATGGTTATGGATACTGTGATAAATGAGTGAATAGTGAATGTTGGCTTTCGCATATATGAATTTAACATTTACAAGTGATAATGTACTGTGTAAAGTAGCACTAAGATAAAATATAGTGTCTTGGTTTGAAAACAAACCAGTGGGAGATCACAAGTCAAGACT